>NC_041397.2:164246479-164607729 GCF_900747795.2 Erpetoichthys calabaricus | reverse complement strand
ACCTGTAACTGTTTGGGCATAGGGGAGGAAAACTAGAGCATCTAGAGAAAAACGCCTGCAGACACAGGCAGAATGTGCAAAGTTCACACAGCTGAAGTCCAGGCATAGATTTTACACCTAAGATCCTGGATCTATGAGGTGGCAGGACTTCCCAAAGCATCACTGCACTACCTGTAGTAAATACTAGTAAAAAAATGCCACTGACAAATAACTTAAAGTATTAATGTTTTGTTTGCATCCTCTGAAATGTTAAAAAGCTTGAGGCTAGTATTTACATTCTAGAGGTTAATTTAATATTTATTTTACCAACCATCTCTGATTTAGTCCATCCATCCATCCATTTTCCAACCCGCTGAATCCGAACACAGGGTCACGGGGGTCTGCCGGAGCCAATCCCAGCCAACACAGGGCACAAGGCAGGAACCAATCCCAGGCAGGGTGCCAACCCACCGCAGGGACACACACAAACACACCCACCAAGCATACACTAGGGCCAGTTTAGAATCGCCAATCCACCTAACCAGCATGTCTTTGGACTGTGGGAGGAAACTCTGATTTAGTCATCTCTTCTTAGTACATTTAACATTTGAATTATACTTATTAACTTTCTGAAATCATGTGACTCATTCAGATCAAAATTTTTTTTTCTAAGATCTGACCTGATCAAAAATTGGGAAATTAAAAAAAACTAGAAGTCATCAAAAATCCCCATGTGACGTATTGTAGGAAACAACATGCACATCACTTTGGCAGTGCATTTATAAATTGACCTTTTCAACAAAGAAGATAAAAGGCCCTGCAGGTAGATGCACAAGGAAGTGAAATCATGTGAATTAAATGGCCCCCATTAGTCCGCCTCCAGTAAGACAAGTAACTGATATAGGCTTTGCCTGCAAAGTATTTTTTTTTTTATTTAAATGCAGAAACAAATACAGGATGCTGCCCTTAGAATGCTTAACCTCATTCACACAAATCAGCTACCAGGCTGCTGCAACACTTCTTAAAAAAGTTATAGCATGCTAAAACATGATGATGTAACTGCTTTCTTCTCAGGATACATTTAAAATTGGGCCTTATTAAGGGATGTTTATACTGTATGTTGTAAATGTGTGTATTGTTCTTTGTATCTCCATTAGAAAATTAAACAAATATTAGATTAAAAGACATAAAATAATAATATGTTAGAACTATTATCTTATTCACTTTTTTGGATTTTCTAATATACTGTGTGTTCTCCAGCAAACAAACAAACTTACTGTAACAAGACTTAATTTCTGCATTCCATTATCTTTCATATTATGTCAAATCAGTCAATACTGAGTGAAATAAATCCATCAGCTTATAATTAATTCTAAGATAGCATTATGTGTGTATCTTTATTTACAGTGTAACAGGAAACATCCATCCATCCATCCTCTTCCGCTTATCTGAGGTCGGGTCGCGGGGGCAGCAGCTTGAGCAGAGATGCCCAGACTTCCCTCTCCCTGGCCACTTCTTCTAGCTCTTCAGGGGGAATCCCAAGGCGTTCCCAGGCCAGCCGGGAGACATAGTCCCTCCAGCGTGTCCTGGGTCTTCCCCGGGGCATCCTCCCGGTTGGACGTGCCCGGAACACCTCACCAGGGAGGCGTCCAGGAGGCATCCTGATCAGATGCCCGAGCCACGTCATCTGACTCCTCTCGATGTGGAGGAGCAGCGGCTCTACTCTGAGCCCCTCCTGGATGATTGAGCTTCTCACCCTATCTTTAAGGGAGAGCCCAGACACCCTGCAGAGAAAACTAATTTCAGCCGCCTGTATTCGCGATCTCGTTCTTTCAGTCACTACCCATAGCTCATGACCATAGGTGAGGGTAGGAACATAGATCGACTGGTAAATTGAGAGCTTTGCCTTATGGCTCAGCTCCTTTTTCACCACGACAGACCGATGCAGAGCCCGCATCACTGCGGACGCCGCACCGATCCGCCTGTTGATCTCACGCTCCATTCTTCCCTCACTCATGAACAAGACCCCGAGATACTTGAACTCCTCCACTTGGGGCAGGATCTCGCTCCCAACCCTGAGAGGGCACTCCACCCTTTTCCGGCTGAGGACCATGGTCTCGGATTTGGAGGTGCTGATTCCCATCCCAGCCACTTCACACTCAGCTGCGAACCGATCCAGAGAGAGCTGAAGATCACGGCCTGATCTGGAGTCTACCAAGCCGGACCCCCTCAACACCCTGGCTGCGCCTAGAAATTCTGTCCATAAAAGTTATGAACAGAATCGGTGACAAAGGGCAGCCCTGGCGGAGTCCAACTCTCACTGGAAAAGGGTTCGAATTACTGCCGGCAATGTGGACCATGCTCTGACACCGATCGTACAGGGACCGAACAGCTCTTATCAGGGGGTCCGGTACCCCATACTCTCGGAGCACCCCCCACAGGATTCCCCGAGGGAAACGATCGAACGCCTTTTCCAAGTCCACAAAACACATGTAGACTGGTTGGGCGAACTCCCATGCACCCTCCAGGACCCTGCTAAGGGTGTAGAGCTGGTCCACGGTTCCGCGACCAGGACGAAAACCACACTGTTCCTACTGAATCTGAGGTTTGACTATCCGACGGACCCTCCTCTCCAGAACCCCCAAATAGACTTTTCCAGGGAGGCTGAGGAGTGTGATCCCTCTATAGTTGGAACACACCCTCCGGTCCCCCTTCTTAAAGAGGGGGACCACCACCCCAGTCTGCCAATCCAGAGGCACTGTCCCTGATGTCCATGCGATGTTGCAGAGACGTGTCAACCAAGACAGCCCTACAACATCCAGAGCCTTGAGGAACTCCGGGCGTATCTCATCCACCCCCGGGGCCCTGCCACCAAGGAGTTTTTTGACCACCTCGGTGACCTCAGTCCCAGAGATGGGGGAGCCCACCTCCGAGTCCCCAGGCTCTGCTTCCTCATTGGAAGGCATGTTAGTGGGATTGAGGAGGTCTTCGAAGTACTCCCCCCACCGACCCACAACGTCCCGAATCGAGGTCAGCAGCGCACCATCTCCACCATACACAGTGTTGACACTGCACTGCTTCCCCCTCCTGAGACGCCGGACATTGGACCAGAATCTCCTCGAAGCCGTCCGAAAGTCGTTCTCCATGGCCTCCCCAAACTCCTCCCATGCCCGAGTTTTTGCCTCAGCAACCACCGAAGCCGCATTCAACTTGGCCTGCCGGTACCTATCAGCTGCCTCCAGAGTCCCACAGGACAAAAGGGACCAGTAGGACTCCTTCTTCAGCTTGACGGCATCCTTCACCGCTGGTGTCCACCAACGGGTTCGAGGATTGCCGCCATGACAGACACCGACTACCTTACGGCCACAGCTCCGGTCAGCCGCCTCAACAATAGAGGCACGGAACATGGCCCATTCGGACTCAGTGTCCCCCACCTCCCTCGGGACATGGTCGAAGTTCTGCCGGAGGTGGGAGTTGAAGCTACTTCTGACAGGGGACTCTGCCAGACGTTCCCAGCAGACCCTCACAACACGTTTGGGCCTACCACGCCTGACCGGCATCCTCCCCCACCATCGGAGCCAACTCACCACCAGGTGGTGATCAGTTGACAGCTCCGCCCCTCTCTTCACCCGAGTGTCCAAGACATGTGGCCGCAAGTCCGCGACGACACGACCACAAAGTTGATCATCGAACTGAGGCCTAGGGTGTCCTGGTGCCAAGTGCACATATGAACACCCCTATGCTTGAACATGGTGTTTGTTATGGACAATCCGTGACGAGCACAGAAGTCCAATAACAAAACAACACTTGGGTTCAGATTGGGGGGGCCATTCCTCCCAATCACGCCCTTCCAGGTCTCACTGTCATTGCCCACGTGAGCATTGAAGTCTCCCAGCAGTACGAGGGAAACAGGAAACAATGGTTAGAAAATCAAAAATGGAAGGCATGGATATGAAATTGAGGGGTGATGGTGTACAGTAATGAGTCTTTCAAGTAAAAGAGGAACTAATGTTGAAAACCTTATTTTAATGGTCTTCCATTTACAGCTTGCAGTATCAGTAAATGATGTTCCTCTGAATGCTATGGCTAGGCTTGTATCCAGTTTTTAGGTTATTTTAATCCTACAAGAGATACACAGAATACATGATACACAAATATGTTGGAATTTCCTCCTAGGTTAGCTGTCTTATAAGGTTTTTATTATTGTTTGAAAAATGATTATGATGCTTGTCCACTAAAGATGTATAGTACATAAGGTAGTTATGAGACATTTTGTGCAATATTGCAAATATTACAAATAGTTATCACAAATAGTCATTTCAATTGTAAAAAGGACCCAGACTATATAATATGTTCAAGTTTATTTGATGTGACCTTAAGGCTATCTTGATTTGGTCAAGGAAAAAAATCAATTATAATGCAGTCATATAAATGAAATATCTCCTTTTCTATTCAGTGCTATGCAGTAATGTACATTTTCAATATACAATATCTTTTAATGTTCATAAACCAAAATCCAGTAACTCTGAGGTTAATAAAGACAACATACTACAAATGAAATTGTTTAGTTGACAAGGAATAATAGTTCATTGTTATAGTTAAAGCTGATGGCACAAATTGTTTCTCTTGACACAGTTTTAATTAGTTCAGAAGGTTCATTAAAATGTATTTTTAGTGGATTCATTTTTAGAATTTGTAGCATTTTTGATGTTATTCTTATTTTGTTAAAATTCAACCAATAACTGGATGCTTTCTATGTTATGGTTTCTGTTTTTACCTATTTTGAAATTCTATCAAATTCTAGAAAATTTTGCATGTGTATATGTTTCTTAAACTTTGAGGAAATTAAAGTGCATGATCACTGTTTCAGTCCTGTATGAAGCTCCATGCAGATTCTTCTTGTTAGCTTTTGTTTTTCTCTCCATGGGCAAATCTTGCCAACTAGGAGGGCTTGACGAAGGATGCTTTTTTTTTTAAAGAAACAAAAAAAAAAGAGTTTTACCTGTCCTTGAACCTGACAAAGAAGCCTGGCTTTAGAACCAGTTTTGAATACAGTTAGTTGAATTTTTGTATCACATGGATGCATATTTGGCAAACTGCCGTGACCTTCAGTATTCACATGGAATTAAGATTTTCATATAAAGGGACTGGAGAATTTAGCTTGCAAAGTGGCATGTGGTAGATTTGTTTTCATCGTGATGAAATGCTGCTCATACGTTTTATAAATTCTGTGTTGCAGAAACCCAGATGTTTGGTCTTTTGTTGAGCATTGTTAGCATAATTTATACCTATAACTGAAGCTTTATATCATGCTAGTCTGCATTTTAACTTGGACTACATTTGAAGGAAAATGGTAGCGCTTAGAAATCTCAGAACTGTTAATTTGCTTGTGAGATCGCAAGAATATAATAAATTTGAGTAAATGTGACTTATGTTTTCTGTTTTAATATAACTTGTGTTGCTTATATCCTTAATCTTTAGCTTTGTGAGGAGTTGTACAATTTAAAAATAAAAAAGGAGACTAGCCCTTTCAAGTTACCCCAAATTTTTTTGGCAGTGTAAACAAAACAAGGTAGAAAGCTTATTTTGAACTTGTAATGATTTAATCGCTTAAGAGTGTTGCTGCTTTAATTTGGTCTAGGTAAACATTGCTATTCCACAGTCTAGAAGACACTTCATCATATATGTTAGTTACATTGCAAAAATATCTAACAATATTACATAAAAAGACATTAAAACACAGAGAAAGAAGAAATCTGCTAACCTATATGACATACATATTAATTATTCAAGCTCATATATAGTAGTTACTATTAGGTAGTCTGTTTGTTCTTGACAACTAAAATGAAAATTAAACTGCAGAGGACATATAGGATCTTTAAGGATTTGAGGAATATTTTTTAGAACAAAAAAATGCAGCTGTTCTGTGGAAAACCCAATAAGCCTATAGTTACTTTTATGAAGCACTGCAGTTTAAGTGTGTCTTTTTCCCAAAAAGAAATACCAAAGAACAGAGCACTCTGAAAGAAATTGAGATATGCATACGATTTGTAAAAAGAGAGTAGTTAGCACTGAAATTCTTAATTTTTTGTATGAAGGGCCACCTTTGTTGAAATTTCCTAACCTTAATTACAGCACACTTTGATCACAATTGATCATGAGCCCAAATACACACATATTTGAAGAATGTCACATGCTCAAACAGGTCTCTCTTTAAGAAGTGCAGCATTTTTTTTCTTTCTAATGTAGTGATCATATCTTATTATTCCATCAACATATACATCTAGAACCTAATCAAACCACCATTTAGTAAAATTTAACATATCTATGTTAAACCTTTCCTAGGATGAAATGTCAGATTTTAATTACTCACCAGTTTAGTATCAGAGGTGAAGCTTGACACTCATTCTTATGCAAAAGGTACAGCGAGGGGCACCAGTGTTAATAGTTTTTCTTTTTTTTTTTTTTCTCCAAAGATTAAAAAATAGAGTTAAATTTAATTTGCTGAATGTAATTCAGAAAAAATGTACAAATGTAACACGATTCTCTTTGCTGAATTAGTGTTGCTGGGCTCAAAAGACATAATTGATGATTCACACCCTTGCCAGTGGCAAAATGAACTGTTGGACCAAAGTTGAACTCTTACCACCATTGAACACTTTTCATCATAGCAGGCTTGTTACATTAGAGCTCCCATTACACAGATAATGTTTTGAATGAAACCTTTTTTATTAACTTCTCAGTCTTAATAAAAAATCCTGACCAGATTTTGAGGTTTCCCTAAATTTTCCAAGATGTTTAACAATATAGTACTAAGGGGGTTTTGCACTTGATGTACTGTGGTGTGCCCAGACAGGTTTTTGGCTGCCTTCTATGCCTCAGTCTCAGCTTCGGTCACTAGTTTGAAGGAATGACAGTATTGGCAGCCTAAGTGTTGGCAGTTTGAATAATGTAAACAGCAAAAAGGCTGCTTTACTGTGTTTCTTCTTGCTGTGTTGTTTGTAATTTGCAGTGGAACTAATTGATACAGCATGTTTTTTTGATGAACACTTAAAAATGCACTTGTGTAAAAACTTAGAACTACTAAAATATGATTTGCAACCGTAAAGCAAATAAATGAAGAGTTTGACTTATACTTTTCTTTGAAATACTATTGTAATTGTACTGTACATTTACAGCATATCAGCTATACTGTGTATGTACAATGTATATTATGCAAAAATGTATTAAGTACAAAATAAAATAAAATCACTTTCTTGTTTTGCAGAAACTCCACTTATTGTATGAAGGTTTCCATGTCATTGACTGTTGCAGAAAATGACACAGATCTATGCTACAATTCGAAGATGAGGTACTTTGAAAAAGCTGAACTTAGCAAAAGCAAAGAAATTACATGTCCTGACATAGAGGATTATTTTTTGCCTCACAGGGACCCAAATATTGTATGGTATAAGGTAAGCCTACTCATTTTTACATAGCTTGCTCAAGGAATATTTTTCAAAATGTGCTTACTAAATATATGATCTACTTATTTCAGTTTAACATAAAAGTTATCAATTACTAGTTCAGTCTGCACAATTGACTTGGTAAATAACCCCAAGCAAATCATATGATATCCAATAAATACACAAAAGTGTGAATTAGCATAATATGCATAGAGTAATTTTTTATGTTTACAGATTTTGTCTTCAGTTTACAAGGGAAAAAACAAACTTATTAATAATGCATTATATTCACAGTGTTTATTTTATGCTTACATTTATTCATCCTTAACATTACTTGATCTTTTCGGTCAGGCTATGTAAAATGTCAAGCATATAGAAATAACATTAATACAAGTAAACTGGAATAATGTATAAAGTGACGTCACAGCTGTGATATTCTGGGTTCAATTCTTGGCCTAGATATCATGATGTGGTATTTTAATGTTTCATAATTGCCTGTGTTGATTTTATTGACACACTAGTTTTCTTCCACATTTCAAATACATGTATGTTAGGTTAAATATTGACTTTAAATTGACTTGGAGTGAGTGAAAAAAGGTGTGTGAGGCTACACTTTAATAAATGGATAATGGATGATGGATGGATTAACTGACGCATAATGGAATGTGTCTCTTCCTCCAACATACGCATCAAGGGTTCATATTTCCTACCTTCTGTTTGTGTGGTTCAGTTCTTCTGGCACTCTGTCATTCACCCATTACCGCTTCCTAATTTCAGTGCTTACAAGAGTATTTAGTTTTACAGCATCTCTTGAAAAACTACCACCATATTATCCCTGATGCCTGTTTACACACACATTCATTAATGTTGTGGGTTTGTATATTCTAAACTGTAAAATTTACTTTATACTCAAATTACAATTATTCTCACATAAAAGCTAATTTAATCATGATATTTAACCTAAGGATCATACTATATTTGTTTATTTGGTACTCTGAAATCGTATTATTTAAATCATTTCTGTTTGACAAGTTTGCTTTGAGATTTTCAATTATCCATGTCTGAAACTGCGTAATTTAGTTTGTTTCACATTGATTTGTCATCTGTCTTGGCAACGATGGGCAAAAGGTAGTAATTAAACCCGGAAAAGGTGCCAATCCATCATTTTTGCATGTTCAGTGAATATCAAAATCTACACACTCCTAATTGTACCTAAAATGGTTTATATAAAGTGCAAAATCAACACGACTTATGTCAAATTGTTTTTTACCTTTAGTAAGATGCTGCAGTTAACAATATTTAAGTGAACATATTATTTTTAGGAAAAGTAATTACAAATAAACATTCAGTGCCTTTGTTATGTAAGGATAAATACTGTACATTTTAATCAGCATTTGATGGTAGCATATTTTCCTTTGTTATGATAGTACATTACCAACAAACCATTGGAAAGATCAGGATGTCCCTCAAAAGTTGATGACCGGGCAAGGAGAGTGTTCATCATGGAGCTTAGCAAGAGGCCGCTGCCAGCCTTTAAAGAGCATTCTGCAAATGTCCATTTTCTTGTATATTTTCCACAAGTCAGGGCTGTGGGGTATGCCACCAGATGGAGACTGTTTCTCCAAAAAAAATCCATGTCTGTATGCATTTTGCCAGAATACACACAAAGAATCCCTCAATACCACATGAGAAAATGTCTTATGACATTTATAATTCCAGTAGATTTGTTTAGCACAAATCCAACCTCATCCTGACACAAAGAATACTGTACCAACTGTCTCACATGTTCTGTGTAGTAGGAAACTCAGCCCTGTTTAAGGTAGATGGGCAAATAATAGCTCCAATATTGAGACATTTTAACACAAAACCTACCACTGGTTAACAGAAGGCTGAAGTTAACATATTTCTTTATCTTGTAATGTGACAATTATTCAAAGTAACCTACCAGTTCAATCAAAATAGACTAAAAACAAGATAATCAGTGTCCTGGAATGGTCCAATCAGGCTTCACTCTTATAGAATATCAATGGGCCAATGGAGTTTCTTCATTACAACAACAACAACAACATTTATTTATTTATTTTCATACAAAAAGTAGCTCAAAGTGCTTTACACAATGAAGAAAAGAAAAATAAAAGACAAAATAAGAAATTAAAATAAGGCAACATTAGTTAACATAGAAAAGGAGTAAGGTCCGATGGCCAGGGTGGACAGAAAAAACAAAAAAAAAACTCCAGAAAACTGGAGAAAAAAATAAAATCTGTAGGGGTTCCAGGCCACGAGACCGCCCAGTCCCCTCTGGGCATTCTACCTAACATAAATGAAATAGTCCTTTTTGTAGTTAGGGTTCTCACAGAGTCACTTGATGCTGATGGTCATACAAACTTCTGGCTTTTAACCCATCCATCATTTTTGGAACATCATGGTACTTAGAGTAGATGGTGGTGGCGCAAGCCACCACCAAAAGGACACCGGAAAAGGAAACAGAAGAGAGAATAGGGGTTAGTACAGATTTTAGAGCCACCATGAATGGTTATTATAATGAATTGGATATACAGAGTATCAGGATTAAATTACAGTGAAGTTATGAGAAGGCCATGTTAAAGTAATGTGTTTTCAGCAGTTTTTTAAAGTGCTCCACTGTATTAGCCTGGCGAATTCCTACTGGCAGGCTATTCCAGATTTTAGGTGCAGCAGAAGGCCGCCTCACCACTTCTTTTAAGTTTTGCTCTTGGAATTCTAAGGAGACACTCAGTTGAGGATCTGAGGTTGCGATTTGGAATATAAGATGTCAGACATTCCGATATATAGGATGGGGCGAGATTATTTAAGGCTTTATAAACCATAAGCAAAATTTTAAAGTCAATCCTGAATGACACAGGTAACCAGTGTAGTGACATCAAAACTGGAGAGATGTGCTCGGATTTTCTTTTCCTGGTAAGGATTCTAGCAGCTGCATTCTGCACTAGTTGCAAACGATTTATGTCTTTTTTGGGTAGTCCTGAGAGGAGTGCGTTACAGTAATCTAGTCTACTGAAAACAAACGCATGAACTAATTTCTTAGCATCTTTCAATGATATAAGAGGTGAAAAAATGCTGTCCTAGTGATCTGATTAATATGCGATTTAAAATTTAGATTACAGTCAACAGTTACCCCTAAGCTTTTTACCTCCGTTTTGATTTTTAATCCTAATGCTTCCAGTTTATTTCTAATAGCCTCATTGTATCCATTATTGCCAATTACCAAGATTTCAGTTTTCTCTTTATTTAACTTGAGAAAGTTACTATTCATCCATTCTGAAATACAAGTCAGACATTGTGCTAGTGAATCAAGAGATTCGGGGTCATCAGGCGCTATTGATAAATACAGCTGTGTGTCATCAGCATAGCTGTGGTAGCTCACGTTGTGCCCTGAGATAATCTGACCTAATGGAAGCATGTAGATTGAGAAGAGCAGCGGACCCAGGATAGAGCCTTGCGGAACACCATATAGGATATCATGTGTCTTTGAGTTGTAATTACCACAACTAACAAAGAATTTTCTCCCTGCCAGGTAGGATTCAAACCAATTTAAAACACTGCCAGAGAGGCCCACCCACTGACTAAGGCGATTCTTAAGAATATTATGATCAATGGTGTCAAATGCGGCACTCAGATCTAAGAGGATGAGAACAGATAAATGGCCTCTGTCTGCATTTACCCGCAAATCATTGACTACTTTAACAAGTGCAGTTTCTGTGCTATGATATGTTCTAAAACCTGACTGAAATTTATCAAGAATAGCATGTTTATTAAGGTGCTCATTTAACTGCATAATGACTGCCTTCTCTAGAATTTTACTTAAGAAAGGCAGGTTAGAGATGGGTCTAAAATTTTCAAGAGCAGAGGGGTCGAGGTTATTTTCCTTAAGTAGGGGTTTAACTACAGCAGTCTTAAGACAGTCTGGGAAGACCCCCGTATCTAATGACGAATTTACTATGTCAAGAACATTATCAATTAGCACGCCTGATACTTCTTTGAAAAAATTTGTTGGTATTGGGTCAAGGATGCAGGTGGAGGGTTTCATTTGAGAAATTATTTTATGTAAATCAGGTAAATCTATCCTAGTGAAACAGTTCAATTTGTTTATAACGGAATACTGGGGTTTAGGAGGATCCTTAGTGTTGGGGAGATATACTATGTTATTTCGAATATCTTTAATTTTTTGATTGAAAAATACAGCGATAGCCTCACAGGTTTTACTTGAAGTACTTAGGATGCATTCCTTTGAGTTACTTGGGTTTAACAGACGATCAATCGTTGAGAATAAGACTTTGGGATTACTAGCATTGTTATTTATAATCTTAGAGAAATAGCAGCGTCTCTCAAGACGGACTGTGTTATTGTATTCTGTTATTTTAACTTTTAATATTTCATAGTGGATAGTTAGTTTAGTCTTCTTCCATTTACGCTCAGCTCTACGGCATGCTCTCTTTAAATCAGACACTCTTTGGGTCTTCCGTGGTATAACAATGCTAGAAGATTACGAGCAAGTGATGCACTTCACCCCCCATCGCTTCAAAAATATAATTATTATAAAATACAGAAACATTATCATTATATTATTAAAAATACAGCAAAGTCAAGTTAGTAGTCATAATAATATCTTCCAAATTTCTTGGAATCTTTTTGGAGAATGTGAAACTTTCTTTTAACCTCATTTGATTTAGCATGTTTCCGTGTTGATTGGGTAAGCAATTTCGACCCAGTAATTCCACCTTGAAGCCTGAAGGCCAGATCCTTTCTAAGTGACCCATTGGTCCCATGATTTTTTTTTTAATGTAATGCAATTTTAAAAGGTTCTGTTTTCTGTTTTATTAAAGCTATCAACTGGTTTTCTTAGCCCAGAATCTTGATTCCTTAAGTGGCATTTTAATTTATTTTGATTTGTTATTCAAGCTATGAAAATTAATTTTGAGATGTCACCAGTGCTATTTTGTTTATAAGGGGAGTTGCTATTTTGTCTACCCACTGTTAGGGGTGAGGCCATGGAGATCATGGCTCTGACATTAATCACGCAACAGGTTAAAAGATCAGTAATCAGAGCACTTCCTCATCCGAGTTTATGAGAAGAAAATAACCTTTTATTGTTCCATTTCGCTTTTAATTAGTCCTTCATATTGCATTCTCCAGTTTTGACCCTTGGTCTAAGATTTTTGACTTTGACTTTTTGACTCACGTCTTGGTACTTTCGTCAAAGGATTTTTGATCTTTCCCTACATTTTAGTTATGTCTCTTCTCTCACCCTATCTCATAAAGTGTTCCCATGATTCTCTTAAGTCCAATTGTATAGATTGTAGATTTTGCTATTTTGGAGTAATCATTACTGGATAATGTAGCACTTTGCCCATAGAATAAAAATTGGAAATGTATTAATATTATTTGCATGTCTGTTTTTCTGCTGGCAGCCTAATACATTGTGAAACACAGGATCTGTCCTTGGCTCACTCACATAAGATTGCATTTTTTTTTAAGTCGTCTTCTTCTTTTGGCTGCTCCCGTTAGGAATTGCCACAGCGGATCATCTTCTTCCATATCTTTCTGTCCTCTGCATCTTGTTTTGCTACACCCATCACCTGCATGTCCTCTCTCACCACATCCATAAACCTTCTCTTAGGCCTTCCTCTTTTTCTCTTGCATGGCAGCTCTACCCTTAGCATCCTTCTCCCAATATACTCTGCATCTCTCCTCTGCACATGTGCAAACCAACGAAATCTCGCCTCTCTGACTTTGTCTCCCAAACGTTCAACTTGCGCTGACCCTCTAATGTACTCATTTCTAATCCTATCCATCCTTGTCACGCTCAATGCAGATTTTAGCATCTTTAACTCTACCACCTGCAGCTCTGTCTCCTGCTTTTCTGGTCAGTGCCACCGTCTCCAACCCATATAACATAGCTGGTCTCACTACCGTCCTGTAGACCTTCCCTTTCACTGTTGCTGATATCCGTCTGTCACAAATCACTCCTGCCACTCTTCTCCACCCATTCCACCCTGCCTGCACTCTCTTTTTCACCTCTGTTCCACAATCCCCATTACTCTGTACTGTTGATCCCAAGTATTTAAACTCATCCACCTTCGCCAACTCTACTCCCTGCATCCTCACCATTCCACTGACCTCCCTCTCATTTACACACATGTATTCTGTCTTGTTCCTACTGACCTTCATTCCTCTCCTCTCTAGAGTGTATCTCCATCTCTCCAGGGTCTCCTCAACCTGCTCCCTACTATTGCTACAGATCACAATGTCATCCGCAAACATCATAGTCCACGGGGACTCCTGTCTAATCTTGTCTGTCAACCTGTTAATCACCATTGCAAATAAGAAAGGGCTCAGAGCCGATCCCTGATGTTATCCCACCTCCACCTTGAATGCATCCGTCACTCCTACTGCAGACCACACCACGGTCACACTTCCCTCATACATATCCTGTACAACTCTTACATACTTCTCTGCCACTCCTGATTTCCTCATATAATACCTCAGCTCCTCTCGAGGCACCCTGTGATATGCTTTCTCCAGGTCCACAAAGACGCAATGCAACTCCTTCTGGCCTTCTCTATACTTCTCCATCAACACCCTCAGAGCAAACATTGCATCTGTGGTGCTCTTTCTTGGCATGAAACCATACTGCTGCTCACTAATCATCACCTCCCTTCTTAATCTAGCTTCTACTACTCTTTCCCATAACTTCATGCTGTAGTTACTACAGTCCCGCACATCCCCTTTATTCTTAAATATCGGCACCAGTACACTTCTTCTCCACTCCTCAGGCATCCTCTCACTTTCCAAGATTCCATTAAACAATCTGGTTAAAAACTCCACCCCCATCTCTCCTAAATACCTCCATGCTTCCACAGGTATGTCATCTGGGCCATTCCATTCTTCATCCTATTCATAGCTGTCCTTATTTCCTCCTTGCTAATCCATTGCACTTCCTGATTCACTATCTCCACATCATCCAACCTCTTCTCTCTCTCATTCTCTTCATTCATCAGCCTCTCAAAGTACTCTTTCCATCTGCTCAACACACACTCCTCGCTTGTGAGTAGGTTTACATCTTTATCCTTTATTACTCTAACCTGCTGCACATCTTTCCAAGCTTGGTCCCTCTGTCTAGCCAATCGGTACAGGTCCTTTTCTCCCTCCTTAGTGTTCAACCTCTCATACAACTCATCATACGCCTTTTCTTTAGCCTTTGCCACCTCTCTGCCTTGTGCCTTATCTCCTTATACTCTTGTCTACTTTGTGCATCTCTCTGACTATCTCACTTCTTCTTTGCCATCCTCTTCCTCTGTATACTCTCCTGTACTTCCTCATTCCACCACCAGGTTTCCTTTTTCTCCTTCCTCTGTCCAGATATCATGCCAAGCACCCTTCTTGCTGTCATCCTTACTACATCTGCTGTCTGGTAATTCTTCACAACCACCCAGTGCCTGTCTCACCTTCTCCCTAAACTCAACCTTGCAGTCTTCCTTTTTCAAATTCCACCATTTGATCCTTGGCTCTGCCCTCACTCTCTTCCTCTTCTTGATCTCCAACGTCATCCTACAGACCACCATCCTATGCTACTTAACTACACTTTCCCCTGCCACCACTTTGCAATCTTCAATCTCCTTCAGATTGACTCTTCTATATAGGATGTAATCAACCTGTGTGCATCTTCCTCTACTATTGTGTGTAACCCAATGTTCCTCCGTCTTCTTAAAATACGTATTCACCACAGCCATTTTCATCATTTTGGCAAAATCCACTATCTTCTGACCTTCTTCATTCCTCTCCTTGACACCATACCTGCCCATCACCTCCTTGTCTCCTCTGTTCCTTTCACCAACACTTCCATTGAAATCCGCTCCAATAACCACTTTCTGTGCCTTGGGTACACTGTTCATCACTTCATCCAACTCACTCCAAAAATCTTCTTTCTCATCCATTGCACACCCAACTTGCGGGGTATATGCACTAACAACATTCATCATCACACCTCCAATTCCCAGCTTCATAATGATTACTCTGTCTCTTTTCACCTGCAAAACACTCTTGACATACTGTTCCTTCAGAATAACCCCTACTCCATTTCTCCTCCTATCCACACCATGATAGAACAATTTGAATCCACCTCCAATCCACCTGGCCTTACTCCCTTTCCATTTAGTCTCTTGCACGCACAATATATCAACCTTCCTTCTCTCCATCATATCGGCTAACTCTCATCCCTTACCGGTCATACTGCCAACATTCAAAGTTCCTACCCACAGTACCACTCTCTTTACCTTCCTCCTCTCCTCCTGCTTCCAGACATGTCTCCCCCCCTTCTTTTCCTTCTTATTCTTTTTCTTAGTCCAACAGTAGCCCAATTTCCACCAGCATCCTATTGGCTAACAGTACTGGTGGTGGTCATTGTTAACCCAGGGCTCGACCGATCTGATATGGAAATTTGTATTGTTGTTCGCATATTGATTTGGCAAAATGTTATGCCGGATGCCCATCCTTTTTTTTTTAAAGTAAGAGCACATATTGGTAACATTCATTTTAACCTTCAAAGTGTAGTTAGTAAAGTTGAAAATCATTCAAGTCTTCCTGCAAAGCTATGATTTTTATTATGGATGACACCATTTTACGTCTTATGTTTACATGTTTTTCTGATGTTTTTACCCAGGAGTGACCTGGATTATATAGCATCATGAATGCAACTGCATAAAGGTTGGTGCTGTACACATTCTAGTTATCCAAGATTGTGAACAGATCTTTCAAAACTTACAAAGTGTGTTTTGTTTAGTGCTTTCTACCAAGCAACTTATGTGCTTTGAACTTTTAACTATGAGTTTTGGTTTCTGATTTGAGGTTTGACAACAGATAGGTCTAATTCTTTATTTATGAACCTGGCTAGGATTCTCAACTTAGGTCTCATCTTCTGGTCCATTATTCTTTGCTTACTGATTTCCATTAAATTTAGTGGTTCATAAAGGTTGTACACTATTATTCTTTCATGGCACTGTTTTTTTGCTTTTTTTTTTTTAAATAATTAATCGTTAAGTAGGTTATAGACTAGACAATTCTACCAAATGAGTTTTCTTGATTTCAGCATTTACTACACAAATTAAAAATTTAATAAGGGTGTGTAGACTTTTGGCATCCACTGTATCAATGTATCATCAATATGAACAGTGTATTGCATATTCTGATGTATATCACTATAACTCAGATCTACAGGATTCACATACTTGAAAAGCTTAGAATTTCAATAAGGGATCAGTCCACCTGATTCAATTGTTAATTATTTATGAATAATTTGACCGATAGACAAAATAACATATTGAATTGAAGGAACAAAACTCAGAATAGTGGTCAAATTCAAACAGCGTACACTTATAGTATTTTCCGGTTGTTGTCACTTTCTATAGCAATAGTAAGCATGATCCCACAATACCAGTGTATGGTTATTAATCCATCAAAAAAAGGTTCTCATCCTAAAATCATGCAGTTGAAACAATTTACAGTAATTTTCATTAAATAACAATATGGCTTGTTTTAAATGGTTATTTTTAGTTCATCATAATACTTTTATTATGCTCATTTTCTGTAATGAGGTTAAAGGATTTTTTTAAATTGATTTTAAGGAATGCAAGCCAAAAGTATGGAGACAAACAGTTGTAAGAAGAAGGGACACACTTATTATACGGGAAGTACGGGAAGACGATATAGGAAATTATACGTGTGAACTACAGTTTGGAAGCTTTCTGGTTCGAAGAACTACAGAATTAACAGTCACAGGTAAATGGCTGCATGTTTTCTAGAGGTACTTAATCAAACAGATATTTTCTTATTATATGGAAGCCACATTTACTACTGCAGAAATTAATAAAGAAATGAATAATCTGAAACAAACATGGTGAAATGTAATGTATTGTAATGCTTGAAGAATTTCACATTATATGTCTTTTATTTATTTAATTATATATTTTAGCTTGTGTCAATGTTTTCATGGAATTAGTAAAGGTTGTGTCAATGTGTACTTGAAAAAGTTAAAAACTGGTAAGTCATACCTATGCTGGATAAATAAATGGAAAAGGAAGTTAGAGATATAAAGGTAAAACGTTTCAGCTGTATATCCTTCATCAGATGATAATGCTATTTATAATCTTCTGTTCAGTTAGAATACCCTTTACCTACTGTATGCTTTCAAGGAGTGTCTTGAGACCAACTGAGCATCTTAGAAGATGTTAATAAGTAGTTTATAAAAGGCCATGCTTTTACCAATAAAGCTGAGTCCTGGGCACATTGTGTTATGCTTGTGTTATACAGAGCAGTTCCATTCCCCATATGACAGGTAGCAGTGGTCCTCACATGGCAACCCAGTCAGTACACCCACATGGGTGCTTGGGATATGGAGTCTGGAAATGCAACCCTGTCAGGGTCCCTATGTGCCAATGGGCGCTGACGTGGTACATACTCCCAACTTCTCTTATGGCCCAGAAGTTTTTCCTGGAAGATATGGCATGATACTGGGTACAGTATAAAACAGGGCAACAATAAGCAGAGAGGTAGAGAGGAGGAAGATTAATTTATTATTATTATTGTAATTGTATTTATTGAGAATAATTGTTGAAGAGGATTTTGAAGAAGTGTTGTGTATGAATGAATAATCTTTATTTAATCACATCAATGTGTGATGTATTGCTGTGTCTGTGGTTTGGCACTCCTTAGTGGTTGCCAAGGCTATAGTTTTGGATGGCTACACAGTGCTTACCGCTATAAGTGTAATAGAAGGATGACTAAATGGATAAATAACTTGTACACTTACAGGCATGTATACATATAACCTGTATGCTTAACAACTTGTTGTGTATATATATACTTGTATACTTACGTAACTCATTTTTGAAATAAATAGTATATTTAATCAGAATATAAATTTTGCTCAAAAATTTGCTCTAGATTAAGTCACCTTTACTTGGCCATACGTAAAACCAGGTAACAATATATACATAAATAACAAAAATTTCTAAAGTTTGTTGAGTGATGGAGTTGGAGGCAATAGTACATGTACTTACAGAATTAAAGTACACTATATGGCCAAAGATATGTGGAGACCCCTCTGAATTATTGAATTCAGGTGTTTCAGCCACACCCATTGTTAACAGGTGCATAAAATCAAATACATAGCCATTCAATCTCCACTGACGAACACTGGCAGTAGAATGAGTCATACTGAAGAGCTCATTGCCTTTAAATATGGCACTGTCATATGATGACACATTTGCCACAAGTCAGTATGTGGAATTTCTGCTATGCTAGAACTACCCTGGCCAATTATAACTGTTATTATTGTGAAGTGAAGCATCTAGGAGCAATAGCAGCACAACGACAAAGTGGCCATAGGGTGCTAAAGCACACTGCGCGTAAAAATCACCTATCCTTTGCTGCATCATTCACACCAGTGTTACAACCTGCCTCTGGGAGCAACATCAACACAAGAACTATGTGTAAGGAACTTCATGACATAGGTTTTCTTGTTTGTGCAACTGCACACAATCCTGAGATCAATTTGCACAATGCCATTGGTCTCTGGAGCAGTGGAAATGTGTTCTCTGAAGTGACGAGTCACTTTTAACTATCTGGCAGTCTGACAGGCAAATCTGGGTTTGGTGGTTGACAAAAAAGCACTACTTCCAGAGTGCATGGTGTCTACTGTAATGTTTTCTGGAGAAAAGATAATTTCAATGGCTGTTTTTCAGGGTTTGGGCTAAGCTAAGCCCCTTGGTTCCAGTGAAGAAGGCTGTGATTGCTACAGCATACAAATATATCAACTTTGTGGTAACAGTTTGGGGAAGGCCCCTTTTCTGTTCCAGCACGACTATGCCCCTGTGTACAAAATAAGATTGATAAAGACATGACTTGATGAATTTGGTGTGTAGGAATTTGAGTGTCCTGCACAGATCCATGTTGTAAACCCTGCTGAACACCATTGACAAGCCAGGAATTTTTGTTTAACACCAGTATCTGACCTCAGAAATGCTCTTTTAGCCAAATGTGCACACATTTTCACAGACACACTCTAAAATCTTGTGAAAAGCCTTCCCAGAAGTATGTAAGCTGTTAAAGTCACAAAGGGGTGGCAGTGCATATTAGTGCCTATGGTTTTGGAATGGGATGTCCAATAAGCTCATATAGGTGGGGACTGTCAGGTGTGCAGACTTTTGGCTATACAATGTGCCTATTTTAATATTTTTTCTTGGTGAAGAAAGTATTCATTTTCTTTTGTCTAAATCTTTAGAAACAAGTAATCAGTCTTCAAGTGCTTGTAAGTAATATTATGTTGTTTTAAAAAAAAATTACAAACATTTATTTCACCCAGCCAGGTAGTTTTGAAAACCTTGGAAAAATTTAAACATTTTATTAGATAAACAAGTGATTTACACAATAATTTAAAGAACAAAAGAAATTTGGCTGAATATTTCCTTGGCTCCACAAACCATGTTTTTTTTTTTTTTTTGTTCTTTATTTCACTTTATACGATTTCTCGTATTAGGAATTTGTTAGTTTTCACATACACCTTGGGGTCAGAGTGCAGGGTCAGCCATTGTACAGCACTCCTGGAGCAATTACAGGTTAAGGGTTTTGCTCAAGATCCCAGCAGAGTAGGATCTCTTTTGGCAGTGACAGGGATTTGAACCAGCAACCTTCGGGATACCAGCACAGATCCTTAGCCTCAGAGCCACCACTCCGCCCCATCTCTGCATTAGAAAGTCACATTCGTAGACTGATGGTAATCAGAAAAAGAAGATATGGAATCTTTTAAAGGATATTGTATCTAAAGGAGATACTATAGCAGAATGAAGTGAAAAATTGCTTATTTGCAGACTTCTTTTCTAAGTCTGTCAAGCTACCGTATTTATTCTTCATTAACCTTTGATGGTAGACATAGTTTAGCTTAGTAATTCCTCAGTAAGTAAATAAATCTATTCTATACTGTCATGCAGTACACTGTTTGACTAACATTCTCTAAATATTGCAAAAACTACTCAAAACTAAAGATTCAAAGTACTGAATTTCTGAAAGGAATTTATTTTAAAAATAGTAATAAATAAAACATAATAGAAAAACTGGAAATACTATACCTCAAGTTAGAAGATGCGTAATGGTGGTGTTGAGGGAACTTAGATTGGCATTATACAGGTTCAAAAAATACAAAGTAAATAGAAATTAGCTTGTTATAATAAGCTCTCGGTGTCCCTTTTCTGTAAAATATTTTCTTTAGCTTATACCTGCTGCACTGCGGTAAGACAGTGACTGCTTAAATTGTAACTAAGTGTAGTGTAGATACTTCAAACTAGGGGTGGGCGGTATGACCAAAATTCTATATCACGGGATTTTTCTAAATTATCCCTGTTTCACGGTATTCGGCGGTATTTTTTTCCCCATGCATGAGTGGATGTTAACCACATTTTCCACTGCAATTACTGGCTAAGAATAACCTATTCCACTGTCAAGAGTATTGTACATTGTACAAAAAAAACATTTTAATGTGCACACAAGTATTAATACAGGTTTGCATTGCCCCATAAAGTGATAGTTTTCAAGGGGGTGGCACTAATGGAGAAGGTATCACATTGCATGACAGATGCAGTCAAAATATAGAACCTTTTTATTGAACAAATTTTGCAAAACAAACTATAATTTTGACAACATATTTTCAACCATACAAAGAGGCATTTAGACTTAGTAAAATATCCAGAAGTGCTTGTCAAAAGTTGTATTGCACTGAATGTGTCTTAGAAAAGGAATAAATAGTAAATATTTTTTGTAAACCAACTACACTTTCTGTTAATGTTAACAATCTCTGTCCACTGACATGTTAAAGTGACTTTTTAAACAACTTTATCATCATTAAGCTGCATAATATTTAAACTAATAAATAATAACAATAAAATAAATAATAGTATTATTACTGATAGTTGCACTATTACTTCAAGCCCAGGTGCATTACATAGTATTCACCAAATTAAAATAAAATAAAACAAGTGCAACTTGGTGATGACATATTTACCAACTGAACCATCATTTAGGCAAACTGCATTAATATGGACCTTGCTTCAAGCTAAGCTATATGCATAAATAATAAACCTGCAACTTGCATTTATAATGCTATTTGTGGTATAGCCCTACAGAATCGTATTAGGTCCACGGTGAAGAAAAAAGCAATACAGACACAGGGAAGAAAAAAACAAACTATATGTCGAGAATAAAGTCAACATTTCCACTTTATTCTCGCCGTTTATGTCGAGAATAAAGTCAACATTTCCACTTTATTCTCGCCGTTTATGTTGAGATTAAAGTCGACATTTCCACTTTATTCCCATAGTTTACTTCATAATTAAAGTAGAATGTCATAAACTAAACTTCTTCCTAAAATCAATGTTTAATTTACTAGATTTTATCAAACCCCGTCATAAATTAATGCAGCACATTAAATGCTTTGTGTTGCGTTCCCCGACCCAGTTGTTAATCACTACGCTTCTTAAACTGACTTCCTCTGCACTAAGAGGAGACAGCGATCACCATACAGAATCCATTCACTTCATGATATTCCTGCTTTCTGAAAATTTAGAATGCTAAGATAAATACTTGACATCATTTTCATGATGAAATGCATTAAAGCAGGTATTACACATGCACGGTAGTGAGGCGGTAGTGCTGCTCCCTCGCAGTAAGGGGTCCCCAGGTATATGTTCAGTGTAGAGAACTTTATGGCAGGTGTGATGAGGCTCCAAAAAACTGGATGTATGAATGGCTATTGCACAGCTTTAACTTAAATATTGTGTAAATGTTGGGTTTGTGATCTGGTGGTTGGCGACACGAACCCAGAATTCAATGCATGTTGTTCTGAGCGGGCTATCTTTATTGCATGCATGCTGTCTCTATCTAACATACCAAAACCCCAGTTCCTATCCTTCCTTTTTCTTTCACCACATAACCAATCACCACATGATAAACGTCTTTGTGAAATTAAAACTAGTTATAAACTTAGCCCACGGAGTGTTCGGAACTTTAAAAATATCTTCGTTATACATGTTTAATTATGCCATCCATTCAGAGTTGCTCCCATCTCTGAACGAGTCGCCAGCACATCGCAGGATGAATACAAGCAAAACATACACTAGCCGGGTCAATATAGCATAACAAAACCCCACATCCTACATGACTTTGAAAGGAAACTGAAGCACGCCGAGTAAACCCACCAGAAAAACATGCAAATGCAAGGCAGGCACGCCGCCATGCCCCCATATGATTAATGCATGCTTTAATGCATTTCACCATGAAAATTATATTAAGTATTTATCTTAGCATTCTAAATGTTCAGAGAGCAGGAAGATCATGAAGTGAATGTATTCTGTGCGGCGATCGCTGCCAGCGCCTCCTCTTAGTGCAAGAAGAAGTCAGTTTAAGAATCTCGGAGAACACTTAACACAAAGCATTTAATGTGCTATATAACTTATGACGGGATTTGAGAAAATCTAGTAAATTAAATATTCATTTTACGATGAAGTTTAGTTTACAATGTTCTACTTTAATGACAAATTACGAGACTAAAGTCAACATGTCGACTTTAATCTTGACATAAACAGCGAGAATAAAGTAGAAATGTTGAGAATAAAGTCAACATGTCGACTTTATTCTCGTCATAAGCGTCAAGATTAAAGTGGAAATGTCGAGAATAAAGTCAACATGTCGTCACACTATTACACAGTACCCAGGTACATTACACTGTATTGAAAACAAATAAAACAAGTACAACTTGGCTTGCAGTATTATCCAGTAGTATAGAAACAGTATTTACACATCTGACCTTTTAAAACTAAAGTATCTCCAGGCAACGGACGTGACTCCTTTTTTTCGGTAAAAGTTCTTCTGTTCATCATGTTCAACTTTATTGTCGGCTTCAGTTTCGGAATGTTCTCTGTCCATTTTCAACGCGCAATACCTACGCTACCGCTACCTATTTGGTGGTGTAGCAGTGAAAAAGAGCCCCTGCGCAACAAATCTGTGTTTAGCGGTGTAGCAGTGAAAAAGGTCCCCACTTGAACAGTTTCCCGCTGTGCCACGTTCTGAACGTCGTTTAGGCAATTTAAACCGGTGTTGTGGTATAAGAAAAATCCATATCATAAAAAAAATAAAAAACGGTTTTTGGTATGAACCGGTATACCGCCCAGCACTACTTCAAACTATTTTTGGACAGAATTTGGGTGCTGCATTAATATGCAACTTCAGAGAAAATAGAATAAAAGACCAGAACGAACCAGAAGTTTTAACAACAGATATTGATTAGAAAATTTCTTATTGATTAGAATTTTAACCCTGAAATTGTTGTAAATCAAGTGTAAGTTTTTAAAAGCCTGATGGTAGGAGAAGCAGCTGGCATGGCAAACCTTAAATTCAGTCCTATTAAGACCCTAGAATTTTTCAAGAAAATATTTAATTATTTACCAGTTACAAACTGTATTCCTCTAAACGGCATTCCCATGTACACCAAACAGCTTAGTATATGCAAAATATTTGATTCCTACAAAATTTGGCTACTTGAAAATGATTAATTTCCTCTATGTTTACAATGATTTGTATTTTTCTCTCCTTTCATCCAGTTCAGGTTGTTTGACTTTTGTTGATCAAATTTAAATGAAAGATTAAATGGCCTCAATCCATATACTGTAGTGCTACGGCTGCTATAATGATGAAGGACTGCTATTATTCAACATAATTTTTCTTTAATGACCTAGATTTATTTTATTACTCTTAAGAGCTTATTTATATTGATTTTTTACTACATTACTACAAAAAGTGGTGTTGCATTTAATATCTCAAAACTTTGTAATAATAATTCTTTGCATTTATATAGCACTTTTCTCAGTACTCAAAGCACTCAGCAATTGCAGGTTAAGGGCCTTGCTCAAGGGCCCAACAGAGCAGAGTCCCTACTGGCATTTATGGGATTTGAACAGGCAACCTTCCGATTGCCAGTGTAGATCCCTAGCCTCAGAGCCACCACTCCGCCTTTGTATTTAAAGTGGTTTAACCTGGTTTAATTTCCACTGTGACTTGTTGACTTATTTATGTTGCTTTGGTTTGATTAAAATATTATTTCTTCCATTCAATCCAGATGTGTTACAATACTTTTATTTGTACTTTGTGTGCTTGTTTAGCTTTGTTGCATGCCTTCCACACTGTAGTGCTCAGTTGGAAGACTTTGCCTAAAATCTTTTTCTAATGAGTTTTTTTTTCATATATGAGCAGTATAGGCATGTTTATAATCAGAATAAAAAATTCTTTTGTAGATTGCACATTTGTATAATGGAATGTTGCAAATTTTGTCCCTTAAAGTTTGATTTGATAATGAGACCCTGTGGGTTCTGGTTTTCTTTGCTTGTAGCATTATACACTTTTAAATTTTATTCTTTGCCCATGAGGGGTACAATACCATTCTGTACTGTGTTGGTTTTCTGCTTCTTTTTGAACATTTTCCTTTTTATCATTTTACTTTTTGGATGCTTGTGTTGAATTTCATAGTAACAATCTCCACAAGCAATGTCTCTAGTGCACTCATCTTTCATTCATTTTTCCCTTACAGTTGATATTTTCTGTTAAATGTGTCTATTCTTATTAGTCCTTCTAAGAGTGTTACTCAACCATTCTTTACAAGCGGGTTTAGTCATAAATCTTTTGGAATTTGTTGTCAGTTCAGTTTAGAGACAAAGAGACTGTGCCATTCTATAAAAACTAAATCTATTGTTTTAACAATAAAAAAGTGTATTTTATTGCAGTCAATATATTTGATCCCAACCTATTTAACTGCTGCATAAAGGAAAACGGGCTTTCAAAGAAAAAGAATATATTGCAGGGAATTACTTGGTTATTCATTGTAAGAGTGTTAAAGCTCTAGCTGAACAGAGCAGTCATGTCCTGCTTATTTGTACTGACTCACAGATGCAGAATTTTGGGTTCTATTCCCACACCTGGGTGTTACCAGAGTGGATTTAGCATTTTTCACCTGTGTCACTGTGAGTTTTTTCTCCATATTCTCCCTTTATATTATAAATGACATGCATGTTCCTCTAGAGATGTTGGCAATTCCATTTTGGTCCAGGGTGTGGTGATATGTGTGCATGTGTGTGACTAAGCCCTGTAATGTAATGAACTGTTTCCAAATCCAGAGTTAGTTCCTGCCTTCCAACTAATGCTGGTATGCAAGGTTTCAGTCCTCACATCCCCTAACTGGATTAAGCTAGTTTAAGAATGGCATGATTATTTTTAGGCAATTATGATTTAGCTTAATTTTAATGTACTGTTGAATTTGTTACAATGGCTTGTACAATGTAATACTTTTGGATTTATTTTTTTAAATGTAAGAATTTGAATAGGGACAACACCTCTCCTGAGAAATTATCACATTTACTAAATATGTAAATCACTTTGTTTATCTCTTCTTCCTTTGTAATAATGAGCTTTCTAAACCCAGCTCAGTGTTAAATGTTCAATACTGATAAACTGGGTTGTGAGTTTACCTTATGAAGCTGTACTGGGGTATATGTACCAATCGAAGGCAGACTCATTAAAATAGTATTTTCATGTATGAGGTAATGGATCTGAAGAAGTATAATTTACCCTTTAATGAAGACACCTACTTTTGCCTTAGTGCCAAAACAAAGCTGAAAATAATTCTATACTGCAATCCTCTGATTCTATAAGTGACTGCTTGCAAATTCTTTGTAATGTACCCAATAAAACTGGAGAATACCATAATGGAACAGTTTCTTAATGTAATTAAATCAATGAAAAGAATGGCTTATACAATTAGATGTCAAGGGACAAGAATGACCCTTGTTTTTGCTGGAATCAGACCTCTGAAAGACCTTTTGCATATGTTTTATCGTGTTAAGTCCTAAGGTATCTCTATTTTACTCTTTTATACTCTTTATTGTGTAGACCTTAATAAAATATCTCAAATCCCATACACTTACCACACTGTGATCAGATACTTTAGAACTTCTTTTTAACCCCTTAACCACCCTCTGCCGGATATATCCGGCACCGTTGTTTTATTGCTAACGCCATACTGCCGGAATTATCCGGCACATTTGCCTGTGGTTATATGAATGCCTGGCAAGTAGTATAACTGACGGTTTGGCGTGGGTATTATTACTACGTTGTATTTCGACAAGTTTGTGGTTGTTTTGGCCGGTCATGTGACGTGATTCGCATGTAACAGCTGTGAATATGGCGAAACGTAAACTGACTTCAAGTGAGGCTTTGCAGGCGATTTTGGACAGTTCTGATCATGATTGTAGCAGTTCTGAAGAAGATTTTAGCGACAATGATGAGCAGCAACGTGCGCTGCATGATACTGTGAATGAAGACACATCGGATGACGGCGATGAGTGGGTGTATCCCCAGCATCTCAACTGGACTGCTGCCCGAGGTGAACTACCTTTTCTGCATCCGTTTGAGGCAACGTGTGGCTTTATTGTTGATGTAAATAATTACACTGCTGAGCAGTTTTATGAGCTGTTTGTGTCACCTGATTTGATCAGACATTTTGTTCATCAGACAAATCTGTTTGCAGCACAGTTTATTGAGAAAAATCCCAATTTACCTCCACATTCCCGTGTTCGTGCTTGGGTAGACACTGATGAAAACGAAATGAAAAAATTCATTGGGATTTTGATGTTGATGGGAATAATCAGAAAACCAGATATTGAGATGTACTGGTCTACAGATCCTATGTATGCAACACCTATTTTTGCAGCTGTCATGACACGTAACCGATTCTCTTTGCTGCTGAAATTCTTTCATTTGAATGACAACAGAAATGAGCCAGATAAGAAAGATCCAAACCGCGACCGCTTGTTCAAGCTACGTCCTTTGATTGATCATTTATTTGAAGCATTTCAGTTGCCCTACATGCCAGGACCATCAGTTGCAGTTGATGAAAGTTTATTGTTGTGGAAGTGCCGCTTACAGTTTCGACAGTATCTACCATTGAAAAGGGCACGGTTTGGTATCAAGATGTTTTGCTTAGCTGAGAATTCAGGTTACATTTATAGATTTCGTGTATACACTGGCAAAGAGGATCCTATGAGTAGTACTTCAGCAGTGTTGCCAGATGAATGTAAGGACTTTGGACTTTCAGAAAAACGCTGTCGTGTCTGTTCAAAGAAGGGTCAGCGTAGAGACGTCAAGACCTTCTGCTCAGTGTCCCAGCAATCCAGGACTTTGTGCAGTTCCCTGCTTTGGCCTGTGGCACAGCAAACTCAAATACTGGGAATGAAACTATGATTGACTGAACTACTTTTGACTTTTGAATTACTTTTGACTGTTCCGTTTTGTAGTAGACAATAAATCCAGAAGCCTGAGAAAAGGTACATTTTGTGTTTTATTATGTGTTTGCCCATTTCTAGAACTTGCACAACATTTAGTGGTCAATACTGCTTGAATAAATGTAAAAAATGTAAAAAAAATGTAAAAAAGTAAAAAAACGAAAATTGTTCAGATTTTGCCTGGCGTGGGGAATATTTAGGGAGTTGGCGGTTAAAGGGTTAATAACATCTGTAACCTCAGGCAATTAGACAGAGTAAAGAAACAGGCAGGAGTTAAGTTACACATTTCATTATGTATTATTGATAAAATGCCCAAAAATATTAAGGAAACAGAATATTATGTGAATATTGACAAACCATACCCTTATAGCCTAAGTAGCAGTGCATCTCATATCCATAGGTGGCTCTCATTTTATCTTCAGTGTAGCTTGGCCTTTGAAAGGAGCATTGAAACGGACCACATGCCAGTCACAGTATGGTTGCCCAGATAGAGTTGTCTTTGTCATGGTCTTCTTGGCCTTATGGTGAGAGATAGAGTTAAAGGCAACAGGACCAACTTTACACCAGTCTTATCACAAAACACAAGCCAGTGGCATGTAGCAGTACAGAATGGCCTCCATTTCAAAACCAATCATAAGCATATACTTTAGACCAATAGAAGTAATTTTCCAGTCGCTTCCTGACTAGTTACCAATGAAACTGCTCAGGTACAACTCATCCCTAGTTTCTTTGTTTAGTCAGTTTATGGCCTTTCTGCAGTGGATGGCTTATAAGCTCTAAGACCAAACACAGTCACCCTTGCCAAACTGGTGTGATGCTCCATTCCCCTCAACATAAATTTCACATCCTGAGCCAGTCCTACAGCATTTAAAGACTGATTACTCTAATATTACAAGGTGTCATTTAGGGTAGATTCTTGCATTGCAAATGTGTTAAGAAAATGGGTAGATGATTTCACACCTTCATGAAAAACAATGAGAGAGCAGTATTTACATTTCTACTTTTTCAAGTTGAAGGTTTTTTAATACATTGCTTAATTGAAGTTTTTTGTGTTTATGCAAATATATTTTAATATTAAGATCATTATGATTCTTTCAAAGTTTTCATTTTTTAATTTACTCCTAATAAGTTTGCATAAGTATGAATTGAAGTTGAAGGCAATTTTTCTTATCCATGTGGGTGCCATCAGGTCATTATGAGATCCATTTTTACTTCTTTGCAAGTGATATCTTAAATGAGATGCAAAGAGCATCCCACAGTGAAGATTTCAAAATGTATTGCAGATGACAACTTCATGCAGAGGTCTGCAATGAGACATAGAGTAATGCATTGGAAATATTACTTTAATGAACCAGTGTTTTCTTGTGAAGATTATTTTATTAATTCACAGTTTCATGTGAAGCTGTGCATTTTCAGCTCTCTATGTGGTATGTCGAAATCAGCCAAATGAAAATGAACTTCAGTAAATACAGCTCTGAACACAAATAATTCTATCCCTGCCCCCACACTCAGCTCTTTCTCTTTCTTAGTACTGTTCCATTCAGGCTTTTATATCCAATGACTATGCCTTGTAAATAGGAGGCCAAAGGCAGCATTACACTTTGAACAGCATTTCATTTGTTCTCAGAATGCACACTGACGCCAGTGTGATTTTTTTTTAAACTAAGAGTTACCCTAGCAGCATGAAATGCATTAAAAAGACATAGATCTTTAAGTAGAACAATCCAACGAAATGTGTAATATCTTTAGAGTTGAATTTAGATTCAATATATGTTAAGATATGTACCACAATAACATTTCACCCAGTACTAAAATAGACATATATAGTCACTTTGATCAAGCAAATACCCATTCCCCTACTTCTCACTTTCTATTAGAAATACATTTTCAAAGTAAATTCACAATGCTAAGAAATATTTAACATACACACTTAGATAAACCATTTTAGATAGATAGATAGATAGATAGATAGATAGATAGATAGATAGATAGATAGATAGATAGATAGATAGATAGATAGATAGATAGATAGATAGATAGATAGATAGATAGATAGATAGATACTTTATTAATCCCGATGGGAAATTCACATTTTAATTGTGGCATTACATAATTCTATTTTATGAGAGACAATCATTTGGTTCAATAGGTACAGAAAATGAACAAATTAATTCAATAATATATATACCATAGGTATATTTATGTGACATTGGAGTCATAGGCATTATGTCATCATGAATATTCTTAGTCTGAAGTAAAAGAAGAGGAAAATGAAAAAAGGAAGTAAACAAAAATTATATATATCAAAACTTAATAAAGAAAGTTAAAAATTACTACTTTCTTTGTCAGTGCACCTTTCTTAAGTGTTTTGTATCTTGTACATGTTGATTTGCTTAATCACCTTTAAAGACGCAAGTCATCTAACAGAGTCTCTCTTCTGGTTATTTATGTCCAGTGATTATGATCTGAAATTCTCATGCACTTTGCTTCTCTATATTATCTTTAAAAACACCCAAATTGTCCAAAATGTTTCCAGGGCAAGATCCAACCTGCGAACGCTGCAATCAAGTTCTGGCCTCACTGGGCCACATGTTTTGGTGTGCACCAAATTAACATCATACTGGACCAAAATCTTTAAATGCATTTCAGACAGCTTGGATGTCACAATCCTCCTAATCCACTAACAGCTGTGTTTAGTGTACTTCCAGACGGGCTTAAAGTGGAGAAGGACAAACAAAATGTAATTGCCTTTACTACACTACTGGCACGTAGACATATCTTGCTCAACTGGAAGAATCCTAACTCTCCTATTCTAAGTCAGTGGGTAACTGAGGTTATATACTATTTGAAACTGGAAAAAATCAAATTCGCACTTACAGGATCTATACACTACTTTTTCAAAACCTGTCAGGATCTGATCAATAACATTTTAGAATAAGCATTTAAATTGAAGAAGCAGGTTCTTTCCCCCATTTTACTCCATTTATCTTTATTCATTTATTAATCTATTTACCTATTTTTACTAGCATAAAGTTTTACACTGCTGGCCTAGCTCTCTTTCTCAGGAGTGGAGGCTGATTTGTTTCAAACCTTGAGTTATTTGTATGGAATGCTATTTGATTTTAATAAAATCAATAAAATCAAAAAATAAATAAATAAATAAAAACACCCAGGATACTATATACGTAAAAAACATTATCATATATAACATTTCAGGTTAGTGATGCAGTGTACATACTTTATGTTCTGCATAAACAAAAGCAGAAATGTCAATAAGTCACTCTACCCAATACATACATTTTCAAATTTGCGAAAACCTGAGGACTAATGCGCAAGTAATGGTTAACTCATGATTAGTAAAAGGTTCAGTGAATCCTTTAAGCCTCATTCAAGAGGTCTGGTGCTACCCTTTATCATGATGCAAAATAGACAGAATATTAGGGTTGCTACACTCAGATCCTGGTAGGCCAGTGCACCTGAATGCTGATATTCCAGTACGTTTGTTTTTACACAGTAAAAGTCACAGGAAACAAGAAAACTGCACAGTGTGTTCCATCCTGGAATCAAAATATGTTCAAGTGCTTTGAAATAGCAGAGGTAACTGCTATTTAAATGTACCATCTACAAAGGAAATATAGTATACTACAAGTCATTGTCATACCAGCTTAATCCATTTTAGATTTGTGTGGATTTGCAGCCTATCAAAGCAACACTGGAATAAAGCAGGAATCAACCCTGGATGGGTTTCCTGTCCGTCACTTGATTCACTTGCACTCACTCATACAGGGACCATTTACAATCACCAATCAGTCTAATTCACATTAAAATCAGTGCAGTCACAGGGAATTTGTGGAAACTCTTCAAGACAGTGCCTAGAGTAAGATTCACATCTAAGACTCTGGAGTTGCGAGGGAACCAATATAGCACGTTTAATAAATCTGTATGCAGCCTTTTCATTCCATAAATAAAGTTAGGCCTTTGGTGTATTCATTTTTATTTTCCTTCAGAATGTTAATACAGTGTGTAAGACCAGAAACCCTATACTATGGAAGGACCATACAGATGGTCTACTTTTATTTTTGATGTGCTTAGTAATATTGAAAATATCATGACTAATTTTAATGTCTATTACATTCTGCTACAAAAAGCAATACAAGATTCTAGGTTATATGATAATATTATGAAATTACAGTGATAGTAGCAAAATGGGTCTTACAGTCATATTAAAAAGTTAGGGAACTCCTCTTAATTCTTTGGATTTTTGTTTATCCTTGCCTGAGCTTTCAAAGTAGCAACTTCCTTTTAATATATGGCATGCCTTATGGAAACAGTAGTATTTCAGCAGTGACATTAAGTTAATTGGATTAACAGAAAATATACAATATGCATCATAACAAAATTAGACAGGTGCATAAATTTGGGCACTCCAACAGAGATGTTACATCAATACTTAGTTGAGCCTCCTTTTGCAAATATAACAGCCTCTAGACGCCTCCTATAGCCTTTGATGAGTGTCTGGATTCTGGATGGAGGTATTTTTGACCATTCTTCCATACAAAATCTCTCCAGTTCAGTTAAATATGATGGCTGCTGAGCTTGGACAGCCTGCTTCAAATCATCCCATAGATTTTCAATGATATTCAAGGGGACTGTGACGGCCATTTCAGAACACTGTACTTCTACCTCTGCATGAATGCCTTTGTAGATTTCAAACTGTGTTTTGGGTCATTGTCTTGTTGGAATATCCAACCCCTGCGTAACTTCAACTTTGTGACTGATGCTTGAACATTATCCTGAAGAAATTGTTGATATTGGGTTGAATTCATCTGACCCTCGACTTTAACAAGGACCCCAGTCCCTGAACTAACCACACAGCCCCACAGCATGATGGAACCTCCACCAAATTTGACAGTAGGTAGCAGGTGTTTTTCTTGGAATGCGGTGTTATTCTTTCGCCATGCAAGGCGCGTTTTGTTATGACCAAATAACTCAATTTGTGTCTCATCAGCCCAAAGCACTTTGTTCCAAAATGAATCTGGCTTGTCTAAATGAGCATTTGCATACAACAAGCGACTCTGTTTGTTGCGTGTGTGCAGAAGGGGCTTCTTTCTCATCACCCTGCCGTACAGATGTTCTTTGTGCAAATTGCGCTGAATTGTAGAACGATGTACAGACACACCATCTGCAGCAAGATATTCTTGCAGGTCTTTGGAGGTGATCTGTGGGTTGTCTGTAACCATTCTCACAATCCTGCGCATATGCCGCTCCTGTATTTTTCTTGGCCTGCCAGACCTGGGTTTAACAGCAACTGTGCCTGTGGCCTTCCATTTCCTGCTTACCTTCCTTACAGTTGAAACTGACAGTTTAAACCTCTGAGATAGCTTTTTGTAGCCTTCCCCTAAACCATGATACTGAAAAATCTTTGTTTTCAGATCTTTTGAGAGTTGTTTTGAGGATCCCATGCTGTCACTCTTCAGAGGAGAGTCAAAGGGAAGCACAACTTGCAATTGACCACCTTAAATACCTTTTCTCATGATTGGACACACCTGTCTATGCAGTTCAAGGCTTAACGAGCTAATCCAACCAATTTGGTATTGCAAGTAATCCGTATTGAGCAGTTACATGCATTCAAATCAGCAAAATGACAAAGGGACCCACAACTAAACAACTAAATACTGCTTCACTAAAAATCTTTGTTCGGAAAACACCCCAATACTCAGATGTTCCTAGGAAATGAAAGACATACCACTGTTATCTTTTTTTGTTGAAAGTAGACTAAATTATTATGCAGGCTGAGAGGGGTTCCCAAACGTTTTCATATGACTGTATGTACTGATAATGATGCTCAATATAATGCAAACATGTTTGTAAATATTATTAACATTTGTTACCAATGAATCAATAATTTCTTCTATAGGTTTTTGTGTAAAGTAGGTCTGGAGTTCAGTTTATTTAAATTATTAAGAGTTGTGTAATATTATTTAATAGTGAATTAATGATAAGTTACATGGTTACCACACATATGTAACATTTTAAGAGGTGTTGTGCTTAAACTGAAATTAATCTGCTAGACAATAATAAACAAGATCAGCATGACAATTTTAAAGGAACTGCATTATTTGATTCTCCCAATGAGCAGTCTTTAATTTTATGAAGTGTTTAAGCTACTTCATAGACCATGCAGAGGATAAAGAAGGAAGTGTAGAGTCTAAATTAATCAAATGAGTCAATGACCCATATTCTATTACACAGATCTGTAGTGATAAATGCCTGGCATTGGTCATAACACTAATCTAGCTACTGTTTAACTTCAATTATGTGTTTGTTAAACCTCTGAAAGCTGGAATTTAGACAATATGACAGGCCCACACAGCAAGTTAAATTTACATATTACAGTTGGTCTACCCTAAACAAGGAAAAAAGACACACTATTGTTAACCATTTATTTACAAAGCACATTTTTGAAATTCTACACTGAAATACAGATAGAAAAATTATTGAGGTAGTCAGTCACAATCATTATCTGCCTTCTATCAGTGGTAGTGCTGCTGCTTTGCAGTAAGGAGACTGTGGAAGATTGTAGGTTCGCTTCCTGGTTCCTCCCTGTGTGGATAGCGCTTTGAGTACTGAGAAAAGCGCTATATAAATGTAATGAATTATTATTATTATTATTAATCAGTGGCTAATTCTTAAAAGTAAATGAACTCCTCATTTAAGTACCACCCCATCTGTTATTGCATTCAAAAAGCTGTGATATTTTCTCTAACAATTATTTGGAGAAGCACATGCTATTTTAAGTTGCTGAATTTTCTTACACTTTTTAGGGTGGGACTGATAATTTGTTGATCCATTTTAGAGTGAAATGTTTAACAAGGAAATAAGAATAAACTGCTCAAATTTTAATACATAGAATCACACAATGAAGTACTCACTGTTTTACAGTTGTTAATCTCCGGAAAGAGATCCATGTGCTCACTATTTCCTTTTTTAAAGTGTTACGTACTTTAAATGGTTATGTGTCACAGTAGATACACAATTGGTACTGTTAACACATTTGAGGATAAAAAGCATTAAGGACTATTTCAGACTTGGATATCATCAGGGAGGAAAAATCCTTTTGATGCATATACAACTGAACTCTTGACATTTCTGTAAACATTTTTATCACAGAAATGAGACTTATTTTCTAAATAATAGGTAAGTCTTGACAAATGCCTTTCATTTATAAAGCACTAGAAGGAGCACTAGTCTACCACACAGTACATCACAAACAACTCTAGACTCCCCACACAGGTCTAAATTAATTTATAATTAAAATATCTTTGGGACGTTAAAGGATTAACAGTGTTTACAAGAAAACACCCACACACAAACACAAGAAATATGCTCATACAGGATGTGAACCCTGCTCCAAGGCTTTTGAAAGAACAATGACAACCTCTTCAGTGATTTTCTTTTTATCCTTTGCAAGTATATTGCTAGAAATGATTGAATTAAACTGATGAATCCCCTAAAATAATTCAGCCAGATTTTCATGTGTGATGAGGATTTTTGAGCTAAAGTGAAATGGGAATAACTTGATAGTCTCTTTAAATGTGAAAAAACATATTTCTACACAAAAGATAGAAACTGAAATTGTCAAAGAAAAAACATAGCGTAATAAAACATTTTCGAAACCCACTTCATCCTTTTTAATCCATCCATTATTTTAAGCATTTAAAGAGACATTCATAAAAGTATGCAATATCTGAGATATCAGCTACTTAACAAGGTCAAAGTAACTTACTGTACATTAACAGTTACTTTATTATGTACTGATAGCATTCAAGGAAAAAATAGGTGACCTTTCTGTGTATTAATATTACTGCAAGCACATCACTGGCTGTACAGAAAAAACTATTTTCATTCTCTCTGCAATTGCATGTATTCAGAGATCATGGTTTTTCATAACTCCCTCCCATTTCTTAATCAAAAGCTTTCACAATAGCATAAGTAAATAAGGTTTGGACCAAAAAGCTCTAACACTGAGCTTTTACCGAGATGTTAAACCATGTAGAGCAGGGGTGTCGAACTCCAGTCCTGGAGGGCCGCAGTGGCTGCAGGATTCCATTCTAACCATCTCCTTAATTAGTGACCAGTTTTTGCTGCTAATTAATTCTTTTAATTAGATTGACTCAGGCCCCTTAGTTGTTTCTTTTTCCTTAATTAGCAGCCAAACAATAATGAGACACAAAACAAGCGGCCACATGACCAGCTCACCTGTGCCCATCACAAAGAATCTGAAAATAGAGAAAGGTGGAGGTCTCAGTAAGGCTGATCTCTCAGGTCATCAAAACATCTTGATGGTGTTCTTAAAAAAACATAAAATCATCAGTTTTGGAAATGTCTGCTATGGCAGAATGAATAATTAAATAACAGGTTTAATTAACAGCAAGCATTGGCTTCTCATTAAGAAACTGGTTGGAGTTTGAAGCCCCAGGTTAAGCTGGTCATCTGTTGGCTCGTTTCACATCTCTTTTCTGTTTGGCTGTCATTTAATGAGGAAACGAATCAATTCAGAGGACTGAATCCTTCTAACAGGGCTATTAAAATGAAGGGAAAAAATTGAATTAGCAGTGAAAACTGGTCACTGATTAGGAAAAGGGTTAGAATGAAAACCTGTAGCCACTGTGGCCCTCCAGGCCTGGAGTTCGACACCCGTGATGTAGAGTCTTACCAGTACATCAGAAATGAGTATAGGCTGTAATTTTTAACTTTTATATGGCTCTGATTTAGCTGCAGAATCTTGCAGGTTCATGCAATACAATACAAGAAAGGTAAGTCTTAAACACGGTTGTAACCTAGAAGTATCCGGTAGTGACAGTGTCTTGATTGTGCCAAATACCTTATATACTCGCGTTTAAGTTCTCCTGTGGATAAGTCAGGGCAATTTTTCGGGTTTAAAGACCCCGACTTATACACGCAGTGTATACAGAAATTAAATCTAGTGGTACCTGTCTATTATGCCCCAAGATGTTAGACGTGACTGCTCACAGTTTTTGAGTGTTCTGCTTCAGAAGGCAGTTTCAGTTTGGCAGATTTGTAAGTTTTGAAGTTTTCAAGTGGTGAAATCTGCATATACAGCTAAAAGAAGGAAATTGGCGTCTTGTTTCTAATGATGATTTTTTTAAAAGCAGGAACAGTGGACACATAAAAAACAGCATTTTGTTATTATTTGCTGTATTAATTCAATATATAATTTGGGTACTTTTTTCCCATGCAGCTCTGAAAACTAATCCTTAAGAGGTAGCTGTTGGAATTTACTGGCAATCATCTTAATCAGGCTTCCTTACGTCAGTGCACGTGCACATTTGTCCTTTAGTATTTCATATAATTACACTTGGGAAAAAACCCTTAAGAGGCATCTACACATACAGTTTTGCCACTGAATTTTACCTGAAGCAGTTAATCTTATAGCCAAGAGAAGTTAAGTTCTGAACCAATTTTGCAATGAAACAGTTAAACAAATAAAACATCATGCATTGAATGCAACATACATACCATATATTATTACATTTTAAGAAGTCATGATCACACAGTGCTCCATATGTTTGATATCTTCTTGTCAGGATTTTGGATTCATTTATAAGTGACAATAATAAAATGGGGATAATACCAATCTACAAAACCTTTCAGAGTTGCTTTGCTTTCAGTAAAACAGGCACAAAGCAGTTGTATAAGAGTTTCTTTATCCTTCTCTAGGTTATTTACTTTTCTTCATCTTCTAGGATAGTGCTTCCACTTGTGAACTTCTAGTCCTCCTCTACAAGAAAGCAGAGCAAGGCTTAAGGTGTCCAGAGTCATTGTATAAACACCCATAGATTCTCCCAATGTAACCCTAATGTGCTTCCCAAACAGCTGTGGCAAAATGTGAATAGCTGTTGAGTAACCTATTTATTAAAAAGTGCCATTAAATCTACTGGTATGAGTGTTAATTGTCCAGTACCATTTGCTGGAAGAGAAGATTTGCCTTTCTTAGGCAGTGTGTGTCTTATATATTTCCTGAACAGGTAGTAGCTCTGTTCCAGAAATAACTGCTGACATTTTCACCTCACCGCTTCTCTGTGTTCCATATCAGGATGTTATGCTGCCACAAAGTATGGACATTTCATAGTGGAAAGTAGAACTTGTTCAACATAGATGGATAGGTCCAGGCTTTCCTGAGACCTTTGTAATTTTAGTTTTACAGTGTTGAATTTACTATTTTTTAGCTTATTAATCTAATCTAAGTTATTGGCTTAACACTAACAGTCTGTATCTTTAGGAAAAGCAATGGCCTTCACTAATTTTTCAGATATTTTGGCTTTTTTTTTGGAAGAGAGTGGCACAGAGGTTAGTACTAATTGAATTGTTAAAGAAATGTATTTTTATCATTTATACTGTACATGGTGTACTAGAGGTAAATTTTAACAACCGTTTGAATGTTGCAAGCAAGTTTCAAATCCCTGTCCTTGCCACACTTTTGAGATTTGAAAATAGCAATCAAATTGCAAGACCATTTTCTGAAAACAAACAAACAGAGCTGCTGGGAAAAGATTTAAAAAGCTGATTGATTTAATAATATCACAGAAATTCTGATTTTTGGTTCAGGGGACCTAGCAAGCATGACATACTAATAAGTTACATTCTGTCAAATGTTAACCATTTCTGTAACAAGTAGAACTAGATCATTAGTATTAATACTTGTTTTTTAATGAAAATATTTGCAAATTGAGAATTTGGTAACACTTTACATTGTGTCATTAATAAATATATATTAGTCGAAAAAGTTACTTAGGCACGCACATACACATTTTTTGGATTAGATTGTTTTGTTTTTTTCCTAATCTAAAATGCTATTTTAAGTTTTGCAACACAAATATAAATATGTTGTAAGTACCTAAAATTACTTCTATATTTGTTATTTTTTGTCACTTTCCAGGATACAATGTGTTCTGGCAAACAGTAGCTCTGATGCTGCAAAGCTGAAACATTTCCGGTAAACCTTTCGATGACATTCCTAGATGGGTATTTATTGCAATATCGGGGTGTGATAAAAATTAATTGAATCCCAAGACCTCTAATGGTCAGAACACACCTTAAACCTATAGCATAGCACAAAGCATTTTTTAAGCTTGAGCTCTCTTGGGATAATCACTTGGAAGCTATTACATCCTTAACTGTCATGTTTCACACTGTTAGAATACCAAACACTTCTTGCATGATAACCTTTTTACATACACTTGAATTTTAATGGCCTCTATTATTGCCACAAAAGAAAAGGTCATTTTCATTTAATTTTCTTTAGGATTTGTTAGAATTAATGGCATAAGCCTTGAATATAGACTACTAACCATTAAAATAAGTATGCATTTAATAATGTGAAACTCGTTGTATAATTTGTATGCACTACGTTTCAGAAGTATATTTAAAGGCAGGTAATACTAGTTTGAAATGTTTTTATAAAGGAACAAAAATGTGAGAAAATAGAAAGTTCTTCAGAATGCAGTGTAATCATTAAATGCATAAAAAGTATTTTTTTATATTGTATGTGAATATTTTTTCTTTCTTAATTTGTTCTTTTGCTTTATGTAAAATATAATACAGTGCTCCATTAATTTATGAGGACAGTTACAATAAAGTAATCAGTGCATTATTGCCTGAAGCAGCAAAAGGTGGCTATTCAGAGGTCAGGCTTGAATTATTTTACACCTGGTTTTATGCTGAATTTAAAAGAAACCCGTTTGGTTTCTGTAAATGAATAATGCATCTTAAGAAACATCATCAAACACCACATATCCTTAAAACCATGCTATGAAAATTTGCATTAAAAAGGGACTATTGCACTTAAAAAACAAAACAAAAAAAAATCACAAAACTATTTCTCACAGTCCATTTAGTCTAAAATACTGCACTACTAGCCAGTGATACAGGTTGTTTTGCATTGCCAACATATGTTGTTTGCTGAGCTAAGACAAGTACTTTGTGACTTCATTTTAATTGCAAAGCATTTCTCCCTTTTGGTGATGATGGCATGTATTCACATCTACAGAGCAAGGGGCACACAAACACACCACCCTTCTTCACTAATGATGATAGGTAGAGAGTCAGTGATCAAACATAGGCTCATTTCCCACAACAGCAGGCACAATACAGGATTAAACTTTAGACAGTGTGGAAGTCATTGCTAGACTTACTTACTCAAATACTTTCATATTCTACATAAATAGACTGCTAAAATATTTATTGCAAGAGCATCCACAGTTTTTCAATAAAAAAAGAAAATGTGCATAAACAGACACCATGATTAATGATATTGTTGGAGTATGACCTTGATTTATCAAATGCTAAAACTTTAAAATGATCCCAGTGAACTTGGAAAATAGGAAAAAAACTGTACAAATACAAAGCCTAAGTTTTTCATGCTAATGTGTAATTTCGAATAAGGGGTGTACTGTTTAACATTAATTGTGTTAAAATACAAGGATACATACAATTCCCATTATCATTTACGCTAGTGAATCAGTATAATTTGTTTTCTCTTACAAACTTCAATTATAATATTAATCTTGTATTTGAACAATTAGCTTTCATAGCAGTGTAACCACTTTGAAAAATATTAATTTATTATTAAGTACCTTTTTTAAGGTGTTATCCATGTTAAGTTAAACATTGATCAGCTCAGAACTTCGTTTTAAAAAAAAAATGAAAGAAAAGTGTTGCTCTCTGGTTGTGTAAATTTCACCAATCAGCATTTGTTTCTCAAAGTCACAGGGAAGCTGGTGCCCGTGTTTCACAGCTTTTTTCAAAGCAAGATACCAGCCTGCTGAGCATTCATGCTTACACAAATACCACATATTCACTGTGGTGCAATTTACCATCAACCATTCTAGTCTAATAGGGAACCATAATCCCAGAAAAAAACTAATTTAAACAATGGAAGATCCTGAAAACAAAACACTGAAAAGAATCCTAGTTTGAATTCAGACTAAAATCCAGGCATTGCTTTCTACTTTAACGTGCTGTCAAGTTGTACATTTTTTCCAGTTAACATAAATTCAGAAATTGCTGAAACACTTTATTAAAAAAGCAAATAAAACAACTGGATTATTTTTTAAAAGGCCAATCTGTCATTTTTTTGACAAATTCATGTTTACAAGTCTTGTTTATACCCTTTCTACAGCTCTCTCATCAGTTTATCATGCATTTCATTTCTTTAGGCGCTGGATTATTTTCAAAGGAAAAAATGTCATCTAATTGCTTCCAAACCTGATACTTTGTCTATGATAATAGCAGATAACATAGAGTAAAGTCAACAATGCAGGATTAATGTTTTTGTAAATATAATCACAATTCAGATTCAGGAGCGAAAAAATATTTCATTCGCATACTGTCTGCATTGGCATTATTGCAAAATCAGTACTGTGAATACTGAATATTTATTGATTAATGCAGTCCCCTACTAATATTATAACCCTAAATCAATTAAACAATTTTAAAATGTATTTTTAGAAGGTGTTAAAGAGAGACAAGAGCCAGAAAAGGGTTTGGGGTAGACACCGCATATACTTGGTATAAATCTGCTAAAAATGAAGTATGTTATAGAAATTTATAGAGAGCAGACAGGAAGGGCGTGTGCTTGTAGAGATGGAACCTGAAGTGATGTCAAGTTGATTCTTCTTTGGGCGGTCTGGAGAAGAGGGAAGAGAGAGAGAGAGAAAGTCAGTACACATTGCCACCCCCTTGCCCAGCATAGAAGTACAATCACTTAAGCCCTTCCACTGCCTCCCATATGCATGTGTGTGACAAAGAGAAACTAAAAAAATTGTTATAATGTAAAAAAAGCACTCTAAAACTCCTCCATCTCTCCACAAGCTCTGAAAAACAGACAAGTCTTTCTTTTCAGCAACTAATGTGAATAAATTAAATTCAATTAAAAGCTCTAGAATGAAGGGTACATCTTTAGTTTATCATATACCGTTGTCACAGCCTAGAAGCCCTGCAGAGAATCCTCATTTCAGTGTGAGTACCTGCAGTGTCCTCATATGGGTCATTAGCATCTGTTTATTGCCATGGGTGCAAGCAAAATGAGTTTTACCTAGAAATTTAGCTTTCACTCCATTACCATAGATCAGTACACCATCTTTAGCACTGTAACACCACTGTACATAATCCTGCTTATCAATATTTATTTAACATTTGTACTGTCTTGCAGACAGAAATTTAAGATGCTTGAGGTTCTCCACTAAAGATAGTTTGATAACAAAGCCTAAAGGATTAGTGCTGCCACTTTCCGTTCAGTTATTTAAGTGAGCCCTGGAGATGAGACAAGAAAGCCTGTATCTTTTTCAAACAATAGGAATGTCACACTTAACTCAACAAGCTGGACATTCATTCAGTCATGACTGCACCTTTATATCCTACTTGTGAAATTCTCAAACAAAGAGATATCCAAACAAATACAGGTAATGTATGGAAAACTCTGAGTACTGGAGTACAAGGACTGAACAGCTAGAAGCAACAGTGCCATTGTCAAACAGCAGCCTATACAAGACATGATATGATGCATATTTTGATGTCTTTTCCAAACAAATGTAAAGTGGATTTGAATATACCTGTAACTGTATTCATATACATAACAGCCACATATGTTGAATGTGTCTGTCGATGGTTTCCTGTCTAAAGTAGTGTCCACATTATTTATGCAGAATCAGAAGGAACTGGGGTCTTTTTCTATTCACTGTTTTATACTATATGTCTCTTAAGGCATGCTTGTCAGAATGAAGTGTGTGTTCAGCAATATGGTGATTTTACCATGATATGACAGGTCACACCAAAAAAAGTCATTCTTCTCTTGTTTTGAATTAATTCTGATTCATCTGTTTTTAATCAGTGCTTTGGTTATACAGTAACTGATTTAGAGTACATGGAAGTTGATCTGGCAGATTATTAACTGCAGTGTTTGTCATATATAGCTACAGTTTGTAATATATCTGTATTGTGTTGTCTTGAGTATTTAACATTTTGGTTTCATCTTTGTATACAATTTGCTAGTTCTGCTGTAATTCAGGTTTTTTGTGATGTACTGTGTCGTGTTCTTAGTAGACTGCTTTTGCACTACAATTTGCTTTGTTGGATTAATTATTTGTTGTTCTTTTCTTTTCCTAGTTACTGTTCTTATTGTTTTCATTATTATTATTATTCTTGTTTTTAAAAGCTTTAATGATCTTGATAGTGGGTATATCATTTACTTCTTATTATTTTATTGGAACAAAAGTAAATTATCCATTTAATTAATTTTACATAATGAACAGACCCAGTGACATAACATATGCCTTAAGCTGCATTAAGCTGGAATGCCCATTTGTGATTCTTCCAATTAACTATTGTATACAAACCTTTTTTCTAAACACACCCTAGCTTTAAAATCAGGCAGACAATTTTTGAAAAGTCAGTCATGAAGGCGAGAAGGAACTTAATAAGTGTTATATTTTTTGTTTTAATAAACAATTAAATGACAGATGAGTTGTATAACTGGGAGGCATAATAGGGCCTAGTTTAAGTGGCATAAATTAACAAGCATTGAAGATATCAACTGAAATGTAGAAAGAGCTACAAGAATCAACAGGAGAATTATAAAATTGGGTCTAAACTAAAGCGGACACAAGGCTTCTAATTCAGTGTTTGGAGTTATATGGTTTTACAGTACTTTTTAATTCTAGTTATGTGATGCTTCCTATCTTGTTTTGGATTTATGGTAAAATAGAACATCTAGCAATAATGTCAGGACATTAAAGTTTTGCATGATACAAATTAATAAACTAGCTTTTTGGGATATTTCATGATAAAAATGCATTAATGTTGCAATATAATTGGAGAAAGCAGGTTTGTGAATGTGTGGATATCTGATTAACCAAGGCTGAATCTGTGCCTAAACAAAGTTCAAGCCTTTTGAATTAAGAGTAATTATCTTAGTGTTACAGAATTACCACCCACTAAAAGAACTGAAATTAAAGGTTGTAATTCAGGCCCTACTGGACTGGTGCCCTCCCCAGTGCTCTTCCCCTCCTTGTGCCCAGTGCTGCTGGGATAGGCTCTGGATTTTCATGACTTTGAACTGGATTAAACTTCTGAGAGAATGTATTTTGTTATATAGATTTAACTCACTGATTTGTTCATCTTACTACAGTAGTTAATGATAAAGTCAACTGAGGGATTATCATCTGATTTTATTGACAAACACAGTAGCATATTAAACAATGTTAATATCATGTTTCCAAATTTCAAGTTGGAGCATGTAAAGGAAAATAAAAGACCCTGATGCACAACACATTTTCCACATGGTTAATCATAAATCTGCATGATAAATTGTATTTTAAATGAAGTACGAGTTATGAAAAAAATTAAATAAAAATGCAATATCCCTAGCAATATCTGTGCAAATGATGAGTCAGAATTGCTATGTGGGGGATATGGAATAATGATGGGTGTAGGACAACGTTGTTGTTGTTTTTGTTGTTGTTTTCTTTGTTCCACATATTTGTTTTGTCTAATCTGTTGTGAAGAAGTGATGAAACACACAGTAGTCAGACACATGTGGTGAAGTACATATTCTTTAGAAAAGAGAATCCCTATTATATATGATTGTAATTATAACATTTGCTTTTTCTTTTTTAATTTCTGAGAATGGATGTGCAATGCCTGATATTAAAGGAAATATCCCTTTTTTGTATTTATTAATTGCTCCTACTAAGAGTATCAAAAGTACTCTATAATAATAAATTATATTACTGATTTGGACATGGAATAACAACTTATGTATGTATGTCAGTATTTTGTTAATTAATTTGTTATGTTTATGTTTAGGAATATGTTGTTAAATTTATTAATGTTTATATTTTAACATTATTTTTGTGATGTCATTATATTGCCATGTTAAACACTTCTTTAATATTTTCTGTGTTTATTTTCATAGACATCACCATTATGGTACTTTAGATGCAGCAAATTGCTCAGTATGTGCACACACGCTGTAAAAAAATTTGAAATTAGAATTTACTTAAATAATAAATGTAAGCATGGCCAGTAAGTTTTATATTTTATTGTGTACTGTATGTTATTCAGATCTTCAAGTTTTTTCCTTGATTATTCACTTTTTTTCCATGCTGATAATTTTTTCGCTGCTAACTGGATAGTTAGTTGAATTAGAGCATTCTTTCATGGCAGTATATACTATATCCCAGTGACAAAATGCATTGATTTTATAGTATACGCAGTTTGGACTACACAAATCACAAAAAAAATACTTAGTTAAAATTAAATTCATGGGTAATGAGGAAAAACACATCTTATATTCAGGATTGCTGTACAGTCTTTCAGATATCCTTCTAGATTTACAAATATTTTACAGTCACAACTACATGTACTCAGAATTAATCCAAAAAATACAGAACAAATTAGACTGTAACTTGAAGGTTAAATCAGGCATAAATAGACCATTGCATTGAGTGTGCTGTGTAATCTGTTATAGCACTTCACAGAAATCAATTTCTGTTATGAAAGTTACTGTCTCTACATTATTCCACCATCCATTTTTAGTCAATCAGTCATTATCCAAACCGCTATATCCTAACACAGGGTCACAGAAGTCTGCTGGAACCAATCCCAGCCAGCACAGGGTGCAAGGCAGGAACAAATCCCCAGGCAGGGCACCAGCCCACCACAGGACACACACACACACACACATACACCAAGGACAATTTAGGATCGACAATGCACCTAACCTACATGTCTTTAGACTGTAGGAGGAAACCGGAGCACCCGGAGAACATGCAAATTCCACGCAGGGAGGACCCAGGAAGCAAACCCAGGTCTCCTTACTGCGAGGCAGCAGCACTACCACTGCACCACCATGCTGCCCAATCCATTTTTAAACCTGATTAATATGGTAAGACATTGTGGTGAACTAGATCTAGAAGGGGTGCCAAGCATAAAGTTAGTCACTAATACAACAGTAGATATGTAATTACAATGTCTGTGATCATACCCTATTGATAGTTACTGTAGTAGACATAATGACAGAAAACACTCACCGACCACTTTATTAGGTACACCTTGCTAGTACCAGGTTGGACCCCCTTTTGTCTTCAGAACTATCGTAATTCTTCATTACATAGATTCAACAATGTGCTGGAAACATTCCTCAAGGATTTTGGTCCAAAGTGACATGATAGCATCGGGCAGTTGATGCAGATTTGCCGGCTATGTATTCATGATGCAAATCTCCTTTTTCACCACATCTCAAAGGTGCTCTGTTGGATTGAGAACTGTTGACTGTGGAAGCCTGAGGCTGTGGCATTTAAGCCATGCATAATTGGTACTATGGGGCCTAAAAGTGTGCCAAAAAAATATCCCCAACATCATTACACCACCAGCCTGAACTGTTGATACAAGGCAGGGTGGATACATGCTTTCATATTGTTGATGCCAAATTCTAATCCTATCATCTTAATGTCACAGCAGAAATCGAGAGTCATCAGACCAGGCAACATTTTTCTAATCTGCTACTTTCCAGTTTTAGTTAACCCATGTGAATTGTAGCCTCAGTAGACTGTTCTTAGCTGACAGAAGTGGTACCCATTGTGGTCTCCTTCTGCTGTTGCCCATCTGCTTCAAGGTTCAACATGTTGCGCATTCAGAGATTCTCTTTTGCATACCTTGTTTTTAATGAGTTGTTATTAAAGTTAATGTTGCCTTTCTATCAAATTGAACCAGTCTGGCCATTCTCCTCTGGCATCAGTAAGGCATTTTCGCCCAGAGAACTGCCATTCACTAGATATTTTGCCTTTTTTGAATAATTCTCTATAAACCCTAGAGATAGTTGTGCATGAAAATCCCAGTAGAACATCAATTTCTGAAATACTCAAACCAGCCTGTCTGGCACGAACAACCATGCCATGTTCGAAGTCAATTAAGTCACCGTTCTTGCCCATTCTGCTGCTTTGTATGAACTACAGATCACCTTGACAGTGTCTACATGCCTAAATGCATCAAGTTGCTGCCATGTGATTGGTTGATTAGATAACTGCATTAACAAGCAGTTGAACAGATCTACCTAATAAAGGGGACTGGTGGTTGTAAAACTTTGCTGGTGAGAATTCACTCACATTATACAAAAGTGTTTTTGTTAATCTCTTTCTTTACATTGATAAAGACAGTATTTTTAAAGATTTGTTTGTGATGTCAATGAAAATTTAAAGTTAAAGAGTTCATTATTTAAAACCAGAATACAAAATTTAATTAGGATGAGCCATTGTGTCAAGTTTTTTTTTACCAGAGTAATGCTCTTCCTTCTATCTGTAAAGGCAGGGAAATACTGTATTTAGAAAAGAAGTGATCTGAGAAGACATCATTATCTTTCACATGAAAAATCTCATTTGTAATACCTGAAGGATCATGCACCATGTTAGTATGCTATATGTGCTTTTCTCATTGCAGTACTGCTGTATTAACCTTTCATCTAGCAAAATCTACTAATTTTAAAGGTTAAAGGGAGACTAGAGGAATTCCTAACAGAATATTTATTTTTCTTTACAAATTGGGCATGATGTTTCTTTTTTTAATGTTGTGGTTTAGTTAAAAAATCCAATAAACTGAATTTTCATGAGAAATAAATATGGTAAATCCTGTTTACATGTAATTTTCACATCAGTCTCTTCCATCTCAGCAAATCATTTTTTGAACAAATGTCATAATATGTGTATGGGGGAAAAGTAATAAAATAAGCAGGAACCATGGATTGTTTTTGGAACAATCTTGTTTTAGAAAGGGGCCTTTAGGGTATAGTATCTACAATATCCTCCAGTGTGTTAGCCACTATGTGGTGTCTAATTTAACAGTAAATTTTGAGGAGGTTTGTTTTTAAGGTGATAATCCGACTTAAAGAAAAAATTAACACATCCATTTTAACAATCAGTATCTCACAGGGCTTTTCAATTATGTACCCATATTTAGTAGAACCCATAAAGTGAAAGCGCTTTGCCCTGATGACATTTTAAATATTTTGCTCTGTCATTAATGCACATGGTTCATACTGCATTGTGCCTTAGCAATTGACTATGGCTTGTTACTACCCCCTTCAGTATTTGACTAAATGCTCAGATTAATACAAAATAAGAACTATTGGTGGAACAACTTTCTTGGGTAGTTTATCTTTCATATATGATAAAAATGTAATCAAACTTGTATGCATGTTTTTGTATTTTTAAAGAGGAAAAGAGGGGTTTTAACTTAATTACAGTCATAGCAAACCTTACCAAACATAGACATGCTGACCGTTGCATATCCTGTAATGAGTCACAGCTGATTAACACTAATTTCTCAGTAGAAGTGGTAAATAGGATTATCCAGCTATTACTGTTTGCAAAGACAGGAAATTCAATTTACAAGTAAAGTAACAGTCAAGTTTTTAATGTTTCTGTTGTTGCCCTAAAGTTCTTACAGTATCTCTGACAAAGGACCACATAGTATATAGTCATAAGTTTTCTCAAGTTCATTAAACATGTTTTTTCTGGTTAAAGAAAACATTTTAAAAATAATACTATCTAGACAAGATCAAAAGAGTTGGTCCATTGTCCCATGAACCAGTTACAATTCATACTGCTTTCCTATTACAGCTTCAGTTCTAGCCCTGCATAGAATTGGCCAGGCAGGTTGAAGAGTATGATCCTTGAGTCACTGGAACACATTCTTTTGCCCTCAGTATAATTGAAATTTAACATTGAAATTGACATTTTGGTTACTGCAAAACTGCTAAATTTCTGTCCTAACTATTGCTATTAATTCACTCCAGGCACTCTGTCACTAACATTGCATTTAAGACCACTTTAAATATCTTGACATTTTATTTCACCTTTGGTATCCACCAAATGTTTCTTAGATGGCTGGATTGGTAGGAACCAACCGTATTTTTTGTCTATTGCTACTTGTAGCTTTCTTCGCCTCTCTGGTCTTGAACAGGGTCCACACCGGCTGTATATCCCTGATGTAAGAGAATCTTTTAAAAGGAGAGAATTCAACTAATCCTGAACAATATCATCTGCTAGCTATGTTGAGTGCAACCTCTCACTCCTTTGGGTCTTCCAAGTCTGTACAGCAAATGCTCTTTCAATTTTAAACAGGTCACCACCCACTGGTTATCAGTTAACTGTCCAGGACCTTTGTTTAAAACTTACAAAGAACATTTTTCCTGAGGTAAAGATAAATTCCTGTAAACTCATCTGTTCAAAGCAAGCATTATGCGTATTCATGTAAATAAGGAAGTAAATTTGCACAAAAGCAGGCATTTTGTCGTAGTAATAAAAATATTGTTTACATGCAAGCTGAGTGTTGTATAGATGAGTATTTCTTATGAAGTGTGACACAATAGCACAATCACTAGTGCTATAGACTTCAGACATACAGGGTTTAAATCTGCAATGTCATTGTCATTGTCAGAGCAGGCTCTGAGAGACTGCTTTGGAACTACGGACTGGGATATCCTGCAAGGATCATATAGTGAGAACATTGAGGAGGTTGTTGACTGCACTACTGACTACATCAACTTCTGTATGGACATTGTAGTTCCAGTAAGAACAGAATGCTGCTATGCTAACAACAAGCCATGGATTACAAGTGACATCAAGGGCCTTTTGAACCAGAAGAAAAGGGCTTTCAAAGGCGATGATCAGCATGAGCTCAAGCGCATGCAGAAGGAACTCCGAGTCCAGCTCAGGGTGGCGAAGGAGCAGTACAGGAGAAAACTGGAGCAGAAGTTTCAGAATAACAGCATGAAGGAAGTGTGGGATGGGATGAAGATCATCACTGGCTACAGCTCGAAGTGGGGTGCCACCATCGAGAGAGACGTTGAGAGAGCAAACCAGATGAACAACGTCTTTAACAGGTTTGACCACCCTAACCCACTCTCACCTCGGAGTACTGCACCCTCCACCCATCCTTCTGCTGATACCAGCATAGGAGAGAGTTTCCCCCCACCCACAATTACAGCAGCCCAGGTAAGCAGAGAGCTGAGGAGACTTTGTGCCAGCAAAGCAGTGGGTCCAGATGGAGTATCGCCACTACTGCTGAAGGCTTGTGCGTTGGAGCTGGGGAGTCCTCTACAGTGCATCTTCAACCTGAGCCTGGAACAGGGGAGAGTCCCGAGGCTTTGGAAAACATCTTGCATCACCACAGTCCCAAAGGTATCACGTCCTAGTGATTGTGTCCTAGTGACATTGTGGTCAGCAACACAGGAGCGCCGCAGGGGACTGTACTTTCTCTGGTCCTGTTCAGTCTATATACATCGGACTTCCACTACAACTCAGAGTCCTGCCACGTGCAAAAGTTCGCTGATGACACTGCTTTCGTGGGCTGCATCAGGAGTGGGCAGGAGGAGGAGTATAGGAACCTAATCAAGGACTTTGTTAAATGGTGCGACTCAAACCACCTACAACTGAACACCAGCAAAACCAAGGAGCTGGTGCTGGATTTTAGGAGGCCCAGGCCCCTCATGGACCCCATGATCATTAGAGGTGACTGCGTGCAGAGGGTGCAGACCTATAAATACCTGGGAGTGCAGCTGGATGATAAATTGGACTGGACTGCCAATACTGATGCTCTGTGCAAGAGAGGACAGAGCCAACTATACTTCCTTAGAAGGCTGGCGTTTTTAAACATCTGCAATAAGATGCTGCAGATGTTCTATCAGACGGTTGTGGCGAGCGCCCTCTTCTATGCGGTGGTGTGCTAGGGAGGCAGCATAAAGAAGAGGGACGCCTCACGCCTGGACAAACTGGTGAGGAAGGCAGGCTCTATTGTAGGCATGGAGCTGGACAGTTTGACATCTGTGGCAGAGCGACGGGCGCTGAGCAGGCTCCTGTCAATCATGGAGAATCCACTGCATCCACTAAACAGTATCATCTCCAGACAGAGAAGCAGCTTCAGCGATAGACTGCTGTCACTGTTCTGGTTTCACTGACAGACTGAGGAGATCGTTCCTCCCCCACACTATGCGACTCTTCAATTCCACTTAGGGAGGTAAACTTTAACATTATACAAAGTTATTGTTTGTTATACCTGCATTTTTATCACTCTTTAATTTAATATTGTGTTTTATCAATATGCTGCTGCTGGAGTATGTGAATTTCCCCTTGGGATTAATAAAGTTGGGTAAAGGTGGATTAGTGATTCCAAATTAATGGGAATAGGATTATGTATGGGAATGTATAAGTAAGTATAAAATGACATCTTATATATATACTGTATATAAATCCTGAGAACAGTTTTTTTGTTACTGCTCAAATTTCTTTTTTAAAGAAACACAGCAATTACAGCATTCACTATACTAGTTACAGGAAACCATGACCTGGTTGTTAAGGATTACTGTGGAAGGGGACAGGCAATAAGATGAAGCACACAGTTGAACTTCTTTTAATATGGCAGAATCTCACTAAATATATATAAAATTCTGAAAATGACATAAACACATTGTTTTACTTTATATATTCAATTTCAAGTACATTGGTATGGTCAGTACATTTTAAGATTTTTGTTTTCACACTTTCACTAATCCCCTGTACATGGCATTTAAATTACAAGGACAAGGATTTAATTAAAAAAAAACAAATGCTTCACTTAAGACACAATTTCCTGTGAAAAATTAATGTATACCATGATGTGAAAAAATAAGTTTAACTTGAAAAATAGCTAAAGATGTCCTATAGTAGCAATCCAAGACTAGCAAAGAGCCGTAACGTTTAACCACTCATATTCCAATCATGTGTCTGTAAAAACAACAGATGAATAGTGAAGCTACTAGATATAGAGTCAGAGTGAGCAGATGTTAGCCTTTCAAGCATTGAATCCACTCTCTTTAAGAAGGCTGATGATGCTGAACAGTATTGAAGTACATACATGCTTTAAGTTATCAGTTGCTTTTATCAGAACATCAGACCAGTGAGCAGAGTAGAACCAACATGCAGACACACAAAGATTTTCCCAAGTGTCACTGAAATCAAATCTACCCCTGAGCACAAACATTGCAACATTTTTACATAACCAAGATCCATAATATACAACACCTAATATTGTTTAAACATTATATGGCATAGGCATATTATGTTAAGAGTTAAATATAATTTGTATCTCCACAAGAATTTGTAACCTAAGGTGGAATGTTAATTTGCAATGCCAAAGTTTCATATAGAATAAAGACATTGTGAAACATCATCTTTCATTAGCTATTTAATAACAATTAAATACATACCATGTTAGTTATGGCTGGTTGTAGTCCATCCATATATCCATCTTTTAAGCCTATTTACCTTAACCATTATGTTTATAACTATATAACTAAAAGTACAAAAGCCTTTCCCAGTAGGAATGGACAGGAATAAGCCTGAGATAATGTAGGGTGCTAGAAAAATACACAGAAACAGTCTATTGCATTCACATCAAATGTTGTTAAGACTTTAATGGAAAACTGAATTCTTTGGAGGAAACAAGGAAAGAAGCTTGCCAAACTACAATCAAGTTTGTGGACAAAGTACTGAAAATTACCACACGTACAAGTAAACCCCGCGATTCGCTAGCGAATCGGAAATCCTAGAATGGCAATCAGTTTCTGTTCCGTCCAATATGTGGATGGATGACATATCATGGAGGGTGGGTGCGTCTGGGGAAATGTCATTTAATCCAATAGGCATATCTGTACTAAAGCGGTTTCATTTTGTGGAGACGCGAGTCTGTTGCCTTCGCTGACACTGACCGCTTGAACAGGTTGTGTTGTTTGGGGGCTACCTACTGACTCTGGGAGGCCACTGCGTCTGACTGTGGGGCGAGCGCCACAACGCAATATGCGCCTCGGTGGGAAGCCGCTGTGTGAAAAGACATATCATGGAGGGTATATGCGGTGGTGTGGGCAGTCGCGTCCGGGCGGCTGTACAACCTGGTGTGCACGCTTTACCTCAGGTGTAGTTCACAGGTCGTAGTCTCTTTTCTGTGTTTTCTTTGGTTTGAGCCGCGACTCCTTTCGCAAGCGCGTTGTCACAGTTGGTTTGAGCCGTGACTCCTTTCGCAAGCGCGTTGTAGGCACGCGCGTTGTCACAGCATGGACCTTTGGTTTGAGCCGTGACTCCTTTTGCAAGCGTGTTGTAGGCGCGTGCGTTGTCACAGTTGGTTTGAGCCGTGACTCCTTTCGCAAGCGCGTTGTAGGTGCGTGCGTTGTCACAGCATGGACCTTTGGTTTGAGCCGTAACTCCTTTGGCAAGCGCGTTGTAGGCGCGCGCGTTATCACAGTTGGTGTGTGCCGTGACTCCTTTCGCAAGCGATGTAGGTGCGTGCGTTGTCACAGTTGGTGTGTGCTGTGACTCCTTTCGCAAGCGCGTTGTAGGTGCGCGCGTTGTCACAGCATGGACCTTTGGGGTTTCCGTACATCCGGTGAGCCCTGCGCCCTGCGCCCATCCAGTTTACAACCTTCAGTTAGTAATATGGATATGTAACATCACTGTGAACTGTCTTGTTGTAAACAAATTACACAGATTCACTGATAAAATATCCTGGGGTAATCATTTCTTTTTTACCATCTTCCTTACTTGCAATGTGATGTATCAAAGAACAGATGAATTCTTTCTATTGATTAGTAACAATTGCTGCACTAGCAAAGACAACCTAATAATAAAAGGATTATATACAGTTTTGTGTACTTCACCACTTGTTTTAAATTCATTGACAAATTAGTTACAAGTAATCAAATTTTTATTGCAAATTTTTCTCCATTTGTTTGTTATATATGAAAATTGTTAGCAACATACACACACACACACACACACATTGTAACAAAATAAAAGACAACTAGCACAGATTAAGTGTTGCGAGAATTCCCATATAATGTCTGGGTCCATTAGTTGTAGTTTTAATCTCATAAGAGCCTTGCCAATGAGCCAACAATTTTGAATGGGAAGTGGTTACGAGCACCATAACACGATAGCCTGGGAGGAATTCCTGTAGGGCTGTGTTTCTATTGCAATTCCAAGCTGGTGCTGATTGAGCCTTATCCATGTGTTCTTTAAGTATAGGTTGAATTTCTCCAAATCTATTGCGTAACTGCGATATATCCTAAAACATTAGCGGATGGAAGCGCCTCTCCTTCCCAACTTTCTTTTAGTAGTATATCCCAAACATATCGCCCATATAATAATTCAAAAGGAGAAAACCTCATTAAGACTTGGGGCACTTCCCTGTATGCAAAAAGTACAAGGGGAAGTAACTGATTCCAGTCTCTCCCGTCCTCACTGACTACTGGAGTGTTCACCCCATCTGCTTGCGTGCCGATGTCATTCTGGTTTGTCAGGATACACGGTGTGGGGGCAGCTAGATCTGAGGAAATTCCATCCATTATAAGGTCCAGTTCTCTTTTAGGAGCGGTTAGTTCCATATCACTTTTAGTGTCAGACCAGTCCCGTCCCAAAATAACTTGGTAAGGAGTATCAGGCAATACCACGAACAATAATTTTTAGGCTTGCCTTCCCAGATTATAAAGCACTTGATGGATCTGTAATATCTGGTCTCTCCATTAATACAAGTCACACTGGTTTTTGTTTTGAGGAACTGTCATGGTAGGACAAAACGGTAAGCAACAACAGAAATGTTAATCCCGGAGTCTAACATAGGCACTACCCAATGTCCATTCACTAGAACCACTCCTGTATGAGGGACAGACAGGGGATTAGACAAAGCACAGTACCTTTCTTCCCATGCCCAGGTACAATACATTGGCTCAGATGAAAGGGGACAGGAAGTAATGATGTGTCCCAGCTCCCCAAACTTGAAGCAGTGGGGAAGACTGGGCACTTTTTCTTTGGGTTTGGCCAGAGGCAGTGGCCCATTTTCCCCCGAATTTCGAAAGCCTGTGCTCTTGCGGGCTTGAGTTTAGGTCAAACTTCCACTGCCTTCATTCCCTCGCCTGCTGGCCCGAGGTGATGCCAAAGCGTTTAAAGATTTCGCCCTTAAGGATGTCATAATCAGCAACCTCCTCCATTTGGGGATCATAATAAGCCTGCTGCACGTCACCCTTCAAATACAGCACGAATGTGTGCGCCTATTCCGACAAATAAAATAAAAGAGAAAAAACAAAGATTAAAGGTTGGGGTAATTCCCTGTATAATGTCTGTGGATCCAAGTAATTATGAAAGACTGAAACTGCGGTCAAAAATGAGTAAATCGGACATTTGGCAACCAAAACATAGCTTTGTGGAATTTTTATGCATACATGGCATGGAATTGAGTAATGATGGAAATGACGTTGATGGTGAGGAATGGAGTTGACATCATAATCAGTAGTTGGAATGGACATTACCCTGTGGGACTTCTGAAAGTTGCGTTCTTTAATCTTCATTTTTTCTATTGAGGAAGGGAGAAAGGCATTAGTACTCCATTCTAAACCACACCTTTTTTCTTTTGTGCTGAATAGGGCCCGTTGCCTGCCCCCTAATTGCGCGTGTGTGACTATATACATATATATGTATATATATATATATATATATATATATATATATATATATATATATATATATATATATATATATATGTATATTGTGGGAAGCAGCCTGGACACAGACAGACCGACATCATTTTGTCACCCAGCACACGTTTATTTACAATATGTACAATAAGTCAAAGCACAAACCCAGTGCCTCCAGCACCAATTCCCCAAAGTCCAGGCTTCTCTCTCCAGTGCCTGCCTTCTTCAGGCTGCCTCCACTCCTCTCCAACAGGACTCTTGTCCACCTCCGCCCAACTCCAGCCTCTGTCTGCAGGGAGGCGGCCCCTTTTATGCACGCCCGGATGGGCTCCAGGTGCTTCCCGACACTCCTTCGCCGACACTCCCCGGGTGTGGCGGAAGTGCTGAGGTCCAGGGCTCTCCAGGCACCACGGGCCCGTACAGGGTTGGGCTTACAAGCCCTGCACCCGTGGTTCCCAACACAACCAAGGCGGTCACCCCCTCATGGTCCGGAGGAGGCGCAAGCCCTCCTCCTGTCCTCTCAGGCGTCCCGGCTGGGTTCCACCCCCAGCGGCATGCCACTATATATATATATATATATATATATATATATATATATATATATATATATATATATATATATAATTATTTTATGAATTTTTTTTGGTACAAGTGTTTTGGTACAAACTGCTAAACTTTTCTGTTAATTTGTTTGTATATGTTTAGGATTACATTTCCAGTTTATCCTCAGCTGTTAAAACTTTTTTAACAAATATTAGGCTCAAAGGAATCTACCCATCTTTAATTTAGTAATTATTGTATCAATAAAAATCTATGATACTGATCTTATAGCTTGATGAGGAAGAAGAAGTTGTTAGCATTCTTTATATCATTTAAGCAGGCAGCCAAACAAACACTAACACTGCTGTGTCTTGGTACAGGATAATGTATATTTGATTTTTTTTAATATATTGAAAAAGAGGATGAAAGTCTCTAAAGTGTTCTTTTGTGTTTTGAATTGCTAAATTATTTTATGTAACTAAAATTCCTGTATCTTTTATATGTTATTTACCATCACATTGCTCTGTATATTTCTTATGTTCTACTTTTTTTTTCTGGATTAGTTTGGCTGATCTGAACCCACATTCCAGCCTTATGAGAGGCCCTTTTACAAATGTCATGTTGGTGACTGAAAACAGCTCCTTTTTAACTTCTGCCAGTATAACACCAATATGTTAAGGGATAAATTTGATATCTTTCAAGTCAAACTTGTTTCTGCGTAATCATGTTTGACTTGAAAAATACCAAACTTATACTTTAAAAGTCAGATCAGGTCAAGTTGGGGAGTATTCACAAAATAAAACCAGGTCAGACACGTGGAAATGACCATCTATCTGCCGCAGCCAGATGTTACGTGGGCATCCCCTTGGCCTGATCCAGCTGCTCAAGTCCTCAACAATGAGGATCTTGAGACCCGGATCACCCTTGGGGAATTGCACCACATGACAGTAGTGATAACTGATGCTCCCTTTCAATGCAGGTTAAATTGCTTCATTTGGGAGCATCACATACCCCTTTCCAATGACCTCATGACTCCCCATGCTCTCCCAATCTGTCTACTAACTTCATAGGAAGAGTCACTAGACACATGAATGTTGATCCCATGGTAAGTAAACATTCTCTCGGCAGACACACACACTGCTGATGGCTATGCCCGAGAGGTTATTAAAGGCCTGGATCTTGGTTTTAATCCAGGACACTCACAAGCTCAGACAATCAGTCTCTTCGCTCTGTCTGTTGAGAGCCCCAATCAGAGCCTCTGTTAACTCCATGAAGATCATAGCATCATTGGCAAAGTCAAGATCAATGAATCTTTCTTCCCCAACAGATGCCCCACAACCACTGGACCCTATGACCTCTTCCCAACACCAAGTCCATGCAAGCATTGAATAGAGTAGGAGCAAGAACACACCTATGATGTACCCCAGAATCAATTGGGAAGAACACAGGGGTCATGCCTCCACTCTGCACAGCACTCACAGTACAGTTGTACAGGCTGGCCAGGATATCCAGCAACTTTGAGGGCATCCTGCGAAGACTCAGGATAGCCCCAGAGGGCAGCTCGATCAAGTGAGTTGAATGCTTTATGAAAATCAACAAAGGCTGTAAAGAAGTTCTGCTGATATTTGTATTTGCGCTCCACGAGAACCCTCCGTGCCAGGATAGGCATAAAACCAGATTGCTCTGGTCGCTTGTAGGTGAGCAAGTGATTGCGGATCCTATTGGGAATGACCCTAGCAAGGACCTTATTCAGCACAGAGAGCAGTGTTATTTCCCTGTAGTTGCTGCAATCCAGGCGATCACTCTTTTTTTTCCAGATAAAGACAAGAAGTCCTGTTTTCCAGTCAGTTGCGATGACGGCCGTCTCCCAAATGGAAGCAAAGACTGCTTGCAATGCCAGCAGGACAGCCTTACCATCAGCCTGAAGAAGTTCACCCCAGATACTACAGATCTCTTCCCGAGATTGGATGGTTTACAGCTAATTGGTGGTTGGATGGTTTACAGCTAATTGGTGGATCAGCCTCAAGAACCATGGACCCAGAGATGTCCAACATCCTAGCTGGAGAATCAGTTTTAAACAGCTGCTCAAAGTAGCCAGTCCTGCAGTAGCATCCATAAGGACCATTCCATCACCCTTCCTGACCGCAACTCTTCAAGGAACAGATTCAAATGTATGTAATTCTTCAGTTCCTCTGTAAGCAGGATGTGGGTCACTAGACCACAGATGGTGTGTCACTTGCTCAAAAACTTCTCCAACAAATGCCTACTTATCTGCCCTCAGAACCCTCGCAGCCTTTCTTCTCAGTTCCTGGTGCAGACCGGAGTTACCATCAAGCCGTGCGCAATGACTCCTCTCAATGATATCCAGGGTGCCCTGTGAGATGAAACACCTCCTTCTGGTAACACCGGCAACACCAACACAAGCAATCCAATACATTAGGATTGGTAGTCACACTTATGTCTGCAAGTTCCTCACACAAATAGTGTGTGAAATCATTAGAAACAGCCTGATCTTGGAGTCTGGCCAGATCCTTCCTCATTCTTCTACTAGGTGGTAGCCTACTGGACCTAAGCTAGGTCTTCATAGTAGCAACAAGAAGTCTTAGGTTGCAATTCACAAACTGGGCACTTCTGTAGACCCTGCAGTTCTGTAGAACAACAGACAAGGCACCACAGAGTGCCTTAATCTGAGTCTTGTAATACGCTTATTGAAAGGAGTGACATTGGACACCATCAGAAGGAGCCAATCCGCTACAGCAAAAGCTACGCCCTGAGTATAACAGCAATCAGAGCGAACAGACCAATAAAAGACCAATGCAGAGATCTGGCCAGTCCCAGTTCTGCACTTCTAAGACAGTGCCACCACTGAAATACGGAGTTTACAAAGCTCCTCAGACAGCAGAGGAAGATGATTATTGTGCTAGAGAGACATGATGTTCTATGTGCCTACCCAGATGGGCCACTTCAAATTGTGACTCGAGTGCTGCTATTCAGCAGGCAATGCCTCAGCACCACATCAGTTCTGATCCCCAACAGGCCTGACCCTTTCAACTTTTCCGGGGATGAAGCTCCTGAGGGTTTCCCGCATCCCCTTCATAATGCGGGTAGCCTTCCTATGGGCGGCTTCAGCAAAGCTACTCCCTCGGAGAGCAGAAAAGTTTGATGTTCAAACCACTACCCACACTGCCTGTCTGCCGTTTCGGAGCTTTGTGAAGTTTTTATGGTGGCTGGAGTGCCAATCCTGAAAGTTGGAGGACCGCTTGGAGGGCCAGATGCATCCTTTAAATGACATAATGTGAAATGTTCTGGGTATCAGCACATCTTAATAGAATAATCAGTTAGACAGAGGACATCACATATCACTGTGTTTGAATTGCCGCCTTCTGATTGTAGCTCCATTTTAAGGTATCTTTACTTGATCATTGGTGAAATGGTGATGTTTTTTGTTGTTGTTTTTGAGTTTCTTGTTTAATTTTGTTTTAAAGACAATTTGTTAAATACTTAGAACTTAGAACATTTGTTTTTTTTTTAAACTGGAGCATAGGCAGGAGAAGTAACTTGTTCATGGCCGTACAGTGTCAGTAGCAAAATTTGAACTCAGGATTCGAAGTTCAAACAACTATACCACACTGCTTCCAGAAATGACTATTGTGATGACTTTAACCTTATCTGTGTGTTAGTCTTAACAAAAATTCATTTAAGCAGCATAATGTGTCATACTGAGGGAGAGTGGAAAGCCATTCAGCAGGGTTGTTCAATTACAAATTCAGTTGGGCCACATTTTCAAACCAAGAAATTTAGCTGGATCAGACATTTTCAGCAGCTGTTGAGCAGCAGGTAATAATACATTTTAAGCCAACACAAATGATTGTATTGAAAAACAAGTAATATTTATTCATTGTTTTCCTTTTAAATTTGGTCATATCTGACAAAGGCACATCAAAAAGTGCATAAAAAACAATAAAAAGCTATAACTGAACAGAATCAGAGGTAGTAGCAATACTTTTTTCCACTTTTGAAGTAAAAAAATAAATGTTTTGATCATATCTGACCTAGGCACATCTCAAAGTGCATAAAATCATAAAAGTGAATAGTATTAGCAATAACATTTTTTTACATTTTGAAATATAAAATAAATATAATGGTCATATATGACCCATGCACAACACAGAATGCATTTAACAGAATAAAAAAGAACTATAAATGCTATCAAAGCTATCGATTCATAAATCCATAACAAGTGATAGCGGTAACTAACACACATGAATACGAAGTCCCTGCATACTTAGGGAACGTTGTAATTTAAAACAAACCTAGGTGTGAATATCAGTGCCTTTTTTGTAAACAAAAAGGTGGCTATACGCAAATATGTTTGGATCAAGTTTGAGGTACTGCAAAGGTATAAAGAGGCTGAGATTCCTAGCGCTATATGTTTTGTTTATTTGGTGAAAAATCATACTGTTTAAAATTTGAAAATGACAAATTGTCAAGTATAATAGTAATAATTCTTCATGTTTATATAGTGCTTTACTCACTACTCACAATGCTTTGCAAAGTCTACAAATGGAGGATCCTGGAGGCAAACCCATGATCTCCTTATTGCGAGGAAGCAGTGTTACCATTATGCCACCTGAGTAGATGTACTGTGCACCATAATATTATGCTTGTTAGTTTAAAATTCCAAACACACAAATTCTGCAATCAAAGAATATTAACCACAGCTTAATAACGAGCTAATTATTCTACAAAAAGTTATGTAGTCTCACAAAGCAATCAGTGCTTAATTTAATTGAGTTTTAAAGAAAATTCCTAACTTTTTTGTTTGTTTTCATCAAATGCAATCTTTCTAATTCACTCTTTTCTTTGAGTGTCAATGGCTGATTGTTGTCCTTGTAACAGCCATGAATCCAGGAACACTCTTTCCTCTGCATGTCCTGGAGTCTTGTGCAGACTGGGCAAGGTCGGGGGAAAAAAAAAAACCCGGTCACTGATTACAACCGCAAGAAGGTACGTAAATGAATATAAATAATGTTGCATCCGTGCCACAATGTTTTCCGAAAAGTACTATAAGGTCATAAAATGAATAATTCCAAATATCATATATACCTATGCCTCTGTTTTTTTGTCAGTGTGGCTTTGACATCACGGGCCATAAGGTGCATACTAATTCAGCGTAAGCAGGAACACTCAATAAAACTGAATAAAAAAAATCAAGTGACAATGAGATACGAATAAGGCAGATTCACCAGTGTTTGTGTGTCAGCTTTTATCCATCCAGATCAGAGAATTTCCAGTTCGATTGTCTCAAAACACCACTCACATCTACAATTATTCCCAGTTTCAGATAAAAAGTAACAGCATTGGATCCCTGGGGGGACAGTAGTATGTATCGTGATCGTGACTGAGAGAATAAAAGTGAAAAAAAAGTTAACTTTTACAAGTACTATACATTTACAGTGGCTGTTATAGACGCAAATCAAATGTATGTGTTTATTGTATAATATTAACAATAAGAGCAACTCACTACTCAATTCCTCAAGTCAGCAATTCCTATTGCTGCACCATGGAAGCTATTGTATCATCCTTGAAACTTTTGTGAAAGTATTTGATCTTTGCACTTCAGGCTTTACACATTATATTGTTTGTCTACATTTTGTCATTTATTACTAAAATATGAAAAGCGTTTCTGTTTTAACAATGTATTTTTTGGTTAAATTAAATGCACTTTTTTTGTTTAAAGACTACATGCATTTTAGTTTGTATTGTTTAATGTATTTCTTTTTTATTGTGATGGTCACACTGATATAAAACATCTGATTATTTTCAAATTCATATGTTTCACTGGTTGTTATTTTAATTTGATTATTATTAATTTTAATCGTGTTAATGCAGAGACATCAGGGTGACATTCACAGGTGGACAGAAGTGAGCAGATGAGATAAGACATGCACTCGAGCCCAGAACAGGATGTGCAACCACAGGTCACAGGCTTCAAAATAGTCAGGCATGAAATAATCGTGACTAATCGAAAAAAAAAATTGAACGATTAGTCGACTACCAAAATAATCATTAGTTGCAGCCCTACCTGTCTGGAATGTTAACAACATATGATTGGTTTTTTAGTATGTACTGAAACAACTGGTGACTCAACAACATGTATTTTGTTACAAATGTTACCCATTTTACACTTTATAGTCATTATTAAATATAATTACCAAAATGCATCAAATCCGCTCTCAGCTTATCTTTATTTCTAGCTTGGTCTTTGTTACCACATGGCCTTTGAATGCAGTATTGAAACAAGCCGCATGCCCATCTCAATACGGCTTCTGAGACAGAGTTGGCTTTTTCATGGAGGAATGGAAAGAGAGAGAGGTGGTCTTCACTTCATTTCTGGTATTTCTTGTTTTAATTCCACATTTTCTTCACTCACTTTCCAGACTCGACTTTGTGGCTCATGCCCTACAGTGAACAATGGCAATTCAGATTCACCAGATGCTCTAATTTCTATTTGATTTGTTTTTCTTAAATCAAATTCTATCCTTGTACTTGTTACCTCTCCTAACAATTACTCGGCTGTTAATGTAGTATATTGTAGAAATACCAGATGGACCTCAGAATTATGTAGAGAATCTGGCGTAGTAGAGAATAAGTGAAGGAAGTGCTCTTGCTCTTTTTCCTTCCTTTCAGCCCCGTCCTTTTGCCTATATTTTCATTACCACTCTATCTGAGCTTTTATCAGTTTTAGGTAAGTTATCAACTCATGTTTTACAGTTTCAGTCAGATCCCATTTCTAATGCCCTAACTTTTACTGGGAAGCCTACACTCCTTTTCCCCCTGCTTTCTGTACTTTGTGCTTTACTAGTTACTGTTCTGTTTGCTAGCACCTTGCAATTTTATGGCAGTTGTTACAGCTATCAGACACCAGCTTTAAACAATCGCTCATTGCCACATTGTCACTTTCACAGTTTTCCTGTTTTCTTCCTTATACGGTTCTTTGTTATTGCCAGCATCCGTTTTATAACAACATCTGTCTTCTTTACTCCTGATCACTGTTTAATCTTTCCAGCTCCTATTCTTTTTGTGGCACATCCAACTCAGCTTCTGCTTTCTATGCCTATATGACAGGATTCCATTTTCTAACTTTAGCCTGCTTGCCTCTGCCATTCTACTGGAAAATGGCTGCCTTCAATATGAATTTAGACATTTCTGAGTCTAAACAACTAATCTAATAGTATTTTCCAAATTTGTTACGGAGTGGCCTAATTTAGCAGCTGTAAACTTCTACATACACACCATTTTTATCCACACAAGCACTAATTATAAGTGATGCCTGTGGTAAAGTGAGGTCCGCGGCTCATTGGCTTTAAAGATAAATAACTGGCACACTCAAGGCTTAAGGAGGGGGCGTGGTAGTGTGCCTGGAGTGGTTCCTGGGTGTGATGCGGTGTGGGCGTTTCCTCACTTAAGTGCATGGGTGAGGAATTGTTTGTGTCCGTAATTGATGCTGGGAGCTGGTAATCACCTCACCTGTGCCACGTCCCCACATATAAAATGAGAAGTGCGAGTTTCTTTTGAGAGAATGAGGAAAATGGAGAGAGGTTAAAAAGATTATGAAAATCAGTTTTTGGGAAGATAATCCACCAACCTAGAGGGGAAAGGCAGCATGGACACGGGCCCCATGAAGGAGCCTAGGTTGTGGCACTCTAGACCCACTGGTCATTGGTGTGGAGTGGAGCGAGCATGGCAGATGACCTCCCCAGGGATCCAATGTACGACTGTGTGTGCATGAAGGATGAAAGAAGGAGTGCTGACCTCAGACAGTCTGGCTGCACTGTGTGGAGGCAGCCAAGACGGGGGTCAGGGGATGAAGTTCGTGGCTGCTGAGTCTCTGCCAGCTGCACGAGTTATGGGTGAGCTGGGGAGATGAAGAAGGAGGTGGGCTGGGATCAGAAGTAGCCAGTGACTGCATTTTTAACCTCTGCTTTTAATGGATTTATTTATTGTGTTTATATTCCACTATCCACTTGTTTTTATGGATTATTTATTTACTAACATTTTTGTAACTGTATTTTGGACACTGTTTTTGGTTTTGTTTTGATTCTTTTTAATAAAAACACAGAACACTTTTTACACCATCCCTTTGCTCCTTGTGTGATTTTTTCCCATCTCTTAGCTCATTTGGTCATAAATATCGATGGTATTGGGTTAGAGAGGCTCCCAAATGTGAAGGGGGAGCATGGAGAGGAGCGGCAGTGTCGCAATGCCTACACACCAGTCACTTCTTAGTACTTTGCATAGGGCTAATAAAGATCCTGTATATGTGTATATATATATATATATATATATATATATATATTATATATATATATATATATAATATATATATATATATATATATATATATATATATATAATATGTATATATATATATATACAACAACAACAACAACATTTATTTATATAGCACATTTTCATACAAAAAGTAGCTCAAAGTGCTTTACATAATGAAGAGAAGAAAATAAAAGACAAAATAAGGAAATTAAAATAAGACAACATTAGTTAACATAGAAAGGAGTATGGTCCGATGGCCAGGGTGGACAGAAAAACAAAAAAAAAAACTCCAGAAGGCTGGAGAAAAAAATAAAATCTGTAGGGGTTCCAGGCCACGAGACCGCCCAGTCCCCTCTGGGCATTCTACCTAACATAAATGAAATAGTCCTCTGTGTAGTTCGGGTTTTTCACGGAGTCACTTGATGCTGATGGTCATACAGACTTCTGGCTTTTAATCCATCCATCATTGTTGGAACATCATGGTGCTTTGGGTAGATGGTGGTGGCGCACGCCACCACCAACAGGACACCGGAAAAGGAAACAGAAGAGAGAGTAGGGGTTAGTACAGATTTTGAATGAATAGTTATTATAATGAATTGGATATACAGAGTATCAGGATTAAATTACAGTGAAGTTATGAGAAGGCCATGTTAAAATAATGTGTTTTTAGCAGTTTTTTAAAGTGCTCCACTGTATTAGCCTGGCGAATTCCTATTGGCAGGCTATTCCAGATTTTAGGTGCATAACAGCAGAAGGCCGCCTCACCACTTCTTTTAAGTTTTGCTCTTGGAATTCTAAGGAGACACTCAGTTGAGGATCTGAGGTTACGATTTGGAATATAAGGTATATATAATATGTATGTGGTTGATGCCTATAATACTAGTCACTCCACAGTACTTAGGAACTCACTATCACCAGCACTAATAAACATACAGGTGTCTTGGTTAAACAAACAGCGTTTTGGTTGTTTGCCACATGGCAACCAACGGTGTGTTACTTCTATTGCACTTGTTCTTATTTTGCAGTGTGACCTGTCAGCCTTGGTATCTCTGTAGAAAAATAAAGTCAAGTGCCCTGTAACCACTTAATATATGCACATGCATGCACTCATTAAAACAGCATTCACAAATACGGTGTAAAGCATGGTTACCCAGAATTCCTGCCAACTACACCAAGTGTTTTATCTAGATAGAGTCATAGGTGACCATGTTCTTCCTTTTATACTCTTTATTTTGTAAAACTTAACAAAATACTGCAAATCCCATAAAATTACCACTCTGTGGTCAGGTACTTTACTTCAGTACCTTCTGTCCCTTTTAACCTCAGGCAATTAGAGTGAAAGAACATGCAGGAAAAAGAGCTACAAATTTAATTAATTATGCATTATAGGTAATTTTCCATAGATAGATAGATAGATAGATAGATAGATAGATAGATAGATAGATAGATAGATAGATAGATAGATAGATAGATAGATAGATAGATAGATAGATAGATAGATAGATAGATAGATAGATAGATAGATAGATAGATAGATAGATAGATAGATAGATACTTTATTAATCCCAAGGGGAAATTCACATACTTCAGCAGCAGCATGCTGATAAAGAACAATATTAAATTAAAGAGTAATAACGATGCAGGTATAACAGAAAACTGAAATGGGTAGCATGCCTGTCTCAATATGGCTGCTGAGACAGAGTTGACTTCACCATGGAGAGGTAGCAAGAGAAAGATGTGGTTTTCTCTACTGTTGAACAAAATAAAGGAACCATGGGTTCATCCAGGTCACGTTGCATCAATGTTAGTCAAAACATTTGAGCATCACATATCAGTTGTACATTAACTGAATGAAAGTTCTTTTGGCTAACAAAAACAAATTCATTCTGTGATGGTTCCTTTATCACATTTGTTCAGTCATTTGCACTGTTTACATTTGGAAAATCAGCAGTTGGAGCAAATTGCCTTTGATCTCAGCTTGCTCACCCTGACCATTAGGAAATTGGATGTACTGTATCTGGGTAATATCTTAATTATACCATCCCATACAGATGGCATGACACAGCTCATGTAGTTTAGATCATGAATATTCAAAAAAGGCATTTTTTAAACCATTCATGGTTACCAGCAGGAGGGGAGAGGGAGTAGATAAAATTGCATGTATGCACAAATAGTTTTAAAATGATTTGAAATTTATAAAGAAACTCTGATTTATTTTGTGTGTACATTGTTTTTGCCTTTCAAGAGTAAACAAAATTTTAGTAAGAATCTAAACAAAGTTTTATACATGAAGTCCTTAGAACTTTAAGTGTGACAAAAGGCATAGGTGTGCAATGACACTAGGGTCCTCTGAAGAGTACTCATCTAGTGTCAGTAGTAGTCAGTTTGGTGCTTTGCTGCATGCCACCCTGGAACAGAGTTTAAAGCTGCCTTAATTCAAAGAAATGTTTGAGCATGCGCATGTGAGTTGTGGCAAAGGTTCCATTAGTGGTAGGGAGAAGAAAGAGAGATTGCATGTACTTTGATGTGGGCAAATGTCTGATAGTAGTCTGTGTATGTATTTTTCATATTATTCTATTTAAGTATTTTGGCTTCCTGCTGCTGAAATTGAGTATTGTGGAGTGACAGTATTATTAACACACTTACTGGTCAGCAGCTGGTAGACTTTATGTAGCACTTCTCAGGGTGAATAGTATCTACAGATTTGATTAAATCATGTACTGTATATATAAATGTTTATTTTCCTCTGCAACCTTATGGTAACATGTAAAACCATAAATTATACCCTCTCAGGTGCCTGATTATTTAAGACAGGTGTGTTGAGTAAATTTACCATATTAGTCCAAGGAATGAACAACCAGTTGTTTTCTTCTGAATATTTAAATAATTATAAAAATGTCAGCCGGAATATGGTACACTTTCAGTATGAAATGTTGCATTTTAAATAAAAAAACATCCTCAAAAGTGAAAGAGCTGCAAAGATATTTGTATTCACCTGCATTCAGCTTGGTTTGTTATGCTCTCAACTCTCTTTGAATACTCTAATATTTCTATAGAATGTTGCACGCAGCTTCAGAGGATGTATCTGACAGGTAAATGAAGACTCATCCCCAGCCAAAATGTTTTTTTTAAATTAATTTTGGAAATTTATATTGTGTTGTGATTGTGAAGGAACACCTTCTACCATGGATATTCATGTGTATTTTGTTGTTTCTTAGTGATTTTGGTGGGGGAGTTATCTGTTCAGGTATCTTAGCATAACAATATGGATTTCATGCCTAGTGTTACTACTTTCAAATCAGACATTTGTTGCAGAAACTATGTACAGACGACCCCTGAAATTCATGGGGATTACGTTCCTAGAGCACCCGCGAAGTGTGAAAAACCGCAAATTTTGGATGTGGTCAAAAATGCCTATAAATGCCTATTTTTAGTTTAAAACCTAAATATGCCCCCAAAACACTTTAATTTCATTTCAAACTCGGCTTAATACATTATCCTCAAAAAAGAATGTAAAGGTAAACCCGTATAATGTAAGTATTGTACTGCTATGTCTCCCGCAGTGCTAGAATGTAAAATACCAATGTTACCCCTATATGTACTGTAATTCATGCAAGTGCGTTTTCTTTGGTATGAGTAGGGTAAATACACAATAATTTTATTTAATGTATTTAAAATACAGTAAAATGTTCAGGTACTCACCAATAATGAATGATATTGATTGAAGATGATGATGATGATGATGAATTAGCTGTGCAGTACAATGAAGGTATGTAATGAAGATAATGACTGCGCAGCAAACCAGAAGATTTACAGCTCCTCGGGTGGCTACTGCAGCATAGCTTTTTAGTTCCCAGAGCAAATCCAGTAGTTCAACCTTCTCCAGGAGTGTCTTAAACTTCTTCTGGCGCTTAGGTTCATTGCCAGAAGCCTTAGAAGGTGCAGGGCGTTTGGGTGGCATTTTAAGGCTTTAAGAAGAACAAAATGAAAAACATGAGAACACTCAGCAAAACACTCAAGATAGCTACACGTGGTAAACTGTTATGATGCGAGTATGCTGGGCTGCATCTGCTGGAGATGCGTTACAGGGCAGCAGCCAAGCAGCAGCAAGGAGGAATGAATAACACTCTCGGATTGGCTACTGTCAGCATCCCAAGCCGTGTTTTCCTCTACGGTTGCTTTGTGTTCTCTCTATAGTACAGTATTGCCACGAAAATAGCCATAAAAAAATTGCGGAGGATATTTGCTGCTTCCACTAACAATTATTAGTTAGGTACGAAGGAAAAATCCGCAAACGACCGAGGCCGCAAACTCTGAACCATGACTTTGCGGGGCTGTACTGTATTATTACAGAGACATTGGAAAAGAAAATCCTTACATCTCTTCAATGTTGATAGCTGATGAAGATAAGTTCTTTGAAAGATGTGTACAAGAAGTGAGAAAATGCAGTATGATTTTTAATACTTTATGATTCCTTTCTAAAAGTATGTAAAATAAAGTACTGTATATAATGTTGTAAATTATGCACAGAAAATTACGTTTTTTAAACAGTATGAAAGACAGAACCTAGGAATACTGTTGGCTTATTTTCAGAAATATAGTCTCAATCTAAAAAATGCTGGATTGGCAAAATATTTATCAAATAGAAGTGTGGGAAGCAGACTTCAGGGCCATGCTGTGTGAGTTGGTTGGCTTCTTGGTAATGTTACCATTGTCAGTTTTATCATAAAACATTCAGCACCCCCCTTTTTATAGATTAAACAGACAGGCTACACAGTAAAGTAGTCAACATTAGGAGTTTACATTAGGTGCTATTATCACATTGAAGACAGCTGTATTTGAGAGAACATGACAGATAACTGTAATATGGCACTGCTTAGGTTAAAGTTGGTTTAGAAAATGAGAATGTGCTGACATGTCATTGAAATTTCTTTGTTGTTCATTTAAACGTCCTGCTGCCTAGAGTCGCTGAAATGCCAACACCAAAACAATCTGAGTAGCACCTATAGATGGTCAAAACTTTCCATAACATTAAGCCAGTTTTAATGCCTAGTTTGTGTTTTAGAAATCCTGACTTTTGTGTAAGAACTGGCTTAAGCACGTTTCTGAGAATAAACAGGTTTTATAGATGAGAATCTTGGTGTGCAAATAAAAGAGTATCCTCTATATCTAATTGCCTGTGTATGTATTTTTCATATTATTCTATTTAAGTATTTTGGCTTCCTGCTGCTGAAATTGAGTATTGTGGAGTGACAGTATTATTAACACACTTACTGGTCAGCAGCTGGTAGACTTTATGTAGCACTTCTCAGGGTGAATAGTATCTACAGATTTGATTAAATCATGTACTGTATATATAAATGTTTATTTTCCTCTGCAACCTTATGGTAACATGTAAAACCATAAATTATACCCTCTCAGGTGCCTGATTATTTAAGACAGGTGTGTTGAGTAAATTTACCATATTAGTCCAAGGAATGAACAACCAGTTGTTTTCTTCTGAATATTTAAATAATTATAAAAATGTCAGCCGGAATATGGTACACTTTCAGTATGAAATGTTGCATTTTAAATAAAAAAACATCCTCAAAAGTGAAAGAGCTGCAAAGATATTTGTATTCACCTGCATTCAGCTTGGTTTGTTATGCTCTCAACTCTCTTTGAATACTCTAATATTTCTATAGAATGTTGCACGCAGCTTCAGAGGATGTATCTGACAGGTAAATGAAGACTCATCCCCAGCCAAAATGTTTTTTTAAATTAATTTTGGAAATTTATATTGTGTTGTGATTGTGAAGGAACACCTTCTACCATGGATATTCATGTGTATTTTGTTGTTTCTTAGTGATTTTGGTGGGGGAGTTATCTGTTCAGGTATCTTAGCATAACAATATGGATTTCATGCCTAGTGTTACTACTTTCAAATCAGACATTTGTTGCAGAAACTATGTACAGACGACCCCTGAAATTCATGGGGATTACGTTCCTAGAGCACCCGCGAAGTGTGAAAAACCGCAAATTTTGGATGTGGTCAAAAATGCCTATAAATGCCTATTTTTAGTTTAAAACCTAAATATGCCCCCAAAACACTTTAATTTCATTTCAAACTCGGCTTAATACATTATCCTCAAAAAAGAATGTAAAGGTAAACCCGTATAATGTAAGTATTGTACTGCTATGTCTCCCGCAGTGCTAGAATGTACAATACCAATGTTACCCCTATATGTACTGTAATTCATGCAAGTGCGTTTTCTTTGGTATGAGTAGGGTAAATACACAATAATTTTATTTAATGTATTTAAAATACAGTAAAATGTTCAGGTACTCACCAATAATGAATGATATTGATTGAAGATGATGATGATGATGATGAATTAGCTGTGCAGTACAATGAAGGTATGTAATGAAGATAATGACTGCGCAGCAAACCAGAAGATTTACAGCTCCTCGGGTGGCTACTGCAGCATAGCTTTTTAGTTCCCAGAGCAAATCCAGTAGTTCAACCTTCTCCAGGAGTGTCTTAAACTTCTTCTGGCGCTTAGGTTCATTGCCAGAAGCCTTAGAAGGTGCAGGGCGTTTGGGTGGCATTTTAAGGCTTTAAGAAGAACAAAATGAAAAACATGAGAACACTCAGCAAAACACTCAAGATAGCTACACGTGGTAAACTGTTATGATGCGAGTATGCTGGGCTGCATCTGCTGGAGATGCGTTACAGGGCAGCAGCCAAGCAGCAGCAAGGAGGAATGAATAACACTCTCGGATTGGCTACTGTCAGCATCCCAAGCCGTGTTTTCCTCTACGGTTGCTTTGTGTTCTCTCTATAGTACAGTATTGCCACGAAAATAGCCATAAAAAAATTGCGGAGGATATTTGCTGCTTCCACTAACAATTATTAGTTAGGTACGAAGGAAAAATCCGCAAACGACCGAGGCCGCAAACTCTGAACCATGACTTTGCGGGGCTGTACTGTATTATTACAGAGACATTGGAAAAGAAAATCCTTACATCTCTTCAATGTTGATAGCTGATGAAGATAAGTTCTTTGAAAGATGTGTACAAGAAGTGAGAAAATGCAGTATGATTTTTAATACTTTATGATTCCTTTCTAAAAGTATGTAAAATAAAGTACTGTATATAATGTTGTAAATTATGCACAGAAAATTACGTTTTTTAAACAGTATGAAAGACAGAACCTAGGAATACTGTTGGCTTATTTTCAGAAATATAGTCTCAATCTAAAAAATGCTGGATTGGCAAAATATTTATCAAATAGAAGTGTGGGAAGCAGACTTCAGGGCCATGCTGTGTGAGTTGGTTGGCTTCTTGGTAATGTTACCATTGTCAGTTTTATCATAAAACATTCAGCACCCCCCTTTTTATAGATTAAACAGACAGGCTACACAGTAAAGTAGTCAACATTAGGAGTTTACATTAGGTGCTATTATCACATTGAAGACAGCTGTATTTGAGAGAACATGACAGATAACTGTAATATGGCACTGCTTAGGTTAAAGTTGGTTTAGAAAATGAGAATGTGCTGACATGTCATTGAAATTTCTTTGTTGTTCATTTAAACGTCCTGCTGCCTAGAGTCGCTGAAATGCCAACACCAAAACAATCTGAGTAGCACCTATAGATGGTCAAAACTTTCCATAACATTAAGCCAGTTTTAATGCCTAGTTTGTGTTTTAGAAATCCTGACTTTTGTGTAAGAACTGGCTTAAGCACGTTTCTGAGAATAAACAGGTTTTATAGATGAGAATCTTGGTGTGCAAATAAAAGAGTATCCTCTATATCTAATTGCCTAGCTGACTAATTAGAGCATCATTAAGGCTGTATTTTTGTGATCTTAAGCAATAGGTTGTGCTCTACTCCATCTGTTATTCATAATCTGAAAAAAAAATCAATTAATGTAATAAAATACATACAATTTTATAGCCAACTAATGGAAAGCATGACATGATCTAAAATTAAAAACAGATCCTTCAGAAGGTGTGCTTGTATTAGAAAATTGGTTCATGTGAAATTTAAAAAAAAATGTAATACTGGTCCAAAAATATCATTATTTGAAGAGTAAAAAACAGCATTGCAGTTTTTCTTTTTACCAGGAAAATCCTGTTTAAAAACCAGAGACAAAACACTAAGATAAAAACGACAAAAAGAACATGTGTCAAAACCAGAATATCAAATACTAAACTTTCCATCAGCAGTACCACTGGGTGAATCCATATCTTGGACAAAGCAGCTGACACTGCTATATCATAATGTATTACCTCATATCAGGAGGGTGGTCCCTAGCAACCATGCAAGGACCCATAGCAACTAATTGCCTGCTTGAAGATGTGATGCAGACAGAAATAAAATGGGGGAAAAAAACACTAAAAACTTAAATGAAATAAAAGCAGTAACTTTCACATTTACAGCTTAGTAAATACAGCAGTTTTTTTATTTAGGGCAGCACTGAATGGTTTTAACTTTATTAATCAGGAAATTTTGGTCAGTGATTTGACTTGAATAATTTTTGCTATATTTGGTTTCTGAAAAGATTTTTGCTTCTGAAAAGTGATTTCACAAGAATTGAGGTGGTTATATTACCTTTTAAAACAGAATTTAGACTAACTAAAACCTACTTTTTCCAGTATAAAATATATAAAAAAGAAATTAAGACATTTTGTAAATATGGAGGAAACATAAGTTAATTCATGCATTTATTCTAGTAAAACTAGCTACTGTAAAAATAATAATAATAATAATAATAACTTTATATAGTACCTTTTCATACATTTATATGCAACTCAAGGTGCTTTCCAAAGAGTAATCAACAAAAACAATAAATGTATACCATAGTTACTGGGATATTGTCATTGATTAATAATGCAATAATTTCTAATAAATGTAAGTGCACTCAATTGAAAATCAACCTGGGCATTGTTGCACAAAATTTAAACACTAAAGAGCAAAACAAACCTTCACTCTTACAAGAAAGAGGTTTATATTGTTTTCCAATTAAAAGCCTTAAATATAAAGATGGCAAGAGAACAACCTGAACTAATTTACATATATATAAAAATATATACAGTGTATATCTACATTTGACTTGAGCATGTGTACATGGCAACACATTAAGTGCAAAAGCAAATAAAATGGTCAATAGCAGTTGTGTTTGATTAAGGATGTAGATGGAGTTCTTGCTTCCTGAATGTGATTAGTTGACCAGCTGACATGGAGGAGATGAAAACAAAAAAACTAAGATTGGTGCAGTAGGAGAAGAATAAACCTCTTTGGAAAGCCACGGTCAGAAGACAGAAGCGAGCAATTAAATAGTTAAGTCTGATGGTAATCAGTGTCAGCATCACAGAAGTCAGAATGACCTAGGCCAGCTAGTCACTCACCCTCCACTGGGCTCAGTTGATACATTCATCTATAAAGGTTTTCATGGCCGCCTCATTTCCTCCAGTACACCAGGAACCTGCAGAATAGAGCACTTTGAGTAGGTGTGGGTGGGACACAGTGCCACCACACAGGACAGGAGATCAAAAAAAAAAAAAAAGAATTAATGCTGGGTACTTATTTATACATCAAAAAGCTAAACTTGTCATTCAATTACTATGTTATATTTTAATTACTGAACAGCCAGATTAAATAAAATGGGTTTTTCAAAGTTTTTTGATATGTTTCACAGATTTAGCCTAGCGTATATCTAGTGGTATAAATTATTCCTAATTTTAGGTGCATAAGAACAGAAAGCGGCCTCACCAGTTCTTTAATGCATAGTTCTTAGAATATTGAACAAACCAGTATTTGCAAATCTTAAGATTACGATTTGGTGCATTAGGAAACAAGCATTCTGAAATGTAGGGAGGAGAAAGATTGTTAAGAGCCTTATATGCAGGTAGGTTTTTGAGTCTAAAGGATACTGGCAGCCAGTGTACAGATATTAATATTGGGGATATTTGTTTCTTTTCTTTTCTTTTCTTTTCTGGGCCTTATATTTTTTCTTTCTGGTTAAAATTCTTGCTGCTGCATTCCGGACAAGCTGTAGCCAATTTATGTCCGTTTCAGCAACTTTTTAGTTGTTATAAGAGATTTCACACTTGCCATGTTGTTTATATGGAAGAAAGCAGTTTTGGTAATGTTATTAATATGTGATCTGAAATTAAGGTCAGAGTTTATAATAAGACCTCGATTCAAACTTCTGGTTTGAATCGCAGGGACAGATAATTTTGTTTCTAAGAATCTCAGTTTGTTTATTGCTGGCAATAACTAAAAATATTGTTTTTTACCTGTTTAGTTTAAGGAAATTCACAGTCATCCATTCTGTTATACTAGAAAGGCACCGGATTCGCACGGGATTGAAGGGTTTAAAGCCTGTGGGTAGTCTGTCGCAATGAATAAAATGGTGTGTCATCAGCATAGCTATGGTAATTTACATTGTGTTTTTTTTAATAATCTGGCCTAATGGTCACTAAACCCCCTCCCCTTCTGCTGTGCTGAGTCTCTTCAGCACTGTATGGGCTTAGCTATATACCCAGAATAAATCATTATTAAGAACTGACTAACAATAAGAAAACTGATTTTTTTTTTTTTTTACAACATAACAAAGTCAATTATTTTTCTATTACTGCTGGAAGCCTGCGGTGGGCTAGCGCCCTGCCTGGGGTTTGTTTCCTACCTTGCGCCCTGTGTTGGCTGGGATTGGCTCCAACAGACCCCCGTGACCCTGTAGATAGGATATAGCGGGTTGGATAATGGATGGATGCTGGAAGCAGAAAGGTTATCTTATAGCCCATCCTGCTCTGGTAAATGGCAAATTCAAAGCATCATCAGAATGATATTGGCTGTAGGAATCTGGCAATTCACATCTTTCTTCATGGTGCCTATGATGGGCAGCTGTATGCCTTTTCTTGGGTCTTAGTGTGCTGAAAGTCTATTCACTGGGGAGAAGCTGCATGTAGCTTGAATCCTCCTTTTGGTTTCAATGTTCCAGTCCAATCCTCCAGATTGTTTTCCAGCACAGAATGGCATTGCCTCCTCATCCACAATGTACAGTAACACTGTCAGTAGTGTATGGAAGTAGGCGATCATGATGCAGATCCTTTGAATTGCACTAAACCTGGGCCTGATAAAGAACTGGGTCAAGACATTTAGTTATCACCTGAGGTCCACGTCATGGTGCCTGTAGCTTTGGTCTGTGCCCCACCTTCTTGGTACTGTCCCTCACATATACTAAATCACAAAATTTATAAGGATGCTCCTTAGTTGAATCTGTGCCACCTTTAGGTGCTTCCAGGCCATCTCCTGTGCCTGATGCATGTCTTCTTTGAGATTTTTCACATACTGAGGGATTTCACATCTCATTAGCCTGAGCAATGCCTAGGGAGACAGCTTGGGATTAGTGGACTTCTCAGCCCAGCATTAGCTGATTTGGAGTGAACCCAGTAATTGTATATAGTGAACTTCAGTATGCAGCATTGAGTAGAGGCAAGTTTTGGTCTCAGTTCTGTTGGTTTTCCTCAACATAGCACCTAATCATCTGTAAGAGAGTTCTGCTAAAGTGTTCCACCTCACCGTTGCTGGATGGATGGTATGGGGCAGTCCTTGTTTTCACTGCCTGCAACAGACAGCAAACTTCTGTAAACAGGTCACTTTCAAAATTACGGCCTTGATCAGTATGAATTTCCAGCAGGGTTCCAAAACCTACAATGAATTCATTCACTAATGTCTTTGCAGTAGGTTTCAGCACTTTGATCAGGAACAGGAATGGCATCCACCCATTGTGTGAACTGATCCATCATTACCAGGATGTATTTACTGCCCAAACTGGAGACTGGAAATGGACCCAGCACATCAATGTGTGAGGGATCCATGTGCACCCCTGCCTGATACGCTTGTAGGGATGCTCTTCCTGCTACCCCAACAGACTTAGAAACTTGGCACTGCTTTCACTTTTTAACAAAAAGACAAATATCACGTTTCATACCATCCCAGTAGTAATGTTGTCCAACCCTATTAAGTTTCTTCCCCTCTCCAAGATGGCAGACTGTGGTGAGCTATGGCTGTACAACTTCTCCTTGTTGAGACTAAGGCACTAAGTCAAAGACAAGAAGGCATTTTCAGTGTGCCGTCCCAGTGGTGGCAGAGAACCCCTTGGTTGCACTTAACTGAAATCCAGATAGTTTCTTGCACACCCAGTCATTGAGACACTTCCTGGACTTCCTTGTTGTCTCCTATTGAATTTATCTTATTTGGGACTTCATTTTCGGTGTGCCTACCCCGTAGTGAACCGCACTGCAAGAGGGATCACATCATCCACATCACCGTTGAAGTGACTCCCCCCCCCATTGCAGCTTTTGACAATGTGCACAGCTCCCACACGGCAGGCTATCAAGATCTTTTCTAGCTTGGTAGCACTCACATGCAGACTCCATTTATTGAATCAGAAGAGCCAAGTGAGACTGTTATGAACAGTACAAATGAGAAAATGACGGCCAAGAAGATAATGTCTGAAGTACCTTGTAAACCTCACCACAGCAAGCAACTCCGTTCTTGTTGTGCACTAACGCTGCTTCTCAAAGTATGGTGGTTTCGCATGCAGCAAAAATTTACTTCTCCAGCTAGATTCCATGCTCAGAACCATCAACCCCTTCACTAAATCATACAAACACATGCATTAAATCGCTCAGTCCAATCCAACAGCATCTGTACGAATGGTTTTCAAGGAAGACCCTAGGCAGGATTTACAACGATACAATGCCCCGACATGTCACACCGATGTTGCAGCGATTTTCGTCGGAGAAGATGGCGAACCTCCTGCCGAAAGGGACATTTGCATCTATCCCATAGGCAACTCCTGTAAACAGATTTCCACACTCAAAATAAATTGTGATCCTATGGTTTGGCTGGCACAAAAATTTACAACATGTTCCCGATAAAAGAACCACCAAGCGAATAAGGCTTACGCAATGCCAACAGATTAACAATGAGGAATACATTTAGTATTTTGCACTCCAGCAGCAAACTATTCCAACAGTACATCATAGATGCGTATGTTAAAACAGAGGGCGTGCATCTCAACTATCTCAGATTACATCAATGAGATCTGCGCGTGGAACAATACAAGGGACTATCAGATGCACTGCAAGCAAACGCTGAAAATAACAACGTACGTGTAGGCAAAATGATCATATTACCGTCCACATTTCCAGGAAGTCCAAGATACATGCAACAAAACTATCAGGATGCCATGGCCATAGTACGTAAATTCGGAAAGCCTGATTTATTTATCACTTTCACATGTAATCCTCCTTGGCTGGAAATTCCACACGCACTGTTGGATACCCAAAGACCAGAGCACTGTAGTACGAGTAGATCTTTTGAATCATTATCTGTCGTCTCCACCAAAACACCTATTTACAACTGCGTTTTTCAGGAAGTTTTTATTTCTTCTTGATTTCTGAATTCCTTTCTCACCGTTTTCCATTCCTATTCTTACACCGTCGTATGCTACGGCGGGTGTCAGCTAGTAAAGAGTATTATGCAAAGATTAATTGAATTGTATGTACTGTACATATTCAGTTTGCACTGCCACTATTGCTTCATTCTTTACTTGCAATGCTCTTTAATCTAACATTAGTTTTATTATTTTTTAAAATAAAAGTGAGTGTGGATGGAAGAAAATTTTGAGATTAATCAGGTGACTCTTTTAAAACATTACTGTAGATGCTGGCAAATTGCTTGCTTGCAAGTGTATATTAAAATAAATTATTATATGTAGGTTTGTCTTCAGTTCAAGCTTTCACTCAAACAAGCCATTTATAGTAAATGTGCTCATCTGAAGCCTAACATCAAGTGAAGATTACTTTTATTAGTAGACCTCATAGACATTAAAGATGGATGTCTTTTATGCAGATGCTAGAATAAGTGCAATACATTACCAGTTACACAGATTTTTGAATGTTAATGGAATCAACCTGCTCTGACTTTGTGTTAAACACATGTAGCAGGGATAAATGAAAAAGTAGTTACATATATGGATGAATACAATAAAAGAGCAAAGGTTAGTTTTAAAGCACAAGTTTAATTGGGACCATACATTAGAAACTTTATGCTCAAATGGAGGGAAAATAAAAACCAGAAAAGTTTACGAGTAATGACCAAGACGACAAGGTTTCAATCGTCTGCTAAACTGATATGAAGCAAGTTGCTCCAATTAAAGTTGTCCTCAGAAATCTAAGTAATTGTTGATAGCACTGCTGTTTAAGATTTAATGAGGACTTTTTTTGAAAGAATATACTCTGACTGAGTTGATCCTTTTACAGATATAAAATAAATAAATATACATACGGGGTGGGCAAGAATAGCTTTACAGTTGTGAGAACATGAGACACAGAGTTCATTCTTATATTATTATTTATTAATGATTCTGTTATTTATTTGTATTGTTTTTCTTCTTATTTGTCTTATTCTTCTTAAAGCTATTTAATTAATAAAGTTGTTGTAATAATAACAACCTGCATATATTTTTCCATACAAACAACTTTAAACCTACTTTTTCCCACCCATGTATGTATGTATGTATGTATGTGTGTGTATACATAATACAGTCATATGAAAAGTTTGGGAACCCCTGTCAGCTTGCATAATAATTTACTCTACTTTCAACAAAAAAGATAACAGTGGTATGTCTTTCATTCCCTAGGAACATCTGAGTATTGGGGTGTTTTCCGAACAAAGATTTCTAGTGAAGCAGTATTTAGTTTAATGAAATTAAATCAAATGTAAAAAACTGGCTGTGCAAAAATTTAGGAACACTTGTAATTTTCATCCATCCATCCATCCATCCTCTTTCGCTTATTCGAGGTCGGGTCATGGGGGCAGCAGCTTGAGCAGAGATGCCCAGACTTCCCTCTCCCCGGCCACTTCTTCTAGCTCTTCCGGGAGAATCCCGAGGCGTTCCTAGGCCAGCTGGGAGACATAGTCCCTCCAGCGTGTCCTGGGTCTTCCTCAGGACCTCCTCCCGGTTGGACGTGCCCGGAACACCTCACCAGGAAGGCGTCCAGGAGGCATCCTGATCAGATGCCCGAGCCACCTCATCTGACTCCTCTCGATGCGGAGGAGCAGCGGCTCTACTCTGAGCCCCTCCCGGATGACTGAGCTTCTCACCCTATCTTTAAGGGAGAGCCCAGACACCCTGCGGAGGAAACTCATTTCAGCCGCTTGTATTCGTGATCTCGTTCTTTCGGTCACTACCCACAGCTCATGACCATAGGTGAGGGTAGGAACATAGATCGACCGGTAAATTGAGAGCTTTGCCTTATGGCTCAGCTCCTTTTTCACCACGACAGACCGATGCAGAGCCCGCATCACTGCAGACGCCGCACCGATCCGCCTGTCGATCTCAGGCTCCATTCTTCCCTCATTCGTGAACAAGACCCCGAGATACTTGAACTCCTCTACTTGAGGCAGGATCTCGCTACCAACCCTGAGAAGGCACTCCACCCTTTTCCGGCTGAGGACCATGGTCTCAGATTTGGAGGTGCTGATTCCCATCCCAGCCGCTTCACACTCAGCTGCGAACCGATCCAGAGAGAGCTGAAGATCACGGCCTGATGAAGCAAACAGGACAACATCATCTGCAAAAAGCAGTGACCCAATCCTGAGTCCACCAAACTGGACCCCCTCAACACCCTGGCTGCGCCTAGAAATTCTGTCCATAAAAGTTATGAACAGAATCGGTGACAAAGGGCAGCCCTGGTGGAGTCCAACTCTCACTGGAAATGGGTTCGACTTACTGCCGGCAATGCGGACCAAGCTCTGACACCGGTTGTACAGGGACCGAACAGCCCTTATCAGGGGGTCCGGTACTCCATACTCCCAGAGCACCCCCCACAGGATTCCCCAAGGGACACGGTCAAACGCCTTTTCCAAGTCCACAAAACACATGTAGACTGGTTGGGCGAACTCCCATGCACCCTCCAGGACTCTGCTAAGGGTGTAGAGCTGGTCCACTGTTCTGCGACCAGGACGAAAACCACACTGTTCCTCCTGAATCCGAGGTTCGACTATCCGATGGATCCTCCTCTCCAGAACCCCCGAATAGACTTTTCCAGGGAGGCTGAGGAGTGTGATCCCTCTGTAGTTTGAACACACCCTCCGGTCCCCCTTCTTAAAGAAGGGGGACCACCATCCCGGTCTGCCAATCCAGATGTCCATGCGATGTTGCAGAGACGTGTCAGCCAAGACAGCCCTACAACATCCAGAGCCTTGAGGAACTCCGGGCGTCTCTCATCCACCCCCGGGGCCCTGCCACCAAGGAGTTTTTTGACCACCTCGGTGACCTCAGTCCCAGAGATGGGGGAGCCCACCTCTGAGTCCCCAGGCTCTGCTTCCTCATTGGAAGGCATGTTAGTGGGATTGAGGAGGTCTTCGAAGTACTCCCCCCACCGACCCACAACGTCCCAAGTCGAGGTCAGCAGCGCACCATCCCCACCATATACAGTGTTGACACTGCACTGCTTCCCCCTCCTGAGACGCCGGACGGTGGACCAGAATCTCCTCGAAGCCGTCCGAAAGTCGTTCTCCATGGCCTCCCCAAACTCCTCCCATGCCCGAGTTTTTGCCTCAGCAACCACCGAAGCCGCATTCCGCTTGGCCTGCCGGTACCTATTAGCTGCCTCCAGAGTCCCACAGGACAAAAGTGACCAGTAGGACTCCTTCTTCAGCTTGACAGCATCCCTCACCGCCAGTGTCCACCAACGGGTTCGGGGATTGCCGCCACGACAGGCACTGACCACCTTACGGCCACAGCTCCGGTCAGCCGCCTCAACAATAGAGGCACGGAACATGGCCCATTCGGACTCAATGTCCCCCACCTCCCTCGGGACGTGGTCGAAGTTCTGCCGGATGTGGGAGTTGAAGCTACTTCTGACAGGGGGCTCTGCCAGACGTTCCCAGCAGACCCTCACAACACGTTTGGGCCTACCACGCCTGACCGGCATCCTCCCCCACCATTGGAGCCAACTCACCACCAGGTGGTGATCAGTTGACAGCTCCGCCCCTCTCTTCACCCGAGTGTCCAAGACATGTGGCCGCAAGTCTGACGACACGACCACAAAGTCGATCATCGAACTGAGGCCTAGGGTGTCCTGGTGCCAAGTGCACATATGAACACCCCTATGCTTGAACATGGTGTTCGTTATGGACAATCCGTGACGAGCACAGAAGTCCAATAACAAAACACCACTCGGGTTCAGATCAGGGGGGCCATTCCTCCCAATCACGCCCTTCCAGGTCTCACTGTCATTGCCCCACGTGAGCATTGAAGTCTCCCAGCAGTACGAGGGGAGTCCCCAGAAGGTATGCCCTCTAGCACCCCCCTCCAGGGACTCCAAAAAGGGTGGGTACTCCGAACTGCTGTTCGGTGCATACGCACAAACAACAGTTAGGACCCGTCCCCCCACCCGAAGGCGGAGGGAGGCTACCCTCTCGTCTACCGGGGTAAACACCAATGTACAGGCTCCAAGTCGGGGGGCAATAAGTATGCCCATACCCGCTCGGCGCCTCTCACCGGGGGCAACTATTGCATCCGGCGCCGCCGTGAGTGGCAGCCTTTTCAGCAGCTCCGTGTATGACTGTATATGTATGTGTACTTTTCTACTTTTATTTTTCTATTTTTATTTATTGATCACTCCTACCACTTTATTTTATGTTGATTCGTTCCCTGGACACACTTACTTTTACAACGTGGGCATGGATTTTAACACGCCGAGACTCGCCTATTCAAGTACTCAACTTCGGGCGCTGAGAACAAATGCCAGTGCCGGTGTGGTTCCATATTTACCCGACGAGGTAAGAAGGCGGTATCGTGGCAGCAGAGCCGGCACTAAGCTAAAAATGAAGCGGCTTGCGAGAAAGTGGCGTTTCAAGCCTTCGGTGCCTTCTGTGATTCTGGGGAATGTGAACTCAATCTCAAATAAGATCGACGAACTGGCTGCGCTGGTGAAAAATGTAAGGACCTACAGAGAATGCAGTTTGTTGTGTTTTTGCGAAACCTGGCTAAATAACACCATTCCAGATGCCAACGTGGAGCTATCCGGGTTTAGCACAGTTAGAGCGGACAGAGATGCAAGTGCCTGTGGTAAGCACAAAGGAGGAGGACTCGCTCTCTATGTTAATACACGGTGGTGTCACTCTGGACATGTTAACATCAAAATCTCCACTTGCTGCAGGGATATCGAACTGTTGGCCGTAAGTTTACGTCCCTACTATTTGCCCAGAGAGTTTGGACATGTCATTGTTGTCATCGTGTATATTCCTCCTCGGGCAGACGTGGAGTCAGCGAGTGACATCATCCATTCCGCTGTTGCTAAGTTACAAACGCAGCACCCTGAGGCGCTTGTGCTAATCGCTGGAGACTTTAACCATGTGACGCTGGACAAAACATTGCCTGCATTTTCCCAGTATGTGGACTGTAACACCCGGGGAAATAAGACTATTGATTTACTGTATGCAAACGTTAAAGACGCATACAGTGCCACCCCGCTGCCTGCGCTTGGGAAAGGAGATCATAACCTGGTTCAGCTTCAGCCTCACTATAAACCAAAAGTTAGAGTCCTACCTACAACCACACGATCATTCAGGAAGTGGACCCCGGAGGCTGAGAATACTCTGAGAGAACTTTTTGGAACTACAGACTGGGATATCCTGCAGGGATCTCATAATGAGAACATTGAGGAAGTTGTTGACTGCACTACTGACTACATCAACTTCTGTATGGACATTGTAGTTCCAGTAAGAACAGTACGCTGCTATGCTAACAACAAGCCATGGATTACAAGTGACATCAAGGGCCTTTTGAATCAGAAGAAAAGGGCTTTTAAAGACGGTGATCAGCATGAGCTCAAGCGCGTGCAGAAGGAACTCCGAGTCCAACTCAGGGCGGCGAAGGAGCAGTACAGGAGAAAGCTGGAGCAGAAGTTGCAGAATAACAGCATGAAGGAAGTGTGGGATGGGATGAAGATCATCACTGGCTGCAGCTCGAAGCGGGGTACCACCATTGAGAGAGACGTGAAGAGAGCAAACCAAATGAACAACTTTTTTTAACAGGTTTGACCACCCTAACCCACTCTCACTCTCACCTCGGAGTACTGCACCCTCCACACATCCTTCTGCTGATACCAGCATAGGAAAAACATCCCCACCCATAATAACAACAGCGCAAGTGAGCAGAGAGCTGAGGAGACTTCGTGCCAGCAAAGCAGCGGGTCCAGATGGAGTATCGCCACGACTGCTGAAGGTCTGTGCATCGGAGCTGGGGGGTCCTCTACAGCGCATCTTCAACCTGAGCCTGGAACAGGGGAGAGTCCCGAGGCTTTGGAAAACATCTTGTATCACCCCAGTCCCAAAGGTATCACGTCCTAGTGAGCTGAATGACTTTCGGCCTGTTGCTCTGACATCACATGTGATGAAGACCATGGAGAGGCTGCTGCTTCACCACCTGAGGCCACAGGTTCAACACGCCCTTGACCCTCTGCAGTTTGCATATCAGGAGAAGGTGGGAGCGGAAGATGCCATCATCTATATGCTACACCGATCCCTCTCCCATTTGGACAGAGGCAGTGGTGCTGTAAGAATTATGTTTCTAGACTTCTCTAGCGCCTTCAACACAATCCAACCTCTGCTCCTTAGGGACAAGCTGACAGAGATGGGATTAGATTCATACCTAGTGGCATGGATCGTGGACTATCTTAAAGACAGACCTCAGTATGTGCGTCTTGGGAACTGCACGTCTGACATTGTGGTCAGCAACACAGGAGCGCCACAAGGGACTGTACTTTCTCCGGTCCTGTTCAGCCTATATACATCGGACTTCCAATACAACTCGGAGTCCTGCCATGTGCAAAAGTTCGCTGATGACACTGCTATCGTGGGCTGTATCAGGAATGGGCTGGAGGAGGAGTATAGGGACCTAATCAATGACTTTGTTAAATGGTCCGACTCAAACCACCTACACCTGAACACCAGCAAAACCAAGGAGCTGGTGGTGGATTTTAGGAGGCCCAGACCCCTCATAGACCCAGTGATCATCAAAGGTGACTGTGTGCAGATGGTGCAGACCTATAAATATCTGGGAGTGCAGCTGGATGATAAATTAGACTGGACTGCCAATACTGATGCGCTGTGCAAGAAAGCACAAAGCCGGTTATACTTCCTTAGAAGGCTGGCTTCCTTCAACATCTGCAATAAGATGCTGCAGATGTTCTATCAAACAGTTGTGGCGAGCGCCCCTCTTCTACGCAGTGGTGTGCTGGGGAGGCAGCATTAAGAGGAAAGACGCCTCACGCCTGGACAAACTGGTGAGGAAGGCAGGCTCTATTGTTGGCATGGAGCTGGACAGTTTAACATCTGTGGCAGAGCGAAGGGCGCTCAGCAGGCTCCTATCAATTATGGAGAATCCACTGCATCCACTAAATAATGTCATCTCCAGACAGAAGAGCAGCTTCAGCGACAGACTGCTGTCACTGTCCTGCTCCACTGACAGACTGAGGAGATCGTTCCTCCCCCAAACTATGCGACTCTTTAATTCCACCAGGGGGGGTAAACGTTAACATTTAACATTATACAAAGTTATTGTCTGTTTTTTTTTTCACCTGTATTATTATCATTCTTTAATTTAATATTATTTATTGTATCAGTATGCTGCTGCTGAAGAATGTGAATTTCCCATTGGGATTAATAAAGTATCTATCTATCTATCTATCTATCTAACTCCAGAGTGGTACAGAGTCCAGCCCCTCTCAAGGAGATTGGTTCCAGAGTCCAAGCTGCGTGTCGAGGTGAGCCCGACTATATCTAGCCAGAACCTCTCAACCTCACGCACAAGCTCAGGCTCCTTCCCCTTCAGAGAGGTGACATTCCATGTCCCAAGAGCCAGCTTCTGTAGCCGAGAATCGGACCGCCAAGGTCCCCGCCTTCGGCCGCCACCCAACTCACACTGCACCCGACCTCTTTGGCCCCTCTCATAGGTGGTGAGCCCATGGGAAGGGGGACCCACGTTGCCTCTTTGGGCTGTGCCCGGCCGAGCCCCATGGGTGCAAGCCCGGCCACCAGGTGCTCGCCATCGAGCCCCACCTCCGGGCCTGGCTCCAGAGGGGGGCCCCGGTGACCTGCGTCCGGGCGAGGGAAAAATGCCATCCAAATTTTTTATTCGTCATAGGAGGTCTGTTGAACCATACTTTGTCTCATCCCTCAACTAGGACCAGTTTGCCTTGGGTGGCCCTACCAGGGGCATAAAGCCCCGGACAACAGAGCTCCTAGGATCATTGGGACACGCAAACCCCTCCACCACGGTAAGGTGGCGGTTCAAGGAGGGGCCTTGTAATTTTGCTGATTTGAATGAATGTAACTGCTCAATACTGATTACTTGCAATACCAAATTGGTTGGATTAGCTCGTTAAGCCTTAAACTTCATAGACAGGTGTGCCCAATCATGAGAAAAGGTATTTAAGGTGGTCAATTGCAAGTTGTGCTTCCCTTTGACTCTCCTCTGAAGAGTGACAGCATGGGATCCTCAAAGCAACTCTCAAAATTGTTCAGTATCATGGTTAGGGGAAGGATACAAAAAGCTATCTCGGAGGTTTAAACTGTCAGTTTCAACTGTAAGGAATGGAATCAGGAAATGGAAGGCCACAGGCACAGTTGCTGTTAAACCCAGGTCTGGCAGGCCAAGAAAAATACAGGAGCGGCATATGCTCAGGATTGTGAGAATGGTTACAGACAACCCACAGATCACCTCCAAAGACCTGCAAGAACATCTTGATGCAGATGGTGTATCTGTACATCGTTCTACAATTCAGCGCAATTTGCACAAAGAACATCTGTATGGCAGGGTGATGAGAAAGAAGCCCTTTCTGCACTCACGCCACAAACAGAGTCACTTGTTGTATGCAAATGCTCATTTAGACAAGCCAGATTCATTTTGGAACAAAGTGCTTTGGACTGATGAGACACAAGTTGAGTTATTTGGTCATAACAAAAAGTGCCTTGCATGGCGGAAGAAGAACACCGCATTCCAAGAAAAACACCTGCTGCCTGCTGTCAAATTTGGTGGAAGTTCCATCATGCTGTGGGGCTGTGTGGCTAGTTCAGGGACTGGGGCCCTTGTTAAAGTCGAGGGTCGAATGAATTCAACCCAATATCAACAAATTCCTCAGGATAATGTTCAAGCATCAGTCACAAAGTTGAAGTTACGCAGGGGTTGGATATTCCAACAAGACAATGACCCAAAACACAGTTCGAAATCTACAAAGGCATTCATGCAGAGGGAGAAGTACAATGTTCTGGAATGGCCGTCACAGTCCCCTGACCTGAATATCATTGAAAATCTATGGGATGATTTGAAGCAGGCTGTCTGTGCTCAGCAGCCATCAAATTTAACTGAACTGGAGAGATTTTGTATGGAAGAATGGTTAAAAATACCTCCATCCAGAATCCAGACACTCATCAAAGGCTATAGGAAACGACTAGCGGCTGTTATATTTGCAAAAGGAGGCTCAACTAAGTATTGATGTAATATCCCTGTTAGGGTGCTCAAATTTATGCACCTGTTTCATTTTGTTATGATGCATATTGCATATTTTCTGTTAATCCGATAAACTTAATGTCACTGCTGAGATACTACTGTTTCCATAAGGTATGTCAGATATTAAAAGGAAGTTGCTACTTTGAAAGCTCAGCCAATGATAAACAAAAATCCAAAGAATTAAGAGGGGTTCCCAAACTTTTTCATATGACTGTATATGAACGGTATATATGTATGTATATATAAAATCATGCTGGATATCTATTCTGATATGGACTGGGTATTGTGTTAGGAACAAAAGGATGTCACATCGTTTGATGGAAATTAAAATTATCAACCTACAGAGGGCTGAATTCAAAGACAGTATGAAAATCAAAGTGAAAAAATGATACAACAGGCTAATCAATTTTGCCAAAATTTCATTGCAGCAACTCAGAATCATACTCAGTAGTTTGTATGGCCCCCACATGCTTGTATGCATGCCTGACAACGTCGGGACATGCTCCTAAAGAGACGATGGATGGTGTCCTGCGGGATCTCCTCCTAGATCTGGACCATGGCATCACTGAACTCCTGGACAGTCTGAGGTGCAACTAGGTGGTGTCGAATGGACCGAAACATAAGGTCCCAGAGGTGTTCTATTGGATTTAGGTCAGGCAAGCGTGGCGGCCAGTCAATGGTATCAACTCCTTCATCCTCCAGGAACTGCCTGCATACTTTCGCTACATGAGGCCGGGCATTGTCGTGCACTAGGAGGAACCCAGGATGCACTGCACCAGCATAGGGTCTGACAGTGGGTCCAAGGATTTCATCCTGATACGTAATTGCAGTCAAGGTGCCATTGTCTAGCCTGTAGAGGTCTGTGTGCACCTCCATGGATGTGCCTCCCCAGACCATCAGCAAACCGGTCATGCGGAATGATGTTAGAAGGAGCACGACTTCTCCAGACCCTTTCACGTCTGTCACATGTGCTCGGGGTGAACCTGCTCTCATCTGTGAAAAGCACAGGGTGCCAGTGGCGGACCTGCCAATTCTGGTGTTCTATGGCAAATACCAATCGAGCTCCACGGTGCTAGGCAGTGAGCACAGGGCCCACTAGAGGACGTTGGGCCCACAGGCCACCCTCATGAAGTTTGTTTCTGATTGTTTGGTCAGAGACATTCACACCTGTGGCCTGCTGGAGGCCATTTTGTAGGGCTCTGGCAGTGCTCATCCTGTTCTTCCTTGCTCAAAGGAGCAGATAACAGTCCTGCTGATGGGTTAAGGACCTTCTACGGCACTGTCCAGCTCTCCTAGAGTAACTGCCTGTCTGCTGGAATCTCCTCCATGCCCTTGAGACTGTTCTGGGAGACACAGCAAACCTTCTGACAATGGCACGTATAGATGTGCCATCCTGGAGAAGTTGGAGTACCTGTGCAACCTCTGTAGGGTCCAGGTATTGCCTCATGCTACCAGTAGTGACACTATCCATCCATCCATCCATCCATTTTCCAACCCGCTGAATCCGAACACAGGGTCACGGGGGTCTGCTGGAGCCAATCCCAGCCAACACAGGGCACAAGGCAGGAAACAATCCTGGGCAGGGTGCCAACCCACCGCAGGACACACACAAACACACCCACACACCAAGCACACACTAGGGCCAATTTAGAATCGCCAATCCACCTAACCTGCATGTCTTTGGACTGTGGGAGGAAACCGGAGCGCCCGGAGGAAACCCATGCAGACACGGGGAGAACAAGCAAACTCCACGCAGGGAGGACCCGGGAATCGAACCCAGGTCCCCAGATCTCCCAACTGCGAGGCAGCAGCGCTACACACTGCGCCACCGTGCCACCCGTAGTGACACTAACTGTAGCCAAATGCGAAACTAGTGATAAAACAGTCAGAAAAGATGAGAAGGGAAAAATGTCAGTGGTCTCCACCTGTTAAACCATTCCTGTTTTGGGGGTCGTCTCATTGTTGCCCTTCTAGTGCACCTGTTGTTAATTTCATTAACACCAAAGCAGCTGAAACTGACTATCAACCCCCTCTGCTACTTAACTGACCATATCAATATCCTAGAAGTTTCATTGACTTGATGGTATACTCTGATTAAAAAGTGTTCCTTTAATTTTTTTGCCAGTATGTATATACAGTGCATCCAGAAAGTATTCACAGCGCATCACTTTTTCCACCTTTTGTTATGTTACAGCCTTATTTCAAAATGGATTAAATTCATTTTTTCCTCAGAATTCTGCACACAACACCCCATAATGACAATGTGAAAAAAGTTTACTTGAGATTTTTGCAAAGTTATTACAAATAAAAAAACTGAGAAATCACATGTACATAAGTATTCACAGCCTTTGCTCAATCCTTTTCGATGCACCTTTGGCAGCAATTAAAGCCTCAAGTCTTGTTGATTATGATGCCACAAGCTTGGCACACCTATCCTTGGCCAGTTTTGCCCATTCCTCTTTGCAGCACCTCTCAAGCTCCATCAGGTTGGATGGGAAGCGTCGGTGCACAGCCATTTTAAGATCTCTCCAGAGATGTTCAATCGGATTCAAGTCTGGGCTCTGGCTGGGCCACTCAAGGACATTCACAGAGTTGTCCTGAAGCCACTCCTTTGATATCTTGGCTGTGTGCTTAGGGTCGTTGTCCTGCTGAAAGATGAACCGTCGCCCCAGTCAGAGGTCAAGAGTGCTCTGGAGCAGGTTTTCATCCAGGATGTCTCTGTACATTGCTGCAGTCATCTTTCCCTTTATCCTGACTAGTCTCCTAGTTCCTGCCGTTGAAAAACATCCCCACAGCATGATGCTGCCACCACCATGCTTCACTGTAGGGATGGTGCCAGGTTTCCTCCAAACGTGACGCCTGGCATTCACACCAAAGAGTTCAATCCTTGTCTCATCAGACCAGAGAATTTTCTTTCTCATGGTCTGAGAGTCCTACAGGTGCCTTTTGGCAAACTCCAGGCGGGCTGCCATGTGCCTTTTACTAAGGCCTGATTGGTGGATTGCTGCAGAGATGGTTGTCCTTCTGGAAGGTTCTCCTCTCTCCACAGAGGACCTCTGGAGCTCTGACAGAGTGACCATCGGGTTCTTGGTCACCTCCCTGACTAAGGCCCTTCTCCCCCAATCGCTCTGTTTAGATGGCCGGCCAGCTCTAGGAAGAGTCCTGGTGGATTTGAACTTCTTCCACTTACGGATGATGAAGGCCACTGTGCTCATTGGGACCTTCAAAGCAGCAGAAATTTTTCTGTAACCTTCCCCAGATATGTGCCTCGAGACAATCCTGTCTCGGAGGTCTACAGACAATTCCTTTGACTTCATACTTGGTTTGTGTTCTGACATGAACTGTCAACTGTGGGACCTTATATAGACAGGTGTGTGCCTTTCCAAATCATGTCCAGTCAACTGAATTTACCACAGTTGGACTCCAATTAAGCTGCAGAAACATCTCAAGGATGATCAGGGGAAACAGGATGCACCTGAGCTCAATTTTGAGCTTCACGGCAAAGGCTGTGAATACTTATGTACATGTGCTTTCTCAATTTTTTTTTTTTTTAATAAATTTGCAAAAACCTCAAGTAAACTTTTTTCATGTTGTCATTATGGGGTGCTGTGTGTAGAATTCTGAGGAAAAAATGAATTTAATCCATTTTGGAATAAGGCTGTAACATAACAAAATGTGGAAAAAGTGATGCGCTGTGAATTCTTTCCGGATGCACTGTATGTATATGGTGGTCCAGATCTAACTATGCAAATTTTTATGCAATGTAATACAATAATTGCATAATTAAATCTGGGCCACCCTGTGTATGTGTGTGTGTGTGTATATATATAGATAGATAGATAGATAGATAGATAGATAGATAGATAGATAGATAGATAGATAGATAGATAGATAGATAGATAGATAGATAGATAGATAGATAGATAGATAGATAGATAGATAGATAGATACTTTATTAATCCCAGGGGAAATTCACATACTCCAGCAGCAAAAAATATTAAATTAAAGAGTAATAAAAAATGCAGGTAAAAAACAGACAATAACTTGAATAATGTTCAACGTTTACCCCCTCTGGTGGAATTGAAGAGTCGCATAGTTTGGGGGAGGAATGATCTTCTCAGTCTGTCACTGGAGCAGGACAGTGACAGCAGTCTGTCGCTGAAACTGCTCCTCTGTCTGGAGATGACACTGTTTAATGGATGTAGTGGATTCTCCATAATTGATAGGAGCCTGCTGAGTGCCCGTTGCTCTGCTACGGATGTCAAACCGTCCAGCTCTATGCCAACAATAGAGCCTGCCTTCCTCACCAGTTTGTCCAGGCGTGAGGCATCCTTCTTCTTAATGCTGCCTCCCCAGCACACCACTGCGTAGAAGAGGGCACTCGCCACAACCATCTGATAGAACATCTGCAGCATCTTACTGCAGATGTTGAAGGATTCCAGTCTTCTAAGGAAGTACAGGCGGCTCTGTCCTTTCTTGCACAGAGAATCAGTATTGGCAGTCCAGTCCAATTTATCGTCCAGCTGCACTCCCAGGTATTTATAGGTCTGCACCCTCTGCACACAGTCACCTCTGATGATCACGGGGTCCATGAGGGGCCTGGGTCTCCTAAAATCCACCACCAGTTCCTTGGTTTTGCTGGTGTTCAGTTGTAGGTGGTTTAAGTCACACCATTTAACAAAGTCCTTGATGAGGTTTCTATACTCCTCCTCCTGCCCACTCCTGATGCAGCCCACGATAGCAGTGTCGTCAGCAAACTTTTGCACGTGGCAGGACTCCGAGTTATATTGGAAGTCCGATGTATATAGGCTGAACAGTACCGGAGAAAGTACAGTCCCCTGCGGCGCTCCTGTGTTGCTGACCACAATGTCAGATCTGCAATTCCCGAGACACACATACTGAGGTTTGTTTGTAAGATAGTCCACGATCCATGCCACCAGGTATGAATCTACTCCCATCTCTGTCAGCTTGTCCCTAAGGAGCAGAGGTTGGATGGTGTTGAAGGCGCTAGAGAAGTCTAGAAACATAATTCTTACAGCGCCACTGCCTCTGTCCAAGTGGGAGAGGGATCGATGTAGCATATAGATGATGGCATCTTCCGCTCCCACCTTCTCCTGGTATGCGAACTGCAGAGGGTCGAGGGCGTGTTGGACCTGTGGCCTCAGGTGGTGAAGCAGCAGCCGCTCCATGGTCTTCATCACATGTGATGTTAGAGCGACAGGCCGGAAGTCATTCAGCTCACCAGGACGTGATACCTTTGGGACTGGGGTGATGCGAGATGTTTTCCAAAGCCTCGGGACTTTCCCCTGTTCCAGGCTCAGGTTGAAGATTCGCTGTAGAGGACCCCCCAGCTCTGATGCAGAGACCTTCAGCAGTCGTGGCGATACTCCATCTGGACCTGCTGCTTTGCTGGCACGAAGTTTCCTCAGCTCTCTGCTCACTTGCGCTGCTGTAATTGTGGGTGGGGATGTCTCTCCTATGTTGGTATCAGCAGAAGGATGTGTAGAGAGTGCAGTACTCCGAGGTGAGAGTGGGTTAGGGTGGTCAAACCTGTTAAAGAAGATGTTCATTTGGTTTGCTCTCTTCACGTCTCTCTCGATGGTGGTACCCCGCTTCGAGCTGCAGCCAGTGATGATCTTCATCCCATCCCACACTTCCTTCATGCTGTTGTTCTGCAACTTCTGCTCCAGCTTTCTCCTGTACTGCTCCTTCGCCGCCCTGAGCTGGACTCGGAGTTCCTTCTGCACGCGCTTATATACTGTATATACAGGCAGTCCCCAGGTTACAGGCATCTGACCTACGACTTACAAACGAGGCCGCAGCTGTGACGCATGCGCCTCATTAACTGCCACTCCGTCATCTTTGGCCGAAGGACGCTGCAAGTATTGGCTAGAGGGGTGCGATTTTGTTCTCGGTCGGCGGACGCACGCTGCAGGCTGCATACTGTAGTGGAGGTGACTGTGTGGTGGGTGGGTGGTGAACAGCCCCTCGCTACTCCCATTCATTCTCAATAGCAAGCCTGCTTGTACTGTTACGTACATAGCAGGAAGTTGTCTCTTGTCAGTACACCAGATGTGCTGACGAGGGATGCCTGCCTGCTGTAATAGCTGTACAGTGCTGTGCAGAACAGCTCATCTTAACCTTTTGTCTTCACCCTTCAAGAATGTCTCTGAAACACAAATCTGATGCAAGTGCTGGTGATACATTAAAGAAGAGAAAAACCATCACCATTGAAAATAAAGTAGAAATAATAACAAGGTCAGAGAGAGGTGAAACTCCATCATTCATTGGCAGAGCACTTGGTTACAGTCGGTCAACAATAGCATTTATTAAAATAATGTACCTGTTCTGACTTACATACAAATTCAACTTAAGTACAAACGTACAGTCCCTATCTTGTACATAACCCAGGGACTGCCTGTATATGTGTATATATATATATATATATATATATATATATATATATATATATATATATATATATATATATATATATATATATATAGGAAAATACCACCAAAAACAAAACATTCTGTTTGTATACACAACAGTACAGGGGTCATTATCCTTTACAGCCATTGTGTGTATTTGCATTCGTAGCATTTAAGGAGAAATTAACAGGAGTTGAAAATAACTGCTAATTATTAAAATATTGGCCCAAATTAAAACTTGGATACACCTGAGAAATATTGCATGAAAAGTACCTGGGCTGAAATTCTAACTACAGTACAACTCCACTTACCACCACTCCAATTAACCAAGGTTCTGCAATTATTCAAGGTGAACCTTTAAGTGTAATACACTACTTATAATTCACAAAAGCTGTGCCAGTATTTTTGCTTTACTGTACTGAGTGCATAAATATTAATTAGAATTTTAACTTTGACTGTAACGAGCAAGTGGTTGAGGAGCTGCTGACTGTGGGAACATTGGAGTGACTCACTCATCCTTCCTCAACTGCATCCTTTGCCTGTTGTCAGTGTGTCATCAGCCTTGAGCATGTACACATGCTCTAGTGTTTTGCTAACCTTTTATAATTTTATCAAAACAGTGTGAAGCAAACCACTCATATTAAAATGTAACTACAACAATGCACATTTTTATTCTTAAAACTATTGTACGTATTAGCTGTATAATAAATAATGTACCACAAAAGTAAGAGTGGATGTGTATGTTTTTCTTTTCATATAATGTTAAATTTACTAAGGTATGAAAAGAGGTTTAAACGTGATATTGCACCATATGAAGTGAGAAAAAAAACCTTTTATATCCATAATTTTAGATCCAAAATGGCTGCAGCCCTCTGTTTATTGTTAATGTTTTCAGTTCTCCAAGGTTACATCAGTCCACTTTTCCTTGGTTAATCGGGGTTATACTTAGTCATAAGGCAGCAGTACTAACCATACAGTATACCACCATGTCACTCTTGATTACAGATATCTTTCTGAAGTGCAGAGGCAGGTGCTACTGATCAGGGTATCCTCTTGCTCCTTGATTTTTTTATACCTTTAATTGAAGTTTTTAATAATATGGGGGGGGGGGGGGGTGTCTCAGAAATAATAAATAATGCAGTGCAAAAGACACCTTCATTATTGAGTTGCCCATTGTGAAAATAATGAATCACAAACTGTATAAGAGTAGCAAAAGTATTGACAAATGTCATCTGCCAAGTGTTGATAGGTGTTGTAGGAAGTCAGCTACATTTTTATCTAACATAACTGGTATTGAAATACGTTAACTGTATTATGATAATTCAGCAGTTATACCTTAAAACGACTTTATCTTAATTGTAATCCCACGTTCATCACTGTCTCTTATTCCTATCCTGGGGCTTTTATTAACAGTGCTGTGCAGCAATTACTAGACATATCACCTTGTTAAATGGCTGTATTTTAGGTTTCTTCACAATCTCAATTGTGTATGATCTCACTGTTTTCAGTAGATTTCAAATTAGATGGACTAATATTTGCTATTGCTGTTTGTATTCCTGAAGGCAATTACACCACCCACAGGCAGGAATAATTGAAAATTCATGCAACATAAAATGCATTTCAGATAAATGCGTGACTAAGAACACTTACGTTGCTGTACACAACTGCAGGACAATTCAGTGAATATTTTGCATGCTGGTATTACATATTTTGTATACATTTCTAATAGGATTTAGGGTCCCGGGGAGCTACAGCATAGTTTGACAACATTAAGCAAAAGGCAGGGATCCGTCCAGGCTCTTGGTACATCCACACTTACACTCACTCATTTTAGACCAATTTAAAGACTCCAAACTTGCTCATTCATGGGGTGATGGAGCACCCAAAAACAGATCAATATACACATGAGAAGAAGGGGCAAATTCTACACAGAATCCAACAGTATTATTCCTATTTTTACTTGTTTTGTATGTTGACATGTATGTGTTTATATTAACATCTGTATGAAGTGGAAGAAGTTACCTGTTAGATAAAAAGAAATTGAAAGTTTATCTTTGACGGTACCTTTTTCAGTAAGACAAGGGAGAAGGTTACATAGATTTTTTTTGTTTGTTTATCTCAGAATATTCATTTATTTGTTTTTGTTTAATTGGATAACACTATGAAGGCTTTTTGTGAGATAGTACCTCAAGGTTTAATATTTCTTGCATTTGCTATTATTACACATGTAATAATTGCTGGCTTTAAAAGTGAAAATGCAAGTTCTTTCTTTATAGCTACATTATGCAGTTCTGCAAAATGTGTAAGATTTATGTCTTAGAACTGCAAAGCCAATGCACCCTGAACTCCTGAGAAAGTCTTAACAATCTTTGTTCCAATTATCTTGCATAAAGCTCCTCTTGAGCCAAAGAATAAGAAATGGGGTCAAATGTATTTTTTGCACTTGAGATTTATTATTAATCAATATTGGAGTATCTAGTCCTTGTGATTATTTATAATATATTCTTCAAAATATCTTTTTCCTATTAATAAAAAATTTATATTCAGTGATTTCAAAAATTTTGTTTGTATTATACCAAAAACATACACAATGTTCAACAAACTTGTATGATTAGAAAGAAATTAAAGTTTGAGATTCCAGTTTAAATGCAGTTAGATTATCTGTACATGATTAAAATCTGTGAATAGCTTAATTTTATATTTTTATAGTTTCATTGGCATGTTCACATCATTTATTGGTTCATTTTGAATGAGAATGAATCTTTTTAAGATGTATGCCCTGTGAAATACTGTATCTGTCCAGGTTTGTTACATCCTCTTGGATTGGCTGCATTTCTTTGCAGCTCAGTAATGGTAGGGGAGGGTCACTAAATATGAATTTACACTTATAGGTTTGGGCAAGTTATTATTTTGAACACCCCTTAAGTTACACTGTGTTCCTTTAGGGGGAGATATAGCTCCCTAGTTGGAATAAGTTCTTTTGTAATTGTGGCGTTTTAAGTAACCGAAAACTATATAGGTATGATATTAAAAGGCGATATCACATAAATATCACATAAGAGAAAATAACTTAGCTTTCTTTACTGACGATTTACGCGGCATTACAGACAGGAAGCCTATGGCAAAGACAATACCAAGGTGGGATCTTGATCTATACAGTCTGCCATCTTTCGTGGCTGCGCTGGAAGGCTTTTCAGGACGGATGACGAAATCACCCATCCATCCATCGGTTTTGAAGTGTTTGGCTGCTGTCCAAGCCTTTTATACTGGTTCCTCCACGTGCAGGCCCCCACATTGGCAAATAGTCCATTTCCAAACAAGGAGAGAAGATCCCGTGCTCACTTCCAACAGAGGACAAAATAGCATACACCTGTCTTTAGGCTGACTACACATTCCTCAAGCTGTCTCCGTCCATCTTGTCCTATGCTTGGCTAAGCACTTCTAAATGCTGAGAGCCCCTTTTGGCCTGGCCTGTACATGTGAATGCATTTATAAAATAATTTCTTGTACAGAGCACAGTGACATTAAGCTTACATTCTTATTACACACTGGACAACAATTTTTTTAAAACTTTGCTTCCTGAAAACTTTTTGCTGATTGTGACAGGTACCTACTGGGTATGCCCAAATATAGTTTTGATTTTACTGCATCATGTAGGAACTCTGAGAAATAGACATTTATATGTTTACTGACAATAACGTATCTAGTCACATTTATGTTTCGCATTAGCTATTAAATTCAACAGAATTAAAAGTGTTTTGCTTCTGATTTTCTTTTGTATTCAATGTCTGGTGCATCACGTGGCAGTGTCCAACAATAGTCAGCAAGCATTGATGGATTCCAGTTTCCCTGGTATCGTTTCTCTATCGTAACAATGTCTTGGTGGAAACTTTCACCGTGTTCGTCACTGACAGCACCGAGATTTGCTGGAAAGAAGTCCAAGTGTGAGTGGAGGAAATGAATCTTGAGTGACATGTTGCACTTCATTGTCTTGTATGCTTTGAGAAGTTTGTCTACCAGCTGAATGTAGTTTGGGGCTCTGCAATTGCCCAGAAAATTGTCAACAACGTCTTTGAAGGCTTTCCAGGCAATTTTTTCCAGCCCAACTAACAGATCTAACAGAACCGCTTGTCACTCATAATATGTCTGATCTGGGGGCCAACAAAAATGCCCTCTTTGATCTTGCCGTCAGTTATTCTTGGGAACATCTGTCTTAAATAATGAAAACCTTCGCCTTCCTTGTTTAGTGCTTTCACGAAATTCTTCATGAGTCCCAGTTTTATGTAAAGAGGAGGCAAAAATATTCTTGCCGGGTTGACAAGCGATTCATGTGCCACATTTTTCTGTCCTGGAACTAACTTTTTATGGAGTGGCCAGTTCTGTTGAGAATAGTACAACTCTTTGGCACGGCTATCCCATTCACAGATGAAACAACAGAACTTTGTATAGCCGAACTGCAGTCCTAGTAACAGAGCAACGGCTTTAAGGTCTCCACAGATATTCCAGTTATACCTGCTATACTGGACGTGCTTCAGCAACAGTTCTATATTCTCATACGTCTCTTTCATGTGTGCTGCATAGCCAACAGGTACTGAAGGATAAACATTGCCATTGTGTAGCAGAACAGCTTTCAGGCTTAACATTGACAAATCAATGAAGAGACGCCACTCTTCTGGGTTGTGATCACAACCCAAGGCCGAGAACAATTCTTCAATGTCAAAACAGAAACAGAGACTGTCGACTTGTGCAAAAAATTTAGTTATACCATGATGTCGGCCTCGAAACACAGAAATTTCCGTACCTGGTGACAGCAAACACCATTCCTGCAGTCTCAAACACAGCAGCTTGGCTTTTGCTTTTAATAGACCAAAATCTCTGACCAAATCGTTCAATTCAGACTGTGTTATCAGATATGGATCGCCTGATGGGCACGGTTCAAAATCTGGGTCAATGTCACTGTCAGTACCCTGCATTGCAGTTTGTTCATCTGGTTCCTCTAAGGTCCAATTCTCTGGTGGTTTCGGAATTGGAAGACTGTCATCATGTGGCACGGGTCTCATTGCTGAAGGCAGATTAGGATATTCAATTGACTTCTTGTTTTTGGCAGAGAAATCAGACTCATTAGTAAAACAGAAGTAACAGTCCGTCACATGGTCTTTCTGTTCTCACCATATCATCGGAACAGCAAACGGCATCATCTTTCGAGTGCCTCTGAGCCAGTCTCTCAGACTGACAGCACATGTTGCACAGCAAATGTGAAGTGCCCATTCCTTGTCTTGATCACCAATTTTGCAGCCGAAATACAAATGATAAGCTTTCTTCACAAGAGCAGTCATCCAACGTCTCTGAGGTGCAAGTGTATATTCGCCACAGATATAGCAGAATGTATTTCAGCTGTTACGACATTGATGAGACATATCGCCCGACACCAAAACGTCTATAGCATCAAGCTTACTTACTGTTATATTGCTACAGGTACTATACTTTTCTATACTGATACTATACATACACACTGACTATCTATATTAACCAAATGAACAAGATTGGTGTATGCAAGCCACCTTTATAGCATGCTGAGACAGCGTCAAGCTCGTTCAGACCTGCCCAGGATGCCGACTTCCATAGAACAGCTTCCAACCTGGCCTGGTTCCATGCCTGGACATACCCAGGCTGCACAAACCGTTGTTGATAAGTCACTTACAGGAGCGGAAAATGTTTGGATACAAATATAAGAAAAAATCATGACAAAACTGAAGATTTCTCTGAAACGGTACATGATTTTGATGTGATATTCGTGATCAGCACCCAAAAATCTATAAGAAACACCCAACAGTGTTCAAGAACGTTGTTGTGCAGTGTTATTAAACTGATGGATCACCTACGTGAAAGAAAGTGCATTATACCGCGTGGGAATATCCCAAAAAAACAAGTCAAAAAACAAGATAAAGGTTTGTGGACCATCCCCGTATATTGCCCTAAGACAATATTAATGAAAAGAACGGATCAAAAGACTTTAAAGTTTGTAAAGCACAATTGACAGTTTACTTTGAGAAATTAGTCTTTTTTAAACAGAAAGGATTATGGGAAAAGGAAGTTGTTGGCAGGAAGTGACGTTAGAAGCAGGAACCGGAAGTAACGTCATCTTGGAGAGTCGGAAGTGATGTGATTTTGGAGAGCCGGAAGTGATGTCATTAAGGGTGGCCGGAAGTGATGTAGTGGCGGCCATTTTGCTGCCCAGAAGTGGAGGCACTTATTTTTCTTCTGGTTTTCTGTGGAGAGAAGAGATCCAGGTAAGTACCACGTGACACCCATATCTCGCGATAGTTCACTCACCTTTAGGTTCTTTGACTGCCTCCTAATTGCACGTGTGTGACAACCGTTATAAGCAAATGTAATAGCAGAATGTAGAGTCTTAATAAATCTTTAATATTGACTAAAGTGAAATAGGTTTTCACTGTAAAGTTATAGAAATTTACAAAAAGTAAGATTTGTTTCCAGAAAAATTAAACACCTGCATGAGTGTGTGAAGCAGTTGCTAACATATGAACTTATTAGAAGTAGTTAGCTGGTTTCAAACACAGCATTTCTTTAGTTGAGGAAAATTGTTAAGAGACTTGTGTTGTCCATCCTTTTCAGTCAATAGCATTCACCTCTGTCCATATTGCTACTCCACACTGAATTCACGCACATGATTAATTATGATAGCAACATTCATTGTCTTTTGGGTCTGTTCATTTAAAAGTTCAATAGTCATTTACTTTCCAAGAAGGAACAGAGAGGCAAAATGCTTATTCATTTGTCTATCTGGGGGGCATGCTGGAATGGGATATAGTTAGAAGTAACTCAAATGTATTTCAGCTAAGTAGCATTTAAAAAGTTATTCGTGCCCTTATCTTTGCTTTATTTTTATTTTTCATTTAAAAAAAGTTTAAAAAAAAACAAAAAAAAGCTAACCCGCTTAATAAAGAGCATGTTCCTTCCTGCAGCATCAAAGTACAATCTGCACATATGAAGTACACTTATACAACAATTGCTTGTTGTTGACCCAGAAAGTTATACTTTTGAAATAAGTGCTGCTTGCTTCTAGCTTTGTTTATGGACAACCACATTTACATAAATCATTGGTCAGTACTACACTGTGACAGTCGTATATGTGTAACTGGAGGGGGGCTGTATTTTGCTGATTAACTTTTTATTTTTCCACATGATCAGTGACATATATAATACCATCAGCATCATGGAGCACAACACTTAATCATTATAACTAGGTGCATGCTTACAAACTGCTGTGCCTTGGAAATATGCAGCTTGAAAAAATATACGACAAATTATATTCAGTCATTACATAAAAGAAGGATGAATTGCTTTCAACGCTGAATAAATAATTTAAAAGCACAAATGGAACCATATTTTTTGCATTAAATGTTCATATTTACTATTTTAACAAATAAAGTAGTGCCCATTTTTCGCTATCTAAACCCAATTCACAGAAAACTTTTTAGATAAAGCATACCTGTTAATGCCTATGACAGTAATGTATGCAATTAAGGTGCGTATACAAAGTCATGCTGCATACACTTAGACAAAGGAGAAAAACTTAATTTCACTCAGTCAAAAGGATTTATTCTTAACTTCCATTGTCTCAGCAAGGCTTCAGTAACAAAATCAAAGAAGACAGCAAACTAATTATTTGTGATTGGATCTTGTTCAAATCAGTCTGCCTTTAAAATTCAATAAAGCAGTAAAATGTGACAATATATCTTATAAAACCATTAGTCTGTCTATATGGTGTTTAAAAAAATGGAATTAGAAATTTTACATTGCAGCCAGTGTATAGAAAGATAAATATGTTTGAACAACAGGAAATACTGCTGAGATAAAACTTCAAACAGGTTTTCATCATTAAATTATGTCTTTACTACAAATATAGCACACGAAGAAGAGAATTGATGAAGTAGCCAAAATTTTAGAATAAAAAAGAAGGAAAACAAAATTTTAATGTCACTGTAAAACTTCCTCTTCACATTCTTACAGTTGCTCTGTCTCTCAGGTGGATGGCTTGCCCAATTTTCACTTCAGTAACAAACCATGCATCCATTTTTTTCTCATCTCACATTTCTTTCTTCAATAATACTCTTTTTTTCTGCCATTGAAACGCTGGTCCTAATTCACTTATTGTCTTCAAGCTATACTTGTACTAGGGAACCCTTTATCCAATTCCAGAGTCTGGAAAGCCATCAGAGGAAGTTCTGGGACTACCCTCTTAAAGCTTGCTTTTGTATCCCTAAGAATTCCTGCAAACAAGAGCCCCAATTTTCTTTTGAAACTGGACCAAGTTGCTTGAACTCCAGGGGTCATCAGGGGTATTTTACCCTACCCAAGCAAAAATTGACTTTGATTTTCCATCCTATTAAATAGTGCAGTAGCAACAAAAGTTCCGTCTTAACTTTTGTTATTATAAAATCAGTGAGATTTTTTTTTAATTTAATGAATTGATATTTCATTATGCTATTAATAACCTCTGTTCAAGCAAAACACAGTATGATAGTATCTTTGATTTCCTTCAACATTCAATGGATTGGAACAACCTGTGATGTGGTGGAGAAAGCACTGACATACAACACAAGTTTCAGTTAATGGCTCCTGAAAAGGCCATTTGTTATCTCTTTTCTGATGGGTATCAGGATTAACTCCCTCTGTCAGGCTCTGGAGATGATCAGTGAACTATTTAACCCATCTCAAGAGAATTGCTGATTTCATGAGCTCTCCTTACTATGCTGACCTGTCCTCTCATTCTTTTCCAATTTAACCTACTGTGGTGTTCAGCTAATCTTTTCTTTATGCCACTCCAGCAACCATGTCTCTGCCCTCCCTGCAAATTGTCAACTTCATGTTTCCTCACAGGTTAGAACAGTATTTATGAATGTTAATACAGAATAAACTCTATTTACTCACTAAACAAGCAATCACCAAATGAAAATAAAATCACCATTAAGCACCAATAAACAAAGAATGGGAAATTACCTCAACAGCTGTATTTATTGCTTCCTTCAGAGAGCATATGAATTTGACAGATGATTATGGTCTACACCAAATCATCCAACACAAAGAAATTGGAAGATTTTATATATTTGGGTCTGCTGAATCTTCTTCTTCTTTTGGCTGCTCCCGTTAGGGGTCGCCACAGCGGATCATCTTCTTCCATATCTTTCTGTCCTCTGCATTTTGTTCTGTTACACCCAACACCTGCATGTCCTCTCTCACCACATCCATAAACCTTCACTTAGGCCTTCCTCTTTTTCTCTTGCTTGGCAGCTCTATCCTTAGCATCCTTCTCCTAATATACTCAGCATCTCTCCTCTGCACATGTCCAAACCAGTGCAATCTCGCCTCTCTGACTTTTTCTCCCAACTGTCCAACTTGAGCTGACCCTCTAATATACTCATTTCTAATCCTATCCATCCTTGTCACACCCATTGCAAATCTTAGCATCTTTAACTCTGCCTCCTCCAGCTCTGTCTCCTGCTTTCTGGTCATTGCCACCTTCTCCAATCCATATAACATTGCTGGTCTCACTACTGTCCTGTAGACCTTCCCTTTCACTCTTGCTGATATCCGTCTGTCACAAATCACTCCTGACACTCTTCTCCACCCATTCCACCCTGCCTGCACTCTCTTTTTCACCTCTCTCCACAATTCCCATTACTCTGTACTGTTGCCCCAAGTATTTAAACTCATCCACCTTTGCCAACTCTACTCCTTGCATCCTCACCATTCCACTGACCTCCCTCTCATTTACACACATGTATTCTGTCTTGTTCCTGCTGACCTTCATTCCTCTCCTCCCTAGAGCATATCACCACCTCTCCAGGGTCTCCTCAACCTGCTCTCTACTATCACTACAGATCACAGTGTCATCAGCAAACATCATAGTCCATGGGGACTCCTGTCTAATCTCATCTGTCAACCTGTCCATCACCCTATCCATCACCATTGCATATAAGAAAGAGCTCAGTGCCGATCCCTGATGTATTCCCACCTCCACCTTGAATGCATCCGTCACTCCTACCGCAGACCACACCATGGTCACACTTCCCTCGTACATATCCTGTACAACTCTTACATACTTCTCTGCCACTTCTCTGGGTCTGCTGAATCCATTTCTGAAATTGGAATTTCTCATATTACAAACCATTTCTTCCATATATTGCATTCAGTGATAAATGCTGTTTTTTTTAATAAGTGAATTTGTTTTATGGTATATTTTGAGGTGAAAAATGTCAGTCTTCCTTGTTCTTAACATTAGTTGAGTTGGAAACAACCTAGAATCTAGCATTTGCCAAACATTTTTTGCTCTCAATCAGTATTTTTCCCCTCTTCTTATTCCTTCAAAATAGCCTAGAATTTCTATTTAGAAGGTCAGAAAATGGCTTTTTATTGACCATAAGAGAGACAGTTGATTAAACAGATTTTACAAAAATATGCAACATCAGTAACAGGTAAGCAAAATATCAAAGAATACCTTTATTGAAAGAAAAAAGCTTTGTGCCACAATGTTTTGGAAATACAATGGCGATAATCTATGAGGAACTTGTGAAGGAGCTTCTCTCTTCCTACATAGCAGTTGGGTGCAACATGTTATAAAATTCCACCACACTCTCATTTGGATTTTTTCTCCCAAAAGCATGGGAGCAGTCTCTGATGAACATGTGATGAGGTTCTATCAGGACATTGCTCAGATGGAGAGACATTAAAATGGAAAGTGGAGTGAATCTATGTTAGCAGACTTATGTTGGTCATTGCCCTGTGGATCACCCTCAGAGGATTATAAGAGAGGAAAAAAACTACCAAGTCATATCTTTTTGTAAGATATAATTATCTTTAAAACAAATATGTGTAATTTATTATTTTTTCAAGTCTGAATAATTTTTAAAATATTATTTTTTCTCTAAAAACTGTTCATTTTAAATCTCCAGCTCTCTAAATCTGCATGTGACAGAGCAATCCTGTTGCCAGATTTGGATACAGCACTCTTAAATCAATGAAGAACACCAAACATTTTTGATGGGAGTAAACTGCAAATGTTTTTGCACATCAGTGTAATTGCTTATACTCCACAGAATTCATATGGTGCAAGTCTATCCCAAAGAAAATAATGTTGATTTGCAAAGGCTTTCAGGTCAAAATTAGAACACTAAGCCTTGCACACTGCTGTAATTTGCACATTTGACGCCGTGACATCAGATATAGGCTGAAGCAGGTCACATGACCAGTGACTATGCCAGCAACAGCAAAAACCATGGCTGCATCCACATAAATTAATTGCCCACATAAGAATAAGAAACACTCAAAATTGTGACACTGATGTCAATATTTAATGGTAAAAATATTCAGCAACTAAAAATAAGAAACTGACATAAATATGAATAAATAAATATGATTCTAGGGTCAAAAATCATGGGGTTCTGACATCTATCAGCCGTCATCCTTGGCTAGTATCTCATTAGAATAAATGAATGCGTCATTTAATCTTCTCCTTAGTACCTCAAAGGGGATCACATATGAAAATTAGCACTCCCAAACCACAGTTGAGATGAATGTTTGTCTTCTAATTTGAACTGATTGAAATATAACTGATCAAAAAAATGATAAATATCAGGTCTCAGTCCTAAAGATAGTAGAAAAAGATTGCACCTATCTTTGCTTTCGGTGTATTACACTGGTTCAGAATGCCTGCTAAGAAAACAAAAAGTCTCATTTAGTTTTAGGATGACCTGCAAAACTATCATTTCAGCTTTTTTTCTGCAGCATTTGTATTTGACCCCTGTCCCCAGTGATTTCAAATATGCTTGCACTGCTCAGTAGACACTTTTATAGACTCTATAAATACGACCCATAGAGATGTGAAGAGCAAAGAGCCTATGTCAGGGAAGAGCTAAAACCATTCTTTTCACATTCTTTGAACTGAGCTTTGCACATTAAGGGTGATTTAAGCATGATTGATGGCAATGTTATCAATTAGAGTGATTTACCATGTGCTGAAACACTCATTTTCATAAACCCATTACTAATCAAGTGCCCCACAGGACCTGCAAGACAGTTGGAGGAGGCTGTAGGCTTTGAGACAATCTGATTGGAGTGGAAAACTGATAGGCATGATGATTCTCCTTCTCTGAAATCCCCCTGACTATTCTTAACGTTAGATTAGATTAAGTGCTGACCAATATACTTTGAAATTTTTTTCAGATCCTTTACCTTGGGATGTGGATTTTATTCCACTGCTCCAGCATCAACATACCTTGATATTCTGCTTTTTGATCAGGTTCACTAGCTGAAATACCCCAGCCAAATCCATGTACTAAGCCTTCAGGCGTATCAGTATGCGGAAGTAATCCTGCCAAACCCTTTACACAATTCCCTCTGGAACTTAGGGAATAGTCATTTAGGCTGAGAAACAATTAAAAATGCAAAAAAGCACATAGTGACACACTGACCGTAGGCTGCTTATGGATAGTAGTATTCTTACAGATTATCCACATACTAAATACCATATAAAACACATTATGTTTATCCAATCCATTTTGTGTATCTGACAGGAACCTGTGTTGCTGCATATCTGTCATATTTTTAAACTTCATTCTTTTCAAAGTGAAATCATTAAGTTGCTGCAAAACTATAATTTTTTATTTATTTATATTGATTAAGTGCATATAATAGAAGATAAAGGTCTGTCCATATAACATTTAAGCAATAAGAAATTGGATTTTACTTCTACTGGTGTGTAAGCCCTTATATAAGGCTAACTTTTTTGGCCTATTATTCTTAAAGAATGCCTGGGAAATAAATGGTTGGAAATGAGCTGTCAAAGAAATTTTAGTGACACAGCTGGATACTCTGAAAGTCTGTAAATAGAATTCAGCTCAACTGCTGTATTAAATTCAGTGTTAAATGTCATTATTATTTTTTGCAAAATATGCTATATAAAAGTGCTATAAAAATATGAAAAAGTAAAGAAATAGACCATGCCTGTACATGTACATGTACTGTCTGTATATAGCTTAGCCAGTATCAATGGCAATCGATGTAAAGCAGATACAAACCCCAAAAGATGGCAAGTGCACTAGTCCAGTTTATAGTTGGCAATCAGCAGATCAGCATATCCTTGGACTGTAGAGAGAAACCACAGTCCACTGAAGAAGACACAGGGAAAATGTAAATGCTCAGCCCCAAGGGCACTCCACCAAATCAATGAAGTGGTATTCAAACATCATGAAAAAAGTAGCGTTATTATTATTTTCATAGTTTTTGCATTCTTTACCATAATATCTGTCAGTCGTTTATAATTTAACTTGAAGTTTTATACAGATGAACTGCAGATATACAGTAAGTCTGAGATGTAAAGAAATTTTAACAAGGTGATATTTTTTCATCTCCTTGCACCCACATTACCTAATTTAGAATAAAATTTATTACTATATTTTAGTCACTTGCCAGTATACACTTAATAGTCACTTTTAACAGTAAAGTCTACCCGGCTTCTTGATGTGTTATATTAGGCAGCAAAACTCAGGGATGCATGGAGACGCTTCCCGTTAATATAGGCAGATGGGAAGTAGTGTACTGACATATTGTTACCTCCTATATATCAAAATGAAAGCAAAATATAAAAGTCATTTGAAACAACTTACAAAAAAAGTCTTAAATCAGAAAGACAGTTAATACAGAGGTAAGGAGATAATTGCATTTATATTATGCACATAAGATGGTTTTTGACATTAAGCGTGTTACTGTGAGGAGTGGAAGTTAGTTTAATTCTTTCAAATGCATCTTTTTGTGTAAGCATTGGATTTAAAAATGATTGGAGGTATTGACAGAAAACCCTGGTGAGTGTTTTAATGAGCTCTTATTGAACTTTCCCTTTTGTAGGTGTTTTTGTAAGTTGGATAAACAGTTTGCAGAGCAACATCAGATAGTGAAAATATAAAAATGATTACTGTAAAATTTTCATAAATCTTAAACAGATAGAAAAATAGTCAGAATATAAACATATAGACATTTAATAAACACTGGTTTCTATTTATTCCACCCATGAATTTGGCATATAAATATCTATTTAATCAGACTTACATTTGTCAGTTTCAAAATACCCCTCTTTAGCTTCCAATATGTGTAAGTAGAAAAATACCTGTCTGTTATTTACCCTAGAAAACTTTGCGTGCTTGTATTGGCAATTTAAATTATATTTGGTTATTTGGCTAAATGAGATGCTTTTTTCTTAGATGTCTAGATTTTAGCTTAGAAAAACTTAACATTACAGTTTTTTTAGTGTGTCACCAAGTGTAGCACCCATTTTATGAAGATCCACCAAGAATGGAAAATAATCCAACATCTTCAGCTCATTCTGTTGTGGAGTATCTGTGTTTTTATTTTAATGTTAAATGATCATTTCTATGTTGTATCCTATCTAATGGTTTGTTCTGCACTTTGAACCAGCCTACTATGAATCAACTTGAATTATATGGTATAACTAATTAACATTTTAACATGCTGTATTAATATTGATTGTTCATTTTCATACAAAACATACACAAAGATTATACAGTAGGGTGGTTATGCTGTTAGGGTTGTAATAGTAAAGAAGTACCCAAAAACTCCAGCTTATTGTAAATTTTCTAGTAGACAAACCACTGGGTGGAATGAAAGATGCTGTTAGATTGAGACCAACAGACCAGTTTAATAAGAAATATGGTGATGGTGCTGGAACTGCATTCATTGTACTGAATTGATGGAAAGGATTTGCTACTGTTCTTTGTTAAAAATTAGATGTGACTTAATTTACCTTGATTTTTCCCAGTGAAATTTAAAGAATAACAGAAAAAAGGGATGGTATATTTATTTAATAGTGAATAACCAATTAAGAGACCATAACTATATATTGGTGTGACCTCTTTGAGTCCCAAAACATGAAATCTTGAGTTAGGCCTAGGCATTTTGAGGAAAAATTTCTATCTCAGAAAATTGAAATATGGTGGGGGATAAAAATCTGCATGGTACAAGTGCCTACGGAGTTTCACACACAATTGAAATTTAAAGCATGTACGTCATTTTATTATTGTAGTAACAGAGTATAGTTAACAGGTGCAGTGAAAACAACTTACGGTTATGGACTTGAAAAAATGGTGCTAGTTTTCAAGGAAGACTGACTTTTGCTATGGTTGTCCCACTGGGACTTATTTGTTTGATTTTGCTTTGGTGTCATAATGGCTCTTTGTATATGACCAACATGGCGGAATAATACGTTAATGGAATTTTAAAGGTTGCCAGTTTTGGTTTGTAAAGACATGCAACAAATGATGCATGCTGCAAAAGAAAGAAATTCTGTCTGATTTAAATAAAGCATACACTGTAACTTGAAAATCTATTTTTAAGATTTATCTTCTGTTTGTGTATTTGTTTAAATACACATTCACATTCAAATGAACCTTATAATATATATTTTAATTTTATATATTTATATATATACACACACACATACTGGCATGAGGTGCTTAGCAAATAAAGACAAAAGACCTAGTTGTAAATGTTTACCTTCAGACATGTTGGATACTTTTAGTCACTCAATTTCTTTTAAAACTGGCTGAAAGAGTCTTCTTTTTTCCCCACTTACAGTGGGTCTCCTCATAAAATAAACTGGCTAATGGCAAGGGCCAAGGTACAATGTCAGTCCACAGTTAGCTGAGCAAGAATCCTATTAGCACGTGCATTCAACCTGAAGTGTCCTTTCAGTCAGAGATCTATTTTAAACCTTTCCTTAGTCATAACTGAAGGGTGTCTTCTCTTATCATACCTTCCTTTATACTTTGCAGGGGACATTTAGTTGGAAAGGGAGAGTCTTTTCACCTTTTCTTGAACCATTCTGAGATGGCCCTTCCTTCTGGAACATGCTTTTAGTTTGTCTTTTTGGTGCCTCACTGAAGAGAGTAGCACATGCTCTGAAACATCAACATTTTTTAACATCCTTCCTTATGGCTTCCGTGCTCCACTCGTGTTTTCTATCTATCTATCTGTCATTAATGCTAAGGCCAATTCACCATGCACCATTTCTCTCTTTAAATATATACTACACTAAAATAGCTCCCTACCCTCCTTGAGTGTTGTCAAGGTCTTACACAGAAAATGTGACTGAAAGCTCCAGGCTATACTTAAGGAAGATAATATGCCATTAAACCTGGCTCTGAAGGAGACCACTATTTTAATAAAATAAAGGGGTTGTGTTCAGAATTGGTGTTTGCAGTTGTATAGCATATGTGTAGAGCAAGAAACTCTGGCGATTCAAGTATGGCTGAGTGTTAAAGTTGATGTTGTCAAGTAAAGCGGTCACAAGAATGTGCCTTAAAACGACCTCCACTGAATCCTATTCCCCGATTTCAACTACAGTTGGTATCAGGAGTAGATATAAATTGTTCTAAACAAAGTCACTAAGAAACACATTTCTGGTGTCTTGCTTAAGTGCAAATAACCTCATTCATACAAGGACAATGACAGCATCTATTAATTGTTACGGTCTAGCCAGGGCTGCTGTATGCCTTGCTTATTTAATTTTTTGGTTGTTGAAATGTTACTTTTTATATTTGGTTATTTCCATTTTTCATTTTGTTCTGTATATATTTGATCAATTTATATGCTGTTATTTATTCATTATTTTTAAATTTTGTGTTATATTATTAAGTATCTGTGTCTTAGTATTCCCAGTCTGCCCTGTTTAATGTAGGTGAAGCCTAAAGAGATGAGGACACCTAATTACACACTTGGGGTACTGGTGCCAGGAGTATTTAAGCCAAAGCAGAAGGCTCAACAGCTTCAGCATTAGTTTGTGATTTTGTTTCTTGTTTGTAATCTTTGCTCCTTTCTATACACAATTTTCTGGCTTTGAATGATGCTTTGTATTTAAGTTACTATCTCTGGTTCTGTCTTTTATTTTTTTTTTGCTTCGGGTTTATTTGGTTTCAATGAGATTCTTGCTTTTGCATTTATTTTTTATGAAATCCATTTTGAATAATTTTAATAAATAACCAAATATGAAAGGAACTTTGTTTTTTTGGGGGGGCTAGAGAATTTTAATGGTTTCCCTCTTCCACTTTCATGGATATTTTTTTAAAATTTGCTTGCTAAAACTCTTTGCATCATTTTTGGGCCTAGGCAAAGCCTTCCAGTTGAGACATATCAAGGTGAAGTTCTGGTCTGGCTGGTGGATTTGAGGCCTGCACCCCCTTTTTGTACTTAATGGTGGAACGATTTCATCCGACTATGTCTGGACAAAAGAATAGCTGAACGTTCACTGGTATACCAGAACATGGCTAACAGAAGAGCATCAGCATACACTTAAGTTCAGCAACGAAAATAAAGGCTGAGTAGGATGGAAGCCTGATGAGAAGGACCAGCTAGAGGTGCAAGCCATTGAAGTCCCAGTGGAGCAAAGCATTTGCCTGACATTTTCCTGCTGTTCATTACTGTCCCTTATTCACTTAAGAGAGAGATTTGTACATAGTTTCTAGAATTCTTAATGACTTCTTGAAAAATGTTATGCCATGTTTTGGCAGATATCTATCTATTATAAAAAGAAATCCTATCCTGGAAAGCAAAAAGCAAGTCTACGATATGTGATCTTCTCGGAAGACATTTTAAAGACCCGTGAGACCAAAGACACGCCCTACTTACAATCTACCCGCCAGACCAAAGGCATGCCCTACTTACAATCTATCAAATAGGACAATAGGCAGCAAAACATTCAGTCTTGTAAAGGATTTGAGCACACACAGATCCAGGGCTCTCAGCGCATATAAAGTGTAAAAGAACAGTACATTATAAATTAAATGTCAACATCTAAGCGAAGAAGAAAGCAGCGCAGAGAAAAGAGACTCAAATGCGTTGGACAGAAAAAAGAGCAAAAAAGAATAATCGAGGTGCAAATTCGAAAATAAGGAAAGTAATTATCAGCCCGGAACAAGTGGAATTGAAAAAAAAAGCATGTCCAATCCGGCTCAGAATTAAAAGACAATGAGTAAAAGAAAGTAGAACTTCACAAAGACGTTTACAAACATTGGCGCTAAACACATGCAGAGCAGGTTAGAGACTATGAAACCAGGGAAATTAGAAAGGCTCAAAAAAAAAAAAAAAACGTTGGCGCTATACACATGTGGAGAAAGTTAAAGGATATGACAGTAGGAAAATTAGAAAATATAAAAAAAGAAAGTAAAGATCGCAGTAGCACAAACAAACAAACTGCCTCATTTAACTATGCACCAGTCTAACTTTGGTTTTGCACAATAATTACTACACTATTGCACCTTAACACTTAATTCTACTTTATTCACATAATTTTACTTATTTATTATGTTCTACTATACTGTTATGTTTCAATCTATGACTTTTTGTTAATCTAACTGATATTCTTCTAACTTTGCACAGTTTTTGATAAGCGGATCAGGATGCATTTCACTGCGTGTTGTCCTGTATAACTATGCATGTGACAAATAAAGAATCTTGAGAATTTTAAAAATGGAGTTTACCGCACATGCATTTATTGGTTACTTTGTTAATGTATATATATTTATCTGTCTGCTTATTTAAAAAGCTAAATTTACCCCAGGAGTCAAAAATGTTCTGTCTAGCCCTTGTACAAAAACCTAGAGAAAAGCTGGGGTATCACCTTGGTAACCCCATGTACTTTTGGAACTATGAGAGGAAAATAGCATGACTACAGACAGGAGTCCAATGCAGAACTCTACTTAGTTTTTTACTTTGTAAAAAAAAAAAAAATTATTAACTGCTGATGATGTAGATCGTTTTGTCTGTGCTGAAATTCCAAACAGAGAAACCTATCCTGACCTCAGGATAAGATAAGATAAGATTCAGCATATTGGGACTCACAAAATTACAAAAATTGTTTTTACAGAAGTTCTGAAATAAAAGTGAAACTAATGAAATAGCAACAATTCAAAGAAAAAAAAAATCCGGAAAACCAAACACATGGGTTGGCGAGTGAAGCGAGCAGGGGGCGAAGCCCCCTAGTCTAAATAAATTTACAAAAAATATCCAGTAATGTATGAAATCAGATGAAGAACATTATCTGATGTATGAAATCTGATGAAGAACATTACATTAGCTTAATCATAGAACATTGAGAGAAGGAGTAGAGTAACATGCCACAGCTGAAAGAGAATAACTATTATCACATCAAAGAAAAACTATCCTTTTATAACAGTAGTGCTTAAAATGGACTGCAGTTCCCAGTGGCCCCAGGAGTACTGCACCATTGAGCAGCTTCGGCTGTTGCTATGAGGGTTCCTGGGAGAAAGAAGATGAAGCTCTGGATTTAAAAGTGAGTTGTAAGAAGCCAGCAGGGTAACCACCAGTTTGTGCCTTTTTGTTTCACCGCATTCCCCCCTCAACTGGATTATAGTTTCACTCCCAAGGATTACAGTTACCTCTGGATTTGTGTTCTTCTCCTATGCCTGCTTATTCATATGATTCGGTCTGAAATGGAAAATGTCTTTTACTGGGGGCAAACCATCACTGAACAAGTGCATCATAGTAGGGAATAGCAGCAATGGTAGAAAAACCAAGAATGGCAATCATTGGGTTTTCAGATGTTTTACAGAAAGATTGTAGCATCTACATACATCTATGTGAGGGAGAAATGCTATTAGTATAGTGGAAAGTGAAAAGCGGTTATGATTTCTTGGCAAGGGTATCTTGTGACTGAAGAGCTATCCATACCGGAAGATACAAAAGGACAACAAATTGTTAATAACATTGTCTTTGCTAGTGCAGAGAGGTGTTTCTGCCTTGAGACTTGCATGAAGCAGATGACAACAAATTATATATGCAACTGTTAGTACCTGCTTAGTAACTAGCTCCCAATTAGAGCACAGGAAATGCCAGCATGCTAAAATTAAGAATGTTATAACAATTCAAAACTGCTACTCAAAGAAAAAGTAGAAAAAAATATGAAAAATTCTGAAGCAAAGAATTCAAAGAATTTATACTGCACTAACACATTCAATAAAAAAGAATTACAGAATCAGAAGATTTAGCAATCTCCACAATCATTAAAGTTAATGTTGTCAGTCAAGCAAAACAATATGAACATAGAAATGGCATGTACATTTGTTCATGTCCTTGAGGAACTTGATGATAGATATTTAAAAACAGCACCAATCAATGATTTCCTCCTACATTGTACATCTGAGCTAAACATTCTGTTGAAGCTACATTTAAGCTGTAGATCATCACTAACTGGATGTGTAGTATCAATGTCTTGTCTTAACTTAGTGTTCAGCTATTGTGCTTTACTTATTTCAGAAGTAAATTGACAAGCAAACACAGGTGAGAAAAACAATGAATCCTTCAAGAAAAAGCTTTATACAAAAGTAATAAACAGTATTGGTTCAGCAGGGAATGTCTCTTCTAAGCATGTTGCGGAACATTGATAGGCTGTGAAACCCAGTAAATGTTGTGTCTTTGTTTTAGGCTTTAAACATTCTTAATACAATATACACAATTTGTTTCATATTTTGCAATTAATATGTTCTTTATTCAATTCACAAAAATGCTTTTAATTTCTTTATAATATGTAATGTTTTAGGTACAAAACAAAGCACATCATTGTTGCCATATTAGAGAGACCATTTATTGCCTGAACCTGCTTTAATTCATTTTTAGGGTGGAAAGAATTATAGCCCATCCTGACAGCACTTAGAGCAAAGTAGGATCTATTCCTAGATTAAAGACAAATCCTGCCAGATGCTTCATGTTGTGTCAGCTTACATACATTGAATTCTTCTTAAAATGATATGCATTTTCCTCTTGTACACCACGCTGATATGGAAATGTGAAAGAACCTCCTGTTTCTCATTTGCCTCAGCACTCCATTTAAAGTTCATTATAGCTGTGAATTTGCACAATTGCATAGAACTGGACATAACGTGCATATCAATAACTGTTAAAAGAATTAAAGAAATATAGTGGCATTTATTGGAGACATGTTTGTACTTGTGCTTTTACAAGTGCACCAAACAAAGGAGTGTTCTAGTTCAGCTTAAAATGTTGAAAGATATATAGCTCTGTGGTTCATTTAATACAAGATCTTAGTCAGTGAACAAGATCCAGAACTGTCTCGAGGACTAGCATAAGTAAACTAATTATTTCAAGTCAAACCAAACAGGTATTATGTAGCTTTTTAAAAATAATTGTACTTTACAATGAAAAGCACTTGATTGTAATGGAAATCAGAGGTCACAGGTATACCCAAGGAATGCTATTCTTAACTTTTGCCTTAAAGCCTATTAACTTTATTTTTTGCATACTAGATGACATTGCATGATTCATAAAGGCATTCAAGTGATATAAATCAATTTTCTTTTACGTAGGACCTATTACAATGAACACTATCTCATAGAAAGTACAGTTCTTTCCACAGTATGAGGAAATGTGTTAAGAAACGTAATTAGACTTATACAGAAACTGTTACAAACATATTGTTAAATTGCTATGTATTTGGCTGAAGATATTTAATTTCGAACCCTGCCCCCCCATTTTCTCTTACATTATCTTCAATTTGTTTGAAATTGTAATCCCCAAATAGACATACATCACTTGTCTATACATATTTCTGCAGTATTTATTTTTCCCATTACAGCCATTGTATTAGCACAGAGAGGTTATCCCAAAGAGGCAATCCAAAGAGCAGGGCAAATTTCTGTATGCAGATCTGTGCAAAAAAACTTTTTCAAGGAACTGTACATGCAAAATCAGTCACAACGAGCCAATTTAATACTCTTTCACTAAAACCACATGTCAGGTTTGAGATCTGTTTCCTTTGTAAGCATAAATGCTGAAGGAAGACATACTGGATTACAAGATACTGATTACAAAAAACGCAAACAGTTAATACTTGTCTTTTACACCAATCAGTGATAAGAAATTTAGTGGGAACTTGTTTTTTTAATATTATACCTTACTCACCCTAAGATTTTTACTCTACTATCTGCACTGCTTCATCTTCGCATCGAGAATGGTTGCCTTGAAAAGCTGAAGACAAGGTTATTTGGGAAGGCGAGAGACAGAGAGAAGTGTGACCTGGAAAGTAACAGGCATTGCTTCTTCCAGGTACAGGCGGGCAGGCAACCTAGCAGATGCCAGGACAGAAGATAAAAATAGGAGGATGGGCACTGTTAAGTATTTGTCAGGGCTGGCTTGGACATGTACCCCTTTTTAATGTAACTGAAGGCTCAAAGGTTAAGGGGTGCCAAGTATGTTAAAGGGAAACCTTAAAAATATACAGTATAAATACAGTAGGTCCATTTAACACATGCAGTTAGGACATCTGAATTCATTTATTTAGTTTCTGAACCACCTTAAGGAATCAGCTAGGGTAGCATTTACTGAAATTGTGTATTATTAGGTTTAAGTATATGTCACATACAGATAATGAACTTTATGTTAACACAGATCCATTTAAAACAACAGTTTAGCTGTAATGATTACTTGAGCACGTTTTGAGTTTCTTTGTCATCTATACATATGGGCAGGTTAAATGAGTGGTCTATATTTTGCTGCATCAATTTTTAATGTAGGTAATATTGAAAAGGCTAGCATGGAAATATTAATTCAGTATTTACATTTTTTTATAACTAGAAATATATTAACTATAAATATAAATATTGTGTTGCTAATCCACATAAAATGGACTTGGGGAAAGCCTACACACACATTCAAATACAGTATATACAGAATACTCTTTGTAACCTTTTTGTCATTATCTGTACAATTAGCTTTACTTAATTTGTGGTCTTTAATCTTATAATACTAGGACATCCTCTGTTTAATCCTTTTTATGGTGCATCCAATGTGAATTGAGAAACAGGGCAGCCATCCATCTCTTATGAATGAGGGGGGAAAAGGCCTCATTTGCTAAGGAATCAAGAACTGTATTTTCTTGATGGTGGATCATTTGTCATGTTGACAGATGAAGTGTTCCAGGCAATACCAACTCTTTGTTTTATGGTGCTCACCTTTGTTCTGTTCATCTTTAGAATGGATTCCTAATAAATGTTTATCACAAAAGAAAAAAGAGCCAGAATGCTTACAGCTAAACATTTTTTCAGAGTGTAATTGGTAAAATAAGGTTATATATTCAGATGCTATTGAGAAGGACACCGGTTTTGAATGTGTAGTAGAAAAGATTTGCATATTTGCATGTATACAGTTTTGACTAATAGGCAATTGACAATAGTGGCAAACTCTCCTGCAGTGTACATTAAAGAACTGCATACAGCTTACTGCAGAGAGAATCTCAATCTCAGCCTGCCAGCTTAATATACTTTGCATGTTTGTGGTAACAAGAAGCTATACATTTGCAATATTTACTCTTCTCCTGTCTATTGATAATATAATAAGCACATTTATTTTACACAGCTATATTACTCTACCTACTATACCAGATACACTGTTTGAACAGTGTGTGTTCAATAATATTGCCAAAGCTGGTGTTATGACTTGTGTGCATGTTTATGGTTTTTCTGTGTGCTCTGAACTTTGTTGGGAAAAAAATCCAACTCATATTTAATCCTTTATCTGATTATTTTTTTGTGAAAAGTACATAGAAGAAAGTGTGATTTGCACTAGTGGTATAACCACAATTTCAAAAATGGATGGGTCTTGTTTTCAACGTCTATTTATTTGTAATTCATCATTTGAAGAAAAGTGTTAATATTGTTTTTAAGAATATTAATTTATGTACAGAATATCAAAACCACTCCTTTAGGCATCAACAGAATTAGATCATAAAAACACATTTTGTATTTAGATGGTATTTTGTAATGTAATTTCTTATTAGTGTATTTTTTCCTTCAGTGCTTAATCTTTTCAAAACTTTGGTCCTCCAAAGAGACTGTTCATTAAAATTCAAGGCTGGCATAGATTATTTTTAAAATAAATTATTAATGCCATATCCACAAGTTTTGGGTTAAATAAGTAGCCTGAATTACTGAATCAATTTGCTTTTGCAGGTAGAGTGAAAACAAGCACAAAATGATATCTTAAAAATCATACACATCTTGTAAAGAGCCCAGCCAGAGGCTCTATAGATTCTGCATGTCAATGCATTCAGAGTACTGATGGCTGTTTAAATGTCTGCTTAATCAGCATTTCTTGAAGATAGGTCCATATTACAAGTATTTTTGGTGTATGAAGGATGAAATTAAAAATGATTTTTTCTAACTTGGTTGAACAGAACAAGGCCAGTTTCACATTTCACACACAAAGCAGTATCTTGTAAAATATGCTTTATCTTCCTAAAGCTCTTTGGGTTTAGTGAATTCTAGGTGAGTAGACGCAGACAGTTTCTATGTTGGAGCTTTAGTGTTTCTTTGTTGGTATAAGTGCTGAGTTAGTTGACAATTGTAATTTGTCCCTGTGTGAGAGACAATGTGCTTGACTGTACTCTGCCTGTCTGCCTCTGTTTTTCCTATGATTTTATCCTGCCTTGTCTCTAGTAAAAGATAAATTGACGTTTCAAAAATAAATGGATATATAACTCTTGCATTGCTTTTTTAACATCTGTTATAACTTACATGCTGTAATTTTCATATTACTAAACTTCGAGTTTGATATGTGTACACACAACAGAACATAACCTTCCTTGCTCATTTCCACTGGCAAATGACGATAACATTACATGTCAAAGAACAACTTCAAAAATTCAAAAACAACCAGTGTATCACCAAACATTAAATATAACATCAATATTTTGGAAAACTTATTTTGCATGTATGTTTGTATAAAATACATCAATTATATATCCAGTAAAATTTGTCAAATATTTAATATGCAAGGAGCAATCAAAATGTTTTGCAATTTATGCTGAAAGTGTGATTTGTCAGTGACCAAAGGTTACACCTATGCACCAAGATATGTGAATGACTGGTTTCAAACCTTTGTAGTTTATAATGGGTGTTTCTTGTTTAACAACAAGTCAACATGGGTGCAGAAAAATGCAAAATCAATATTGTGCTTTTATTAATTGTGGCATATAAAGGGACTGGCCCTGGTACACACTTACTTGGCAAGAATGAAACTCTGAAGGTGCATTGTTCTCTAGAATTAGTATTATTTATACCTGTGATGAAGCTTTAGTTCTTATTATGTGATATACAGTAAATATATGCATCTCAAACTGGCATAAAAAGAAATATAGCTTCTATGCTGGTATAAATTATTTTTAGCTTCAGTGTCATTGTCCTTTTCCATGGCTCCTGTATTTCACATTATTTACAAGCTTTTATGATTCTGTGCTGGCTCATGATAGTAATTGTTTAATACTAGAATTAATTATGAGATCTTGTTCATAGAGTTCATTCTGAACATAATTAGGTCTAACACTGTCCTCACCCTGGGAGAAATGAGATAAGACACTGAAAAAATTATTTTATGTTCAGTAATCCTTCTGCTTCGTGTTGATAGCAGGAGCTATAAAATTAACTATGCTTTACGCATTCTGTGAACTAGTGCTCTTAAAACATAAATTGCAATAATATTTTTTTTATTATTATTTTAGTTATTACTTTTTCACAGTTTGATTGTTGATCTTTAACTCTCTAAACACTGTACAATAGAACATATTTTAATGTTAATATACAATCTCTAAATGTACATTTGCACAGTTCCTTACAAATAAACATATTCAAAATGTAATTTTACATTTATATTTATTTCATAATATACATTTTTATCTTGGAGTTTTGAATTTCAGCCTGAAATTAAGTGGTTTGAATTATTTAAATATTTGTTTTATGTTTTCTCTCCTTCACTTTTGCTACCAAATAATGTTTGAATGGTATTAAAAATGTTAGCTATTCCTAGAGTAATATAAGTTTTCCGTCTTCATCCATTTTCTTAATGTCTTGAGAAACTGCTGCAGAAGAAAGGTAGAAAAACAGCCTTGAATGGGATTTGTTCTATTATGGGCACACTAATTCAGAATCATTTGGTTAAATTATACTTAACAGTGTAATATATACATATATATATATAATTGTATTTTATTTATTCTGTGCTCTACAAATTTTAGGATAAATAGTAAGAATAAAGTAAATTGCAAAAATGTTCTAGCTGATAATGTAATTGGTAAAAATGATGTAAAAGTGTCGAAAAAATAACTTTTCCTTTTGTCTCTAAATTATTCAATATATATAATAAAGCAACTTATCAACCTGTTCTTTATGGTATACATACTGCTTTTTGATTCATTATTAAAATAGCTTAAAATAGCAATAAAAAGTAATTATATTACATTTTAATGTGCATTAATAATATTCATTACTTGTTTTGTGTTGTATTTTGCAGTTCTTTAAATATACAAAGCCAGCGTTTTTTGTAAACTGTCTTTCTATTTTGAATTTTAGCCAATAATTCAGCAGTATATGCAGTTGTACCACAGCATCTACTGAGTTGCTGTAGAATTACAAATAGGTTATGGTTAAACAACTATCAATCTCTATGAAGCAATCTGAGATAAATGCTGTACATTATGAATGGACAGCCCAATGGATATTTATTTTTTCTGCACTCAAGCTTTCAGTGATCATCTGCATTAACATAATTGTTATTTAAATACAGTGACAAAAGAAGACTATAAATATTAATTTATAGTCTGAGCCCACCTGTTCTACTACAGGGTTACAGGAAGGCAAATCCCATTCTGGCAGTATCATGTACATGACAAGAAGCACCATTTTAAGAAGTGTCAGGTCTGGCTTTCGCAAAAATGGATGACTTGCAGCAGCACTCTTTGTACAGTTTTGAACTTTAAAACTAGGCTGATGAAGTCTGCATTTTACTGATGCAATATGCTTTTATCTACTCATACTGTTTATCCACCTCTCTAATAGATAAGGTAAAAACTTTGATGACATACTGCACTCTTGAGCCTATTGGCTTTGAAATGGAAATCTTTGTTTGATTGCAATATTTGCAGGTCTTTTTTTCCTCCTTTCAAAGAAAGTAGATCTCTTATGGATTAAAGCTGTAATATGTAAGTGTGCAATAGGAATAAAGGAGCAGCTTCCAAAAAGACCACTTTCTTGATCTGTTTTATTTTTCCTTCTGTGAGTTGTTTAAAGGTAAAGAAGCAGAATGTAATAACAGTTTGAAGAAACATTATTGTTCTCTTTTAAACATTTATCATTAAGATGTCTGGCAATTGAACTTTTAAAATTATCTCTGTAAAGCTAAATATGTTTTTAAATGTACATCTACGTCAGAAATGTCAGCTTGCCACTTTTTGTCTTAACTCAAGCAGTTACTTGAGCAAATCACTGATTTTTATAGTGACTGGTAAATAAAGTTTGAGCAGTAATTCCCAAAAAATATTTGTGTTAGTGTGATGATTAGTTACATCACTCTGGCATATGGATGTTTATGTAGGCATGTAAAAATATCCCATGACCACTTTTGAGTATGTTTATGCTTCAAACACAATGCTTTAATGCTTTATTATGTGTTAAAGGTGTGTTTCGCGTGCTTAAATACATGATCTAATAGATTCAAGTGCTGTACTCATGTAATCTCAAGATGCTTTATTGGATAAAACTATACAATTAAAAACAGCAGATTTTGACATGGTAAAAAAAGATAACCATTAAAAACACTTGGAAAACACTTTCATGGATTGTCTTGGCATCATTAACATGTTAGATATGTGGAAGATGATCACTGAGCTTCACAAAATCAACAGCAGATAAACATCTGGGGACATCAATATGAATGATAAAGCTATACACACAATAAACATTCTGTACCAGTCAAGTATGCCTAAAGCAAAATGATAAAGATTTATTTTAATTTTTGTAATAAATAAATAGTAAATTAACCCGTGTTATAGTTTTAAAGGATATGTATCTCACCTATTTTTAACACTTTCAGATACAAATTTAGTGACAAATTATCTTTTATTATAATTCCATATAATTGTAAGAATGTAAAAAAAGATACAGTGCATACACGTGTTGCATATATTATATATATATTACATTGTATTCTTTTTTAACTGTGTTGTATTTATAAATGTATGTGCACCCTGAAATGTTCCAAATGGTAGGTGCAACATTTTGAGATGATTTCAATTAATTAAGCATATTAAGGTTGGTATTGTTTAAATTTGATTAGGGCTGCTGTACCATTACTGTCTGGGTGAAATTAGCCTAACATTAATTGTTAATTAGACCATTATAGCTAAATATTGAAAGACTTTAAAACAACGCTATGAACAATGTTGTGAAATATGAAAATATCTTGTCCTCAATTGTACTTACTGACAATTTATATTTTCTACAAAATGTTAATAAGTGATCCAGAATTCAAGATTAAAATCTTGTGCCCAAAGATTATTATTGGTATAAAGTTTGTATGTCTTCTACATGCCTCTTTGAGCTTTCCTCTGGGTGCACTGGCTTTTCTCTAACATATCTAAATGTGTGCACGTTTAACATGATGATCCAAAACTGACCTTGTGTGAGTGTAGGTGGGTACATAAGTAGGTCCTGTGAATGACTGGCAACCTGCCTTACACTTGGGCTGCTTGGATTGGCTTTGGCTGCCAGCAAACTTGAGTTAATCTAAGTTAAAGTACTGATATAAAGCTAAGAATACAAACGTCTTTGAAGCAAAACTTTTTTGTGCATTCTTCTAAGCTTTTATTGCAGTTGCAACTCTATAATGGACAAGCAGTGTTGTATGGTAAAGAAGCAGAAATACTTTGTTACTGTGCTTGAGTATGTTTTGAGTATATTTCTACTCTTCTAAAATTTTCTACCTTTGCTTCACTACATTTTCAAACACAAATGGCTACTTTTACTCCAAAATATTTTACTGGATGCATTTTTACTGTAATAAATTAGAAAACAAAAAGGCTGCACAAATATGCACAATGTTTTGCTCAGTCAATTATCTAAAATTTTGGGAAGCCTTATTTTAAGCCATATTTTCAGGAAAGTTTTCAAACATGAGGAATCTAAAATGATTTTCAAATGTGCAGCCGTGGTGCAAACACTAGATCATGCATAATTTTCTCGAGTACACCACACAGCAGCCTTGCAACAAGACGGAGTTGGGACGGGATGTTGATGATATGAAAGCCCAGTCTCAGGTATTACCACAACTGATACTGCTGTGCTCAGAAACCATTCTTACAACAACCTGCCAAATGGAGTGTCGAAGTGTTCTTGAGTATTTAAATGCTGTGGTTCACTCATCTTTTCCCATGTGTTGCTTACATGTCTTTTCACATTATCCTAGGCGTCATGGCTCTTAAACACATTTTGAACTAACTAGTTGGAAAAGCCTAAAAAATACCAAAAGACCATTCATTTGAATGTGAAACTAGAAGTGATAAAGTCTGCTGTGACGGTGTGGGTCCAGCTCCATGCTCCCTCTTCTCATTTGGGAGCCTCTGTAACCCGATACCGTCGATAGTCATGATGGTATGAGCTGTACAAATGAGGACACCACATGAAGCAAGAGGAAGGTGCAAAAATATCCAACGCTTTTATTAAAAACAACTCAAAATCAAAGTGTTCAAAAAGTGCAGTGCTTCAAAATTCATAGTTCAATATTGTAAATAAATAATCCATAAACAAAATAAAGTGGAGGTTAAAATCACAATAAATAACTCCATTAAAACAAGATTAAAAACAACTGGCAGGAACAGTCCTATTTTTAAAACCCAGTGCCTTCTTTTAACACTGGTGGCTCCCCTACTTATCCCGTGCAGGCTTTGCAACAGAGGAGTCACCCTAACAGCAGACACAGCTGACCTTCCTCAGGTCTGGTTGCCTGCTGTCACATGGCTACGGGGTGATATCATAAAAACTTATTGTCACTTTCATATAGTATGTTAGTGTTTGAGCAAAAATAGGGGTCAATTTTTGAGGTCAGGAAACACTTAATATTTTTTTCATTTAAATTAAATGTAATTAAGTGTATGTGTTATGAAAATTAATTTTACAATGTGTTTTTCAGGAACAGGTTAGCTCCTTCTTAAACCAGGGGAAGCCTGTACACCTATTAGTGTATACCCCACTAAATTAAGATACATTTATAAAGATCTCCACCTACACTAAATGTCACTGGTTCAGGGTGCAGTTATTTGGCTTATCACTTAGTAATTGTAATACAAATAACTCAAAAAAAGAAGATATTTCGAGTAATTTTTGTTTCGAAGAACCCTTATTTTGACTATTTGTTAAACAGATGATGGCACAGTGGCACCATGGTGGTTCTACCACCTCGTAACAAGGACACTGGGGTGTGATGATGCAGGTTCTACTCCATGGCTCCCACTTCCCTTTAGGGAGCCTCTTGAACCCTACACCGTCGATAATGTGACCGGATGAGCTGGACAATGAGGACACCAAACGAAAGCAAGAGGAAGGTGGAAAGTGCAAACAGTGCATTTCTTTTAAAAGCAGACAAAACCAAAAACAAAGTGTTCAAATAAAGTGCAGTGCTCCAAAACATCATTAAATAAATAATCCATTAAAACCAGGGTGAAACAGTGGAGGTTAAAATCCAATTAATAGTTCCATTAAAAGCGAGGTTAAAATAGCTGGAAGTAGTCCTTTAAAAGCAACACGCGGTGCCTTCTTCTGCTTGCGGCTCCCCTGCTTCTCTCATCCGGGCCATGCATCAGGGGAGTCGCCCTACCTGCAGCTGATGTTCTCCCTCTACAGGTCTGGTAGCTTCCCGATCCCTGGCTTCATTCAGCTCTTACCAGACCAAGACTTGGGTTCCCCAGCAACCAGGGCACTCACGCTGCGTCTTGCATCTCCCAAGCCTCTGACTCCCCCTGCCTTCCGCAGCCTTATGCAGCAAGCCAACCACCTTCCAGTCACTCCTGCTCATCACAAGAGCTCAGCAGGAGCGACCACTACTTGCTGCACCCGAGTGTCTGCCTAACATTCCTGAGGGGCTCTTCCTCACAGCTGCCTACTCTTATCAGCGAGTTTGCCATAGCTCGCTTGCTTGCTCGTTCGTTTGCTCACTCTCTCGCTCTCGCTTGCTGTCTCTCTCTCTCGCTTGCACCAGTTTTCTGCTTTCATCTTTCTCTTCTTCTTCTTCTAACCTCCATTCACTTTCTCAATTTGTTTTTTCCCTTTCCTCTGCACTTGCGCTCCTGTGATTTATAATGGGAACGAGGCACAGGTGTGGTGATTAGAAGCTCACAGCATCAATTACGGAAGCGGACGATTCCTCACCTGTGCACATAAGCGAGGAAACGCCCACAGCACGTCACATCCGAGAATCGCTCCGGCCACACTACCATGCCCCCTCTATAAGCCACGAGTGCAGCGATTATTTATTTAAAACTGGCCTTTTATTGTATGGGGTTCAAATACCAGGTTTGTATTCTCCACATCCGTATGGGTTTCCTCTGGGTGCTTCAGTTAGTGAAGGGCATTTTGATTTTATTTACAGAATCAATTCTTTCATACTACCTGTTTATAAATATTTTTCTTTTGATTTATTTTTAGTGTTAGCTTACACTGTAGTCCCCTCTGATCACATCACAAATATATAATTTAATGATTTGTACAGTAGCTTTGCATATACAGTATGTATATATGTTTGAATTTAAATATATAATTGATATTGCTTGTTAATTTATATTTATTTCATTATCCATAACTATATGATTAGATATAAATATACAATTTATTATATATTTAACATGATAATGCATATGCCATTGTCCTGTTTCTGTGCATAAATGCATGATAACACATTTAAGATGTATAATTAAAATAAGACATTACATTACAAAATCATAAGAGAATGAGAATTGTGCAACTCCTAATGATTCATTCATGATTTAAATGAATGAGAATCATTAGACTGAGTTTCAGATAGTAACTCGTTCATGAATCAATTCATATGATCCATTGAAAGAGTCTTTCAAAAAGAACAAATCATTCCCAAATCACCCATCACTAGCTCCAGTTTCCTCCTTCACTTTAAAGACATATGGGTTAGATGCACTGGTGAAACTAATTTTAGCCTATGTTGGGTGTGTGTGTCTTCATGCATCAAAGGGTGGTTGATCCTGTCTTATGCTCAATGCTTGTTGGAATAGGCTGTAACTTTCCCACCACCCTGCTCCAAATAAATGGGTTTTGAAAATGGAGGAGGGATATAAAATAGGGAGAGATCCTACATTTATTTGTACTTAAGTACAATTAATATCAGATACATTAAAACTTCTACTTAAGTAGTTATGTAATGGGCAAAGTATTTGCTTCAGTAAATGTCAAAAAGATATCTCTGGTTCATTGAAATGCTGCTTCTGAATACTTTATACAACACTGTGCATAAGAGGCTATTGCATTAAATACAGCGCTTTTGTTTTAGTTAAAATTTTGGGCTACAAAAATATGCTCCAAGTTGTTATTTCTTAAATTAGTTTACTTTTTTTGTTTTTCTAGTCCAGACAGCAAGTCAGTATTGTAGGGGATGCATTTTAAGGAACTATTCACTTTAAGTACTAGTCCCTTTTGCACTGTTCATTATTTTTATTCTGCTGTTCTTAATTTGTAACATTGGCGGAATAAATTTGCCATTTTCAATAATCAAATCTTAGCTTACTTGATGTTAAAATATGAGGGCCTTTCCAACTGTTTATAAAAAGTATCTTTCATTTGAGTGCTGAAGAGCAAGCAAGAGGTTTTTGCTCTTCAAACATTTTTGTTAGGAAATTATTGTTTTCTCAATGTAGTTTGACTTTGTATTATTTAAAATCTTATAAAATTATACTGTGTACAGATGGCATTTGTTTCATCTCTACATTGTTTATGGTATAAAACATTTTAACTTCTCTTTAATGTTGATTATCAACATGTGTGACATGTGTTAATGAAAAAATGAATTGATAGGCAATGCTAGTCTTTAAATGGTGAGTAAACATGCTGCCTTTAATTACTTTGTGCTTTTTTTGTTTTTTTACCCTGCATGTCGTATTTTCTCCTCCTGATCCTTTTAAGAGCCTTACTGCTTTTTCGTAGCACTTGACATTACAGTAATTGCTTTTCCAATATATTAATTGCCAGTCTAATGAAAAGGAAACTAATGTCACATCTTATACAAATTGTAAGTACATGAAACCTTTCTTTCTCATTTTAGTTGGCTGAATCATTATTGGGCAGTGTCACATAATTTCTTAATTATTGCCCTGAAAATCATTTTGTTTTTTGTGCTTTCAGAAGATCAACCCACTATTGTGTTAGACAGGAGTAGTGAATATCTTGATAGTATTCAACACTTTGTGTAATAAAATTAAGAAAGATTACATAGATTATAACAGACATTAAATTATTATGTAATGTAATTTTCAGAAATAATATATATGTTTATGCACTGCTTGTCAATGCTGCAGATATAATTCAGAATCGAGTATTGGTTTGGGATTCCCAACGCAATTTTATTTAAAACACGTTTAATTACATCCGACAGTTCTAAACGCAACCTTTCCTCAACTATGGCAGAAGTAAAAGCAACAAATGCAGGCACATCATACAGCAGACTTCCCTTCCATGATCCGTAAAACCCCCAAAAAATTAATTAATCAGAATTAAAATAGGAAACTGGCAACCAGCATGTACATTGTTTAGCCTATGTTCCTACATACTATATTTAATATTATGCTGTTTACATATTAATAGAATAAACAGAAAATAGTATGTAGAAATACTCATATTTTACACCAAAAAAACAATTACCATCTAGGCAATGAAAAACAGAAAAGAGAAAAATTATATTGTTTAACAGAATCTTTAAATTTATGAAAAGGTTATTGGTGGTTATTTATTTTACTTGTACAAATATTTTTTTAAATATGGAAATTTTTGTTATATTTCATCAAATTTCAGTGCATAAATTCAGCTTGCAGGTTGCAGGATTTTAGTTTACTTTATCTACATTATAATTTACATTTTTCATTTACGTACTGTATAATACTGTATACACATACACGTGTGTGTATATATATATATATATATATATATATATATATATATATATATATATATATATATATAATATATTTGTTTGAGTTTGTATGTATACACACATATATATATGTGTATATATATGTATGTATTATGTACAGTGTATATGTATTTTCAGATGAGGTAGCTTACAACCTTGTGATATCAATGGTTGTCTTCCCACAATGTGGCAGTAGAGAGGAAAATAAGATTGGAGACCCTTGTCATTTATAAATTATGATTTTTGTCATTTTCTTAACAAAATTCACCTAAAAATTATTTTTGTGTAAAAGTGAATTTTACACATATTATGGTAACAGTTCTTCAGTGATAATTAATTCTCTTCAGCAGACAGTGAGTTTAGATTTCTGAAATTTCCCTGTAGTTTGTAAAATAATTATTGACAGAGTTTCACAAATTAGCACATCATTAGTAAATCATTTTACATGTGTGAAAAAGACTGTTATGTTTCCTAATAGAGTGTGAAATACCACAGGTTTATCTACACTGAGAGATTTTTGTTAAGCAACTCTACACTACACATGTGCTCTACTGCTTTTTTCTCCTTTCATGTGTTATCACCCAGTAAATGTGCACTACAGCATTAATTTCTGGGTGATTACATTTTAATATTGTCTTGATGCTGTTGTCTTGTATTAGATTGGTTTTATTCATTGTTGCTGAAATAAACTCCAGGTCTTTCTGAGTTCAGAAAAATAATAAATATACTTTTTAAGACATTGAGTCAATATTGGTTGACTGTTTGGAACACAAATATAAAGGTATCAAAAATAACCATTTTTTAATAATTTCTATATTTTTGTGTAGATATTACATAGTTTGTTTTGTAGCTGAACTGTAATGTTTTGAAATTGTTCCCATTTTTATGAGTCACTTTAACATGCATTTCTTACTATAGATATTATATTACAATTTTAATAATGATCAAATCCAGTTGAAGGTAATAGGGGCAATGAGGAACTATGCTTGCACCTTGGGGTGCAAGACTAGCTGGCTGCGAACAAAGTGTTTATCAGTTGCAGGGTCCGCTAATGCATGCACACATGCAGGGCCAGTTTACAGACAACAGTCAACCGAAGCTGCACACAATTGAGGTGAATTGATAACCAGAGTGCCTTGAAGATACCCTGTGCAAATACAAGGAGGATCTGAAAACTAGCAGATTGATTTTGCACCCAGGATGCCTGAACACAAGGACAACAATGCTAACTGATATGCCATCATTGTAGATATTATTTATCTCTCTACTGTAAAACCGTTGTCTAGAAATCTACACTTGACACCTTCTTGTTAATAGTAGTGTGAAGCACTGAATTTTAATTCTCTTTTTAAATAAATAAATAAAATTCTGTAATAGCATTGCCAAACAGAATTCTTGACATATTATGAACCTCAATACACCCTTTGGATAAACTGGGATGAAGCAGAATAGTTCTGCTAACCCTGCAAAAGAGTGGCAGAAAAATGCAAGAAGTCCTTGATGGACTGAAAGTGATCTTAAACATGCATCATTAATATATTCCTAGCAAATTTAAATTAAAAAGATTGAGAAAAGTCCTTGAAACACCAAAAAGCTACTGTACATAATGTATGTAAACATAATATGCTACATAAAATGAATTGTTCTATAGTTAAAGGTAAGAAATGAAAAAGCAACAAACTATTCTAACTAAATGAATATAACATACCTCTCATGCACAAGCTCACCCAAAATTGTTCCATATTACCGCCTAATTAAAGATATTGTATTTAAAAGTATTTTGCTTGACTGACCACTTTTATGCACCTACAGTATGTTAGATGCTTTTCACTGTTTATATACACATATTGTTCTTTAATTCTAAAATGGTCAATTTAAGCTGACTAAAGAGTAAGACAACTAGAGTTGTGGTTGATACAAAATTTAATTATTCACTGCTGAATGAATGTTGACTGGATTAAATTTACGCAGTAGCAATGAGACAAAGAGATTCAAGACTCGTGCACTTCTTGTAAGTGTTGAAACTGCTATCTATATAAAGGACAAATTTAAGTAGAAAGGCTCCTCAGGATTTGGTAATGTCAGAAGGTTTTGTGCACCTTATCTCTCAGTGTCTTTTGGGAAAAAAAATCACAGTCCTTAACCATCCAAAATGGTGCACTCCTTTGCAATATTCCCTCCCTAATCTCAATTCCACCATCATACTCAATAAACATTAGACCCCACTTTCACATGAGGGCATACTATAAGCTTCAAGTTGAAAGTTACAACCTCCCCGGAAATACTTTTCATGTTCTTTAGTCCTCTCCAGCCCAGACCCCAGTATTTACAAGAATCAAGACACTGGTAAGCCCAGCCTTATTTATGCTATGCAGAAGCTTAAAAGTTGAACCCATTGTGACAGGTGGCCTTGGCCATTACCTGGCCAAGATGCCAGCTGGATGAAAGGACCAGGGGAGAAGGCATCTGCGAGGCACTACTTCCCCATGAACGCTAGAGGGCAGCCCTTCTGGGCGGCTGTGGCACCACAGATTCCTGGAGGGCACGCTGGGAGCTGGAGTTTGGTACAGACCTGTTGGGTTCTGAGGGGGCCATCAAGAGGAGCTGCAGAGCCCTATACTCGACTTCCACCAGACCTGGGAGTGATTCCAAGTAATACTGATGGGCCACCTGGAGCACTCCCAAGAGATGAATAAAAGGAGCTGCCTCACTCCATTCGGAGAGCCAGTGTCAGGAGGAAGTGGGCGAAACTTGCTGGGAGAGGAATGGAAGCGGAGAGAAGAGAGAAGGAAAAGACTCTGCTTTGTCTGGTGGATACTGTGCTCTTCTGGGGAGTGAATAAAGCTCTTTCCCACCTATAAAGAAAGGTGTGCTGTGTGTCAATTAGTGGCCTGCCTGTCTGTGCTGGGGTTAGGGCAGCTGTACACGCCCCAATTGTCCATACCATGCTCAGCAGCCTTTAAGAAAACAAACAGTAGAATCCACAAATATATTGGTTCCAAATGTTCAGCCTCTAAAGAAGAATCAGTCTTTTCACCTGATTCATTATATATTTTGTTACTTAAATTATTCAAAATCCAAACTACTTCCTACTGTCAAACCTTCAGATGCATAAGGTTTCAGATCAATGCCTAGAGCACAACAAATTTGGGCTACTAGATCACCAGCAGTAAATTATGACAGTATGCAAAAATGATTCTAGTCGTCAGCGACACCTGAAAGAGTTTTAGGTACTGCTACATGTCCTTTTCACATGCAAAATTGGAATTTATTTCAGTGACTGACGGGTTCCATATCAGGAAGGCCAGGGAACGTCCAGCCTAACAGATTGCTGCACAGCAGGACCAGTATGAACTAAACACATATAACATACAATATGCCAAAGATGGAGCAAACCTGCCTGGTGCTACATTCTATTGTGAAAAGGTGACTCAGTATTAATATATAAATAATATATCAGAATATATGATCCCAGGAGTAAAAATAACAATGACACTAAATGCAAAGGATCTTACGCATTTAAAGAGTTTGTGAGCAACCTTCATGCATGTTCCATATTAAAATCTTCCATTAAAAATACTGCTTATTTGAATAACAATAACAAATGAAACTGTTAACACCAGTGTTCAAAGCTCAGTCGGAATAATTAGTAATGGTTAATACATTTCTCTTTCTTAACACATGAAAGTTAACCTGTTTCCCATTTTTTGCTAACTACAGTCTTTCTTTAGGAGTAATACTTTAGGACCTTTGCAAACAAACTATAGCATGTTTCCAGCTGAATATACTGTGTGACAAGATACAGTGCATCCGGAAAGTATTCACTTTTTCCACATTTTGTTTGTGGCATCATATTCAAAAAGGCTTGAGTCTGTAATTGCTGCCAAAGGTGCATCGAAAAAGTATTGAGCAAAGGCTGTGAATACTTACATATGTACATGTGCTTTCTCATTTTTTTTATTTTTAATAAATTTGCAAAAACCTTAAGTAAACTTTTTTCACGTTGTCATTATGGGGTCATTTTGGAATAAGGCTGTAACATAACAAAATGTGGAAAAAGTGATGTGCTGTGAATACTTTCCGGATGCACTGTATGTCTCCTGGCACTGGTACTTATAGTATACCATTTAGATGTTAATCCATCTTTACTATGGTTTTTCTTTTTGTTCAACTGGTAAATAGTTCAAGTCACCTTCTGGGTAAAATTCTGGAAATTTATTTTGTTCTTTTTATGGGGCAGATATGCAAACTTCATTTAACCATTAAATGAAGTTTATATTTTGTGAGAGTCACAATCTTTTGGATAACACATACCTATCAAATTCATTAACTTGTCCAACATAAAAATAATATTACTTATTGACTGATATCAAGACTAAATATGGAACATTTTTTATATTCTTTGGCTACTTTCATTCACAGTGACCGAGGAGATTGGGCCCTGCTTTATATTTTGCTAATGCCTGCAAAGTCAAAAATCAGGTAAGGTGTAAAATCCACTGAGCTTTACTTGTATGCTCAACTTGACTGGTGAATAGTGCTGCACTCTCAAAAACTATTGTGTGCAGAGTTTACATATAGTCCATATACAATACATTATTATTTCAGTTTTATCTTTTTGTTCTCCCTTATATAACCTAACTGTGATATATTGGTGTGATACTCTGTATCTCTTAACAGACATTCTGTAGAAAATGCCACTCATTCCAAGTTTCTTAACTATTTTTAATGTGCACGTATTATTACACTTAAACAGCATGAATATGTACTGAACTGATAAAAGGAAATGACCACAGATATTGACCCATTCTTTAAGTTTATTAACAGAACTTTTCACTATTAAGTTCCTGTTTTGTTTTTGTTTTTTTTTTTCTTAAAAAAAGTCTCCATTAAGAAACTAACAAAACTTAAAACAAAGTCAATCTATTGACATTTTTGTTGTGATTGCAGTACCTTTTGATGGTTTTAAACTAAATGACAATGTGATGGCAATGGCACGCTGGCATGTGTCTATCAGCCTGCTTAACTCTCAAAGCCACTACCAGGGTCTCAGGAGTTCATATAATAAAAAATACATCTTATACCAGTCTATTAGCCATGACTGTAGCAGATGAAATTTAAGTGTAAATCCTGTTGTCTGAAGTGATTAAAACACCTCAAGGTGGTTTTGAATGCTTTGACCAGGATGTTGAGACCAATGTAACAGTGAGTAGAAGCGTCAGTGGCAGCCATTTATAGATACATGTATAGTTTTTCAAGGGTTTAGTTCTTCTAAAAAAGCATTTAAAAATGTTCACCAACACCATCTGAACTTTCTAAATCATAAAAAGTTGCAAATGGGACAAGGAAATATTTTATTAGTATAGATATCTCACCATTCGGCATGTTTAAGAAGAACAGTGAAGAGCAGTTTGTTTAATCCAGTTATCTGTTTTTTTTCTGCTCCACAGATAGGTCTTTCAGCAGCCTATGGTCACATTTTCATGCCAGCTACATGTTTTTTTTTTGTTACTATCCACTTTAAACATCATCAAGCACTATATTTATTATATTAATATTATGGTGTCTTATACTTGTATGGTCATTAGCCAAACATGTAACAGTTTTCATGTAACATTCCCAAATTACATTTTGCCCTGCTTGCTGTCTTTCAGAGTGAAAACAAGCAGTTCTTTTTTCAGCCAGTAGTCCATCCATCCATCCATTTTCCAACCCACTGAATCCGAACACAGGGTCATGGGGGTCTGCTGGAGCCAATCCCAGCCAACACAGGGCACAAGGCAGGAACCAATCCCGGGCAGGGTGCCAACCCACCGCAGGACACACACAAACACACCAAGCACGCACTAGGGCCAATTTAGAATCGCCAATCCACCTAACCTGCATGTCTTTGGACTGTGGGAGGAAACTGGAGCGCCCGGAGGAAACCCACGCAGACACGGGGAGAACATGCAAACTCCACGCAGGGAGGACCCGGGAAGCGAACCCAGGTCCCCAGGTTCAGCCAGTAGTCATTAACTGAAATACCCTTTAGTACAGCAAGTCACGTAAGCCACAATGCTAAGAGATAAACAAAAGAGCTTCCACCTTTAGTTAACTAATAAAACATTTCCTTGTCCTGTCTGCACCTTTTTGTCACCAAGAACCTGGTGTCTGTTGCATTTCTTAAGAGAACTGAGAATGTCCCTAGGTTTTTTGTTTTTTTTCTCTCTCTCTTATTCAGGTAATAAATGGGTCTTTATACTACTTGTGTTCCCCAAACCAATTACTTTTACCTTCTTTCAAGCAGTAATGATATTAAATTAAGGACTTTTACTTGTATTCATTGAGTTACATTAAGTGTCTCTTTATTAAACGCAAAGCCTCAAGGAAAACATGAGCATATAGTAATTGTAGTACACTGCTGAATGGTATATGGGATTATAATTAATTAATCTAAGTCAGGAGCTGAATTGATTTCTCTATTAACCCTATTCACAATGAGACTGTTTACTGCTGTAATATTTGTATTACCTAACTAACCGTCATACATCGCTAGAGCTCTTCTGCAGTGACACAGATGTTTAAAATGCTGTGAGGTAAAAAGCTTAAACCCTTAAAGAGAAGACTGCAAAAGAATAAAATGAATCCAGTGAGCTTTCATTACCATATAGTTTAGTTTTGAAATTAATTAAATCCAAAACTAGTAATCTTATTATTTTTTGTTTAAATGTTGCTTTTCAAACTGAAATACCAGTTCATTTTCTCCTGTTATAAAATGTTACTCTTCTTCTCTGTTGTAGTCATGATCCTATTAAGACTAACTCATGCACAAACTCATTATGCACTACTCTGTTATATGAGCAGCCATCCATACAAATCAAGTTGCAGAACCAATTTCTTCTTCTCAATAGATGTAAGCATATGCAGTGTGCTTATGAAAAATCTCACTCACAACCAGGAAATAAATAATTACAGAAAGCATTTTTTGTTATCATGTTTATTATTTTGTTAAAGGTTTATAGACAGCAGCCTTTAGAATAACATTACATTTGATTTGATAATTGTACTTTAAATTGATTCTGTGTTCAGTTTTAGCACCTGGAATTTTAGTTACACTGCTTTTTGTATGCAGTTTGCTTGTTTTTTCATACCAGTGAGTATGCCAAGTGTTGTGCTGGAAATAGGTGACTTTACATTTCTAGACTTTTCTTTTTACTTCCTTCTTTTTCCCATTTTATTACAAAAGGTTAGTGATGTCTTCAAAGGGAAACTCTGCATATATTTAATTGATCTCCAGATGAATTTCCCAATGTAAATTCATGATTTTTATGAAGAATGCACTTGTATATTTGTGTAGGTATATGTGTGGGAGTCAGTGTATTTTTAAAAAATTGTTTTGGAAATGTTATTTAAAGGAAATTGTAATCTGATTAGTTAACAGCTGTAAAAAGAAAATGACAATAATTTTCTGTCAATATGAGTTTTTCTAATTTATACCCCAGGATGCCTTCATTGAATAGTTTTTATCTATCTATCTGTCTGACTAATTAATTAGGCTTTTACTAGCCTAAAATCAACAAATGTGTACCTTGTTTGAAATTTAAGTATCATTCTTTCTTCAATCATCCAGGCATTTTGAATGCCTTTTCTAGGTTTTGTACATGATGTTTTAACCCAGTAGATTAATATGATAGATGATTCTAGAGCTTGAATTTTCTCATTTCTTATAAATACTAAATGTCTTATAAAGTCTGTTTGAAGAAGAAAGCTTGGAAAAACATTAAGAGCAAGATAAAACTGAATTTCATTAGGCCACATACCACTGAAAGGCCCAGCTGACAGCTTTATAGGCTGGATTTAGCAGGGCTCTGATCTACCATCTGCTGGTGATATGTGAAAAGTGCCTTCTACAGTATATGTAATGGGGAAATGCACATTTACCCTTAAAGAGACTTCAAAAGTGCCGTCTATAAGACTTGAGCAACAGGAATTCATTCAACAATCTAAAAGGACATTGCATTATGAGAGAACTCAAGTTATTTTATGTGTACACTAAAGAATCAACTAAAATGAAAAACATTTGTTGATGTTTATTGTATAACATAAATTTAAATGTGTATTTAAGTGAAAAGTGGTTGAAAAGAAAATACATTTACAAATTACAGTATTAAAAAAAACAGATTTTCACAATATCAGTTTTTTTATGTGGTTAATTTTGACAAATTCTGGCACTGAAATCTCTGTTTAGAATTTGTTTTGTTCAAGACATAACTTCCAATATATTGTAACAAGATTTTTAGCTATCAGAAAGGTTACTTTATTTTAAAATACATAAGGGAGGGTTACAAAGGAAAGACAAAAGAATAAAAATGCTACTCCTTTGTACCTTCGCAAATGGGTTTAAGTCCTTGTCCATCTGGTTAGGATGTTGTATCACATGCCCTTTTAATTACCTCAATGGGGCACAACCTTATCCGTCTTCTTTCTCCTTCACCCCAGCTCTCCTCCCAACTTCAGATAAGATAAATCAATTCCAGGAGGAGTTTAAGATCCCCTCACATTGCCTTTTAGTGGGTCTTGGGAACCAGGTTAGCAATAGATATACCTGCATGCCTGAGGTTTATATAATCTTTAATGTCCAGGTCTTCCAGGCTAATTATAATAGCAGAATAATCTTGATCCTCCTGTGATGTTATCTGTTGAACTAGGAGGTGATGTCTTGATTCTTGACATTTTTTTCCACCCTTCTGTCTTCCCTTCTGTACTTTCATGGTCCTAACTCTCTTGACTTCTTTCCTCACCAAAAGGCTTTTCACATCTTGCCAAGCATGCACTGCCTTTCTCTTACTCTGATGCTTTTACGTAAATTACTCCAGGGACACCTACTACTTTTACTGTTACTGCTTCTTTGGCAGTGGCATTTTTCTTACTTTTTGGTTTTCACTCCCCGATATCAGAACATGTTCCATTTCAGTGATGTCCTCTGCTTCTTTTGCACTGATGTTATTTTTGATCCTGGAAATGCACACATGGGAAACTCTTCAAAATATGAGTATGAAAGCAGAATTTATCAACATTCACATTTTCTAAATGGATATACTTACAGTGTTTCCCTTTTCCAGCATTGCAATCACAAAGTTCCTTGTTTCCCATGGTAAGCTTTCCATAAAGTAATTCCTGAACATGAGCACAGGATCTGGCTTTTTTATACCGCGTACAGCAAAAGTGCAACATGCATTCTTTCTCCGATGTAGAATCTCATTATCATCTGAGTTCACCTCTGTTATAGCATGTCTTTATGTGAAAGCAGCAGTGTGAGATCGGGGGGAGCATGAACGTGACTGAGAGAATAAAACTGAATAAAAAAAAAAAAGCCTTTACAAGTACCATAAATTTACACCAGCAGTTACAGACTCAAATCAAATGAATGTTTTTATTCTGTAATAGTAAGAATAAGAGCAGCTCACTTCTCAAAACAGAGGCATCCAGGGTCAAACCCATGACCTTCTGATTACCAGTTAGCAGTTCTTACCGCTGCACCACCAAATCGGTCATATTAAAGGGCTGTCAATGTCACACCCTAATGCGGGATCTTTTTCTGCAGTTATATTATTGAATAAAAGCACATTTGTTTTGTTATACTTGTACCTTTTGTGAAAGTGTTTATTTGATATTTGGACTTCAGTCTTCACACATTATACACTTCATGACTACATTTTGTCCAGTATTACTAAAACATGTAAAATGTTTCTGTTTTAACAATGTGTTTACATAGATTGTTGTAGACACGGAATACACATGAAATGCATGTATTCCAAATAACGATATATTATTTACCCTCTACAACTCCAGGCAATTCACTACAAGATAAACACTGAGCACTGAAAACCTTGTTTACGTATTGAACTGTGGCGGGGGAATGGGATAGTAAACTGCTTGCTTGTTGTGCTTATCGACACATTTACAAAACAAAAGACACTGACGGAGAGGTGTGAAGGGATTTAAGGTGGGCTGGGATTATGAGTTTTTTCATGGGCTTTGGTAATTCTAGTGTTAATGTGTAGTGCTTCATTAAGAATCACAGGTTAGGAATTAGGAGTAACTTGAAAAATCTCCTGCATCAACATGAATTGTCCCTTCCTGCTGAATTTTTCCATTTTTTCAAAATGTATAATAATGTGACAATAAAGACCAAATATTAATAATAATAACATACCAGAAACTGCAGGCAAAGTTCTGAACAATGCGTTTTACATTTTTTTAAGCAAAGCCATGATTATTGCTAGAGTTTAGAAATATGAGTTTTATTAATGCATTTAAATTTGGAAAGGTGTTATGGCTAAGAAAAAGTGTTTTGTAAAATAGGGCAAATTTAGAAACACAGAAAATATTTTTTCAATTAAATATAGTTTAGAATTTAAGAATTTCACTGTAATTAAGGATGGTTAATGTAGTAGCGGATTACTTAGAGCAGTATTCCTCAACCTATTTGGTGTCGCAACCCACTTTTCCCATATAAATGTCTTCACAACCCACCACACTTGGTCACTCAATGAGGGATTCAATATAATGGCTGGAGCGACCCACTGCTACCCATACCATAGTTAACAATATCAGCTAGTGTTTCACAGGCACTTGCCCACGTCCCAAAAGTGAGTTGCAATCTAGTGGTTGAGAAACAGTGATAAAATCTGCATGGAATAAATATAAAGGTTTCATTTGACATCAAACATATCTTACAGTTAAGAATTGACTTTTAATCTCACTTTAGTTTAATTCTTCTTTACAACATAGGATCTCAAGACAGAAGCTATGAAGAAAAAATTTGAAGGAAGTCTGGAGGAAGAAAGTTTTTAGTCATGACTTCAGGGCTGCACCTAATGACTATTTTTTAAACAATTAGCTTAGCAATTAATTTTTCGATATGTCGACTAATCAAATAAATAAGTTGTAACATCTACAGAGACATCTGTTACCTAAAATGTAAGGCTGATGAGATCAACTACATATTATTTGGATGGTATTTACTGTATATTATGGGATATAGATGAAGGTAGTAAATGGCACACAAACAAGCCATCCTTCAAATAGAGTAAAGCATCAGAACATATAACATAGTGTCAGAGTAAACAATTAAATGCTTTAAATAAATAGTTATGGATGTTGCCAGAGTTCTTTCACCTCGAATGGACTGGGATTCAGTCAATTTGCCAGACTTGTGCCAAAAGTTCAAACAGCACATACTGTACAGCTAATGTTAATGGGCCCATTTCAAGACAAAGTGTAAAAAGAAAAGTGTAGTTACATAGTTACTTGCTGCTGTGGATGGGTGACAAAGAACAGGACGTCTACAACAGATGACAGCAAGTAATTGTGAGCACATTATGACTTGTTTGAGGCTTATGTAATTAGGGTGCAGGCATCTGGTGAATCATTTGAAGAGTTCCTGACTGAGTTACTGCTGCTAGTCAAAGACTATGCCTAAGGGAATAGTTATAGAAATCTGTTACTTTAAATGTAAGACTGATGGTATTAACTGCATATAATGGGTTGGGATTTGTATTATGAGATATAGATGGAGGAAGTAAATGGCACATGTAACAAACCATCCCGTGGTTCTCAGTCCTTTTAATAGAAAAAAGCGGTAACATATAACAAATTTGTTAGTCAACAATAATAATTTTGCATTACTCGATTACTGCGGTGGGTTGGCACCCTGCCCGGAATTGGTTCCTGCCTTGTGCCCTGTGTTGGCTGGGATTGGCTCCAGCAGACCCCCGTGACCCTGTGTTCGGATTCAGCGGGTTGGAAAATGGATGGATGGATTACTCGATTAAAAAATCTAACAAATTCCAAAAAGCAAACAGGAAATACTTTTATTATTAGAATATCAACACAGTCTTGTGTAATAAAGTTTTAAAAGGAATGCAAACTCAATATCTTTCCAAATCAAAATAATTTGATTTCATTAATATATGTTTGATAACAAAAGTAGTGCAGTTTGTACAGATCACATCTGCTTAGCAGTAAAATGTAAGTGTAAAAATGCAAGATCAAATAACAGTGGAGCTTGTTTGAATCAGATTTCAATAATACACACACATAATCTGTTTAGTAGTCCAACATTAGTGCAAAGATGAGTTTAATAACACTTGAACGCAACTTATCAAATCAAGTAGTACTTCAGATTATATAACAAAAACCTGGGCAAATAAAAGCTAATATAAAGTGAAAGTAAAGTAACGTGTCATAAACCTCATGATAATCACTAGCTTAACAATACATCATTCTGCTTATTATATGCTATTTCTGTCACACGTACATTACTTTTAGATAACATTTTATTTGTTTATTTTTTTTTACTAATTATTAGTTCATTATTGTAATCTCCTGCATTTTCAGTAATCAGCAATTAATAGTACAATTTTATACCCATTAAACCAATTTAAAAAAAAAAAAAATTTGAGATGAATATTGACAACAGAAAGACTGAAATAGCTTTATATGCAATACTTCTGAATTGCAGCTTCTGCACTAACAGAAAGTATGTATTTTCTTATTTTTTAATGCATTGTTTACACTGTATCTATAAAAACCATAGCTTTCGATTGGTCCAAGATGAGAAATAGTTTCTGAAATAAACATTCAGTCTAAATTGTGAAAAAATGTGTGATCTACATCAGTAATGTTGTGGCCATTTCATTCAGACAAATGGACCCAGCCATAGTCTGTGCATATCATCACTTTAATTTTTGGACCAACAGTCAGTCAGTCAGTCATAGCATACAGAGTAAGCTGACATTCACACTTTAGGCACATAGACACTGCTTTGGATTCTGTAAAAATGACATATACATGTAACCAACATGTGGAGGAAGTGTACTGATACATCAGCAATAAATTCAGTACAAGTTAAGGCAATGATGGCTGTTGATGAAGATGGCTTTGTTTTGTCACCTAATTCCAAAAAGTTAAGCAAATTGTATGTTTTCCACAAAGATGGGTTGGAGTAAGGCTTTTCTAGCAACAAGAAAAACATAGAAAAAAATAAATAAATAAACAAGGGGCCTGCCAGAGTTGCTTAATAACTGCTTTTTGTAAAATTCATTAGTGGAAATGATTCATCATTCCAAATCAGGAGTGTGAGATGTAAATATTCATAAATGGGAAATGATGAAATAAAACAACATGTTATGATGATTTGCCATCAGTACCGATGATTATAACCAAATGTGAAACTTTGGTTGAAAGATTTGCCATTATACAGTATATGTTTTTGGAAAGAATATTTGATAATAACCATAAGGCCTTTGTAAAATAGCAAACTATACAAACACTTCACTGAAAGGGAATAACAGCACAAATTAATAAAAAAAAAATGATTAAAAACGTGTGTTTTGCAGAAAACAAATACACTGTTATTATATGCAATACAATTAGTGGTCGTTTTTAATTGTGTAAAATGCTATTGTGATAATTCTTTATCTTTAAAAATATAGTATACTCTTACTTTTAATATAAAATACAATTTTATGAGAACATATTAATGCAGGTTATTGTGCTCATACTACAGTATGTTAGTCAAATGTTCCAGCTTAAAATAAACCAGGTAATGGGTGAAAGATGTATTACTATTACCTTTTTCCATCAAAAGCGCTGTTAAAGTTGACATAAAAATGGCAAAAATCACAGCATGAAGCATGTCTACAACACAAAGTAATGTGTTTACTGATAAAATAGAACAACGTCAATGTTCACAAAGAGCTGAATGTTTATGGAAGATTGACATTTTGCCTATGTCATGATGTTTTTTTTCCTTTTAACTTATTGACTTTGCAAAGAAAAAAAGCTACTATGAAAACACTTCCCCAAATCAATAAACTAAGTATTGAAAGGTTAAAATAAAAGCAATTACCTGGTTCTTCTGTTCAGCATATTTTCAGACTTATTGCTTTCAATGCACAGGACATTTGAATTATCATATGATCCAAGCTTTACTAGACAATAAAGCAAGATATAAAGATCTGCAACAAAATTAAATCATGTACTTGGTTATACATATTTTATGTCTGCTTGGCATGTATAAAAAATATTTAAAATTCTATAATAGTTTTTGTGGATGTGGGATGAATGCTGGAGTAATGATAAATCACCTGAATGACCTTCCTCTTCATTAAACTTGACAACTGTCAGCAATTGCTCCAGTTTGTTATCTTAAATTTGCCCTTAGGGAATCTAGTTCATGGTGTTTCTATGTCAGTGCAGCGCTTTTTAGTTGCACCCAATAGCTACCTATACTGTATGTTATACAGATTTTATATACCCTTCTGTACATGTTCAGTATGAAACAAAAAGAATAATAGTCCAAAGCCAATAACTGATTAATAATTAGCTGTGCTTTCCTATCACCAGTAACAACAAGATGTATTTCTATAGTACATTTTCATGTAAAGGATGCAGATCAAAGTGCTTTAGAAGAAATTATATCATGAAAAAAAAACAAAATTAGATAGGAAAAATAAGAAACAGTATACTTACATAAAAGATATAAAACTGCTCAAAAAAATTAAGGGAACACTTAATCATCACAGTCTAACACCAAGTCAATTAAGCTTCAGGGATATCAATCTGTCCAGTTACAAAGCATAAGCAACTGTGAATCAACATCACCTTCTTTGATGCAAATGAAAGTGATAACAGGTGCACTGGAGAGGCAACAGCAAGACAACCCCCAAAAAAGGAAATGGTTTTTGTAGGTGGTTGCCACAGACAATTGCTCACTTCTTATCCCTCCTTACTGATTCTTGTCTAGTTTTGCGTTTTGCTAATGTCCTTCTCACTAGTGGTAGCATAAGGTGGTACCTGCAGCCGATTCAACTTGCACAGGTAGTCTCTAGAATGGCACATCCATACATGCCATCACAAGAAGGTTTGTTTCTCCCAGCACAGTCTTAAGAGCATGCAGGAGATACCAGGAAATGGGCTGCTATAAGAGAAGAGCTGGACAGGGCAATAGAAGGGGACCAGCACAGTAGCAGAGAAAGGTATCGCTGCAGCCAGGAGCTGAATGTTGAGTAGGAGGGGCAGTGTTGAGTGGGAGGGGCTACAGTGTTGAGTAGGAGGGAATTATGGCCTGTTAACATCTGATTTGTCATGGCGTAAAGTGAATAGGAAATCTCATTTCATTGTGCATGCTGCCAGCAGTACTGAACTGCTGGTTTGAAATCCCAGCCCAGGATTTGCTTGTGCAAAGAGTGTGCTAAACTAAACAACTTATCGTATTTTTTTTCTCTCTTTTTTTCTTGTATGATCTATGAATTCACATGTAAAAAGTAGAATGACACACCAGATGTTTTGGCCACCTGGCAGCTCAGGCTCACAGTGCTAATTGTTCAAGTAATTCAAACGCTTTTCCCCTTTAATGGGAAGGATGGCCTGCATTTCATCTGTCAGCTTATGAATCCGAAGAACTGTCTGCTAAGTGTATTGCATCTTCAAGCCAAAAAACAAAGCAGTGGTTTACTGGGATGTTGCTTGCTCACACATATCAGGACTACTCAATATTTCAATAAATCTGGAGACATAAACAATACTACTAAGAGGCAAGCCAAACAGGAAGCAAAGAGGAAGGCAAATGTCACTCCTTCTTTTTTAGGCGAGATCGGTGACGGCCTGAAATAAAGATTAAAAATGCCAAGAGCCTAAAGAAGAATAGAAAGTGAGAAGGTAAAATGAAGACAAAGTGAAGGTATGATATAAACACTAAAAGTTGAGAGCATGGAATGAGGAAAATGTGACTGCCTGAAAGAGACATTAAAAATGCAGAATGTGAAGTGAAGAATTCACATTAAAAATCCAAAATGTGTAATGAAAACTGAAAAGTGATGGACCGGGAAGCGAACCCAGTGCTCTTGAATGGCAGGCCGTTGCAGTCGCTGTGCACCAGGCAGCCGCTGTTGGGGGTTTTGACAGCATGAATTTAAGAATAAAATCTAAGCATGTGAACTTGACATTAGAACGTGCAATTGAAATCATCATTAAAAGTTGTGGAGATGGAAAAAAAAAACTCTCAGCATGAAGTGAAGTTTAAAAAAATGACAGCTTGAAATCAACATGCCCTTAAGGCTGGTTGTACTTGGTCTAGGTCTATGTTTTCGGAACATGGCTTAACTCTTCTTGCAGTGTATCCTGTTAATTCTGTTTAAATAGTATATTTAAATTGTATATTTTCTCTGTTAAAATTCTGTTTAAGTTGTACATTTATTGTGAATTGTGAATTAAATTCACAATTGTGAATTTCCCCTTGGAATTAATAAAGTATCTATCTATCTATCTATCTATCTATCTATCTATCTATCTATCTATCTATCTATCTATCTATCTATCTATCTATCTATCTATCTATCTATCTATCTATCTATCTATCTATCTATCTATCTATCTATCTATCTATCTATATTTAGGATAATCTGTGAAAGCTTTAGTGTATTCATGACAAACTTTTATTCTGACAACTTCATAAGTGACAAACTATTATTTTGAAGGCTTCATCCTACTTGACATTCGGTTCCTGACTGCAGACATACAGATACATACTTGCAGCAGCAGGACCAGTATCTGCTCCATTGTGTGAAGAGGAACAGGAGGAGCACTGCCAGAGCTCTACAAAATGACCTTCAGCTGGCTACTGGTGTGGATGTTTCTGAGAATGGCATGAGGGTCTGATGTCCTCTAGTAAGTAGGACCTGTGTACACAGCCCATCACCAAGTAGCTTGATTGGCATTCGCCAGAGATTACCATAATGGGCAGTTCAGCCATTGGCACACTGTTCTCTTAACAGGAGAGAATGTTCACACTAAGCACATGTGACATACATGAAAGTGTCAGGAAATTCAGTGGTGATCTTTACGCAGCCTGCAACATCATCTAGCATGACCGGTTTGGTGGTGATGTCTGGGGAGGCATATCCTGGGAGGGTGGCACATACCACTACTTGCTTGGGAACAGTATTCTGACTGCTGTTTGGTTCCGGGATAAAATCTACAGAGCAATTGTCAGACCTTATGCTGGTTCAGTGGACTCTGGGTTCCTCCTGGTTCAGGAAAATGCCCAGTCTCATGTGGCCAGATTGAGTAGGCAGTTCCTGGATGGTGAAAACATTGATGCCATTGACTGGCCCTCACGTTCCCCTGGCCTGAATCCAACTGAGAACCGAGTACTGAGCCAAGCAGTGCCACAGACTCTCCAGGAGCTGACTAATGCCCTGATCCAAGTCTGAGAGGAGATCCCCAAAGATACCATCTGCCATATCATCAGGAGCATGTCCAACATTGCTGAGAGAGAATACAGGCATGTGGGGCCCAAACACACTACTGAGTCACATTATGAGTTGTCGTGATGAAATTCACGCAAGTTGGATCAGCCTGTGATTTCAGTTTTTGACTTTGATTTTCAATGTAATGTTGAATCCAGCCCTCAAAGGGTTGGTGATTTTGGTTTCCATTGATTGTTGTTACTTCATTTTGTTCTCAATACATTACACAGTATTACTCAGTAACTAAGACTTTGTACTTGAAGATTTTTTCATTTAGGTCCAATGTATGATTTAAGTGTTCCCTTATTTTTTTAGATAGTTTATAATTAAGAGAAGTATAGTCCTTAAATATAGAACTGCAGAATAATATCGCACTGCTGCTGGTGATGCCAGCATAATCAGTCTGTAGTCCAGAGTCTGATGCTTGTTCAGCTGTAACAAGGTGGCAAAGGTCCGCAGCCAAAACCTCACCTTTCACAAATAAACAAAGCCGAACTCCAGCAAGGAGTGACCCCCATGATGATTACCAAAGAACACTATGCCTCTTGAGCCAACCATGACCAAAGGCTATCTAAGTGTAGCTCATATGCTGGTACTATCAGAGCCACTGTTTTCAGCTGTCATTCTTACAGTTAACAGAATACACATGTGAGTTTTGAATATGCCAATATATTTCTGTACTAAAGAAAAATTCAGTATAACTTATTTTTTCATTACTTTGTATGTTATTAAGAATTGTGTTTTTTTTAAATGATAAATGGTTTTAATAAAGCTAAGAGGGTCAACAATTGAATATGAAATGTGTTCATAATTTGTATCCCTAATCATAACAGATGACTGATAGTAATGTGTAGAGGTGTGGCTAATAGGGGGGGAAGGCCCAAATGGGTCACTAAATCTAAAAGAAAAGCCAACACTGGTTACTAGAGACTGCTTGTAAATGTCATTGTGGGTAATGGAGACCATTAAATGGTATTAACTAACCTATTTGATTAAATTGTGCTCCAAAAGCATTTATTACTAGAGGAGTGTCATGAGAGAAGAGTAATAATAGACTGGCCAAACCCCAGGGGAGCCAGACCAGTAGCAAATGGGCCTAAAATCAGAATAATTCAAACCCATCTGTACTTTATAGAGATTAGGCAGCCTGCAAAATACCAGGAGTTGCCTGGACTTACAAATTTGGGCATGAAATTATAGGAACCAGGATTTTCATTCAGAGCATTTTATTCAGAGCATTTATTAATGTAGAGTTATCTCTTGGATGAGTTTGAATGGCTTGTTCCTGCTAGTGGTCAGTCAAGCTTAGAGGTGGGAGAAGAGCTCAGCTGTTATGAAAGTACTATGGTCACAAATCTGAAGGGAGGAAAAAAGGTACATATTAGGCTGTTAGTGGGAACATGTTGATGCTTGGCGCAATATTTTAAATGATTGGCAACTGAACAAACCACGCCATCATGAGTAGTTAAGGCCAGTAGGACACCTAGGGTTTGTGTTGTTAAATAAAACCATATATTCATTCCCTATTCATTTTTTCCTGAAACATGTTGTTTCAGGTTAGGGTGGTAAACAGAGGTTCTCACTCTAACTCTTCAATGTATATACAATTACTTTTAAGCTATTATTAAAATTAAGAGTGCTAAGGAGATAGTTCATATAATTATAAACTTGTCAAATATACAGTAGCTGCCCTTTTTATGGCATACATTTTCATGTTTCAGAAGACAAATTACATAATTTGACCACATGCACTCATGTTGTACATTTGTTTTATAAAAACAGAAGGTGCCTGAATTGCAGTATTCAGTAGCAAGTGTCATTGGCTCATTTTATTGTAGTTTCATGAAGACTGTTTTGCAATATCTTTGCATTTTTAAGTGACATGAGTAATAGAATAAGACTGCTAACATTTTATTGATATTTCTTAACTAGCAATTGTGAATGATAAGCATTGGCCATTTACCGAGTATTTCTTACATGTAAAAGATTTCTTCTGAATAATGAAAGCCAGGATAATCATCATAAAATGTTACCTCAATCTGTGAAGGCATCTGTTACTTCCCATTAACCAAGTTCTTGAAATTACTGTATAACACACAAGCACTAACCTCTGTTAACAGTCATAATTATTTAGGTAAATAAATCGCCTGATCAAGTTTTATCATCAGTAGGTAAATTTAATGCTTCTCTAAGCATCCTATTTCTCAGAATATTAATGCCAAAATATTTTCATACAAAAAATCCCTTTCTTAGCTTTTTTTTCTCCTTTCCTTTTACTTGGGCATGTGTTTGATTTTTCATGAGCCTACATGTAATCTTTCTCTCTTTGGTCTACAGAGCTTACAGCAAATACACCCGTTTACAATGAAATGCAGAAGATCTACTTCACTCTTCCATTCTTCCCACACTCATGTACTGCAGTCCAGTATGGACTGCTGTTTTCTATTTGAAACATATCAGAGGGTATTTTGGAATCATTTGCTGCTGATTACTTGCCTTTTAACTTTCAGATATATTGGGCTTATTATAGAAAATGGCACTAAAAAGAACAGCTGGACTTAAATTCTGAAAATTTATCATGAACGGTACTTCTTACTATTCATTTAAAATGTAAAGTATAAGCTGCTGATATGCTCCTTAATAAATGAGCCTGACAGCATGCTTGAATAATTATGTTCCATTGTGTGTAATTCTTTTCTATTCAACCTCATTTTTAAATTTTCTTACCCATATCTAGCTGTAGCTGTAGTAATTTTCAGCAGTAAGAGTGTAATAAAATGCGATTTTTCAGTTGATCCAACGTATTGTTTTGACCATGTTATAAATCAAACTAACTCATTCATTTGTTCCTAAAGACTATAAATTAATCTCCTTTACAAGTTGATTCAGAAGTACATTTTACAGTCTTGCCACAATGTGTTTAAAATTAAGTCCCTCTTTTCTTAAGTTAATCATTTACTGTTGAGCTTTGAAACATATGCCTCATTAGCTCATTCTGCATCTTGTTTAATCAGTGCCAGAAACTTCATAATTTTGTAAGGGAAACCAGAACACAAGTCATACTATAGCTGATCCAGCTGCAGTGTAATATACTGTATGTTATATACACACCACATTCTTTTTATTAATCAGTATAATCTATTTAATAAGCACACAAAAGTATCAGGAAAACAATGCATCATATCAGGTTTTACATTTATTTGAAGGGTTCATGATGGGGTGGGATTGGTTGAATTGGTTAAAGAACACTACTATACTTTCTGAAGCAGACCAGTTAAACTTTTGGTGTAAGTTGTGAAAAAAGGAAACAGTTGGTTACTTGCCTGTCTTTACACCTTTTGGGGGTGTTTCCATCTTAGAGTTGGTTTTTTTTTTAGGATAATGGGAGTAGTACTGTATAATGCTATTTTAAATTTTAATAATGCTGTTGTAGGTATTGAGAAATTGATGAGTAGGGATTGGATCACAGTGGCAATAAGATGATTGAAAATCAGTATAGGGTCATGCTGTCAAAGCAAAAACAGAAGAAGAGTCAGAGCCATGATGGCCAGGGATTAAGGTTTAGGCGGGACGCCCATTATCATGACTCCATTATCAGTATCTGTATGAAAGAGTTGGGTAGAGAACAGAAGTTGAAAAGAAGAAAGTGGAAGTAGGAGGATAGTTAACAGAGCTGCAGGTTTACCTTGAAAACACAGAAGCACTATTGAATGCTAATTTATATTGCTTTATATTTTGTTTCATTTTCTTGGAATCTGTGCTAAATGTAAAGGACTTTGAGACTTCTTATTTAATCATTTTATTATAAAAGAATGCTTACACCAAAAAAAAACTTTCAACAATGTATGTTTAATGAATATACTCATTGAATAGAAGACAAGAAATTAATTAAACCTTTTAATTAGTCAAACAGGGAACAAGCACAACTTCTACTATACATCACCAAGCATAAATGCAATATAGTTATACTCTGCTCAGTATCTGCATTATCAACTAGTAACACTGGAGGAACAATGCCACAAGCACAAAGAAAGGTTGCATTTGTAATTGAAGAACTAAAAATTTGAAAAAAGCTGTTTTTTGATTTTTCAGGAATTGGTTATTTCTAGTGTATCAAAACAGTTTTCAGGTTCTTTTATGTAGTGTAAGAACAGTTTACATCTCAGTCAATTGTTTAAAAAACTTAAAAACATGATTTCTATAATGTAATATACAGTATTTGCAAGAAACTGTTTTGCGCTGCAAATAAATCTTTCATGCAAGAAACATCTTGGAGCTTCTTTATGTAATGTATAGCCCTAATGTAAAGCTCAGTATGTTACAGACAGCACTGCAGAACAAAACTGTCAGTATTGCTCTTTAGTTAATTAAGAGAAAGAGAGCAGGAGAGAGAGAGAGAGAGAGAAAGGGGGGACACTGGGGTTACATTTTAGATGCATTAACTGATCTTGACAAGAATTTAATTAGTGGGCTGTACTGTACAGGCAGTGCATTTCCACTCATTGGAAATTGCACTGTTCATTTCCAATATGTGTGAATGTTTTATTTATTTATTGCTGCCTATATACATGCTAAATCAAGATATTTTTAATCAAATATGCAAGTTGAATTGGGTCGGTTTTGGTCTCTTAATATGGAAAATCAAAGACTGTTGGTGAGTAAAGTAGTTTGTCTGCTGCAGGTATTGCATGAAAGTATTGTATACAAATCACCAGTCATCCTGACGTTATTCTATTTAGACCCATTTCTATTTTAGTACCTCGCTCTTTTAAACATATTATCAATGTATATAGACTGTGATTTTGCAAAACGTAGTAAATCAAAAGTCATGCACCTAATTTCAGAAAGGGATTTGTCCAATGAAAGTCTAATAGTCATGTGTTTTCAGTTTTGTTGTTTAACAGGTAAACATGAGATATTTACAGTTGAAATATGTCATTTAAACTTGCCTGGTAAAGAGTACAGTGAGCAGAATGTTTATGGAATGGAAATGTGATGTTAAGCTATCATAACAGTAACTTCTGCTTTGCTAATTTATTTGCACTTTATGTGTGATCTTCTTGTCTTCCAAAAAGTATTTCCATCTAGATTTTTTTTCAAGGTTATAAATGCAATATGCTATCATACTTACGTGAACTGGTGTACATGGGTGCTCATATCATGTATATTCACGGTGAGACTTCTTGTTTGGACCCCACATGCCATTGTGCTATCTGCTTTCATTGTTTTTCAATTTAATTCTTGGACACAATGAGTATCCTGACTAAATATTCAAGGCCAAAATGCCACAGTGTTCAGCACTGCCATAGATCTGAAAAGTGAACCACCTAGCTAGATGAGATAATAGAGCTCTCTCGCTCAAACTGTACTGTACTTGTAAAACTATTGTGGTTAGATACATTGTATAATAAGAAGTCATGATATTGCAAAGATAAGTTTAAACCTTGAAGAAAAAAAGGTTTATTGGATGTAAACTATGCCATTGAAGAGTTACACAAAAATGTAGATGATATCTTAACTTGCATTACTATTGGCAAAAATCAGTATATTGTAGAACTAATTTCCTGTATAATTTATTTAAATAGAACCTCCCATAACAGAAGGCTTGCCACTGCAGTTCCTTCATATCCCAGCCTGGACACTAAATGTTACTCTCATGTAGATTTTTCTAGATAGTCATGCTGCTCATCTGAGACCTTATTCAACCTCTGCAGGCTGTCGCCCTGGCATTGTAATGGGTAAAGCAAGCTCAGAAAAAATGGAAAAATACTAATATAGATAGATAGATAGATACTTTATTAATCCCAAGGGGAAATTCACATACTCCAGCAGCAGCATACTGATACAAAAAACAATATTAAATTAAAGAGTAATAAAAATGCAGGTAAATATAAAAATATTTTCTGTATTGCTAAAGTGTGATGCTATTTTTGCCTGAATGCAATGTGATATAAATCATTGAGAGAGTTAAAATGATATTTTTTTATATCATCACTGGGGTAATTTTTTTATTAAGGTAAACTCCAGCATCAATACTGATGTAATCAAGGGTTTACAATGTTTATTTTATTCTTTCTTTTGAACACATACTAGAAGCAGTGCTTGATTCGGGTTCTAAAACAAAATTCAAATGTGTGTTTTAGTGGTCATTTTATGTTACAGTAATACAGTATACTGTATAAAAGTAATGATGTCTGTCTGTAGCACTCACTCTATCCAGGAAATACAATTAAGTTCTCAAGTAAGATCCAATAAATAAGTTGGCAAAATCTTTACCAAATTCTTAGATGGAGTTTGCCATACATCTGACTTCATGGCTTCCTTGCAATGTTACTTCTAACTTTTATTTTTAACATAGATAAATGTTTTTAGCATAATGTTGCACATACAGTAACAATTCTAATTACACATTTTTATTTTGTTTTTAGTGAAGTATTCCTTATACAGGTTCATGTACCATTTTTGGAAAATTAAATTAGAAAATTGACATCTATGCTAAACACATCTATCTGGTCATAAAATCATATTAGACTTTGTGATAAAGAAGATTTTTGTATTAGCTCTCAATGAGAAAGATACACAGCTTGATGACCATAAACAAAAATGCCTAAGATAACAGAATTCATCCTCTGAGTTTAAATTTAGAGTGTGTGCAAGTTATCCTGTCTCAGCTCTGACATAATGAACTATCATGTGCATTCCTTGCCCTGGGTGACCTATTTGATAACTGTCAAGTCTGCTGTCTTGCCATTTTTGGCTCAAGGTTAATCACAATACACATTAGTCAGTCTTTTTGACGCACTGATTGTTATTCTGACACTTTCTGCCTGTATGTATCTGGATGCATTTCAGTCTAGTTTGCAGGCTCTTGTTTTATTTATATACATTTAAAAAACATTGCTTATTTTTTTAAATGTGTACAAAACATCATGTTTTCACTTGAAAGATGTGTAAATACTTCACCCACATATAATGAAATAGGCAACATCTGACAGTATATAAGCATTAGATTTAAAATCATAAGAATGTAGGCTTAAAGACCACTTCTAGTTCAAGATGGGATAATGAGCAAGTCACTGAACTCCCTATGCTCTAATTATATGAATTGTATTTCTCTGAAGTGGTACTTGATGCTTTGTTTGCTATGAGTTTGGCATAACAGAGGCAGAGCAAGAAGTATTTCTGCCTCACAGTGCTCCCTCATAGTAAAGGGGCTCCAATGTAATTTTAAGCCATATCGCCACCTGTACTTAGTTAACACATTTTTTCCTGTTTGCTTTTGTTCTGTCTGGATTTCTTTTTGTCCAAACACTTTCTATTAGGTTGATGAGAACAATGGGATGACATTACATCCACTATTATCTCCTTCCTTGTCAGCAAGGCCACTCCAGAATCCCTACAAAGTGCTTTCATAACATGAATATGTGGATAATTTGGATTTAATGCAAGTTGCTTATGTTGTAGCTGCTGAAATTCCTTTTGTTTATGTGGTATATAACATTATTGTTTTTTTGTTTATTGGAACGGTTCTGTGCCTTATTGTTTTAATAACATTTTTTGTTTTGATTTTTTTCTTAGTTTGACAGTAAATCTTCTCTGCTGCCACATTTAGATTTCCTTTAGCTTCATGAGGCCAAATGTGAATCTCAGAAAATATATTTAGGTATAACTTGCTAAAATCTTGGTAGCAGAAACCAGCAAAATTCACCGCTAAAAATGTTTCTTTCTAAAAACCCTGCCTCTAATTTTCTCCAGTGCATACACTGTAAACATTCAAAATTACAACTGAAAGCACAAACAAAACAACATTTTGATGACTAGCAAAATATACTGAATTTGTTGAGGTGACATTAAAGATAACATTTTAAAAATGGATGTCTTAAAAATAATGTTCAATTCAGTGTTATGGTCTATATTTTGATGCGTGAGTCCCTATCTTGCATCCTAAAACACGAGGCTGAGTCTGAATACTTTAGCAAACCAGCTTTTATTCCATTTGAAACAGGAACAGCACAGTTATTTATTGTAGCGGGAACTACCACTCTCCTATACACAGACACCACAGCCTGGCAGGGTCGTGGCCAGGTTAGTGGCCAAGTAATACTGTTCCCTGCATTTATAATGTTCCTTGCTTCACCCATTGATGGCAGGCACTTACTGTATAGTGCAACCTCGATCGTTTTGGATTTGCTTTTGCGGTGAGCTGGTGTAGCACTGGGAGCCTGCGGTTGCCCCAGCAACTGATAGGCTATCTTCCACAGACGTGGCGATCACGCTTCGGGATGATCTTTGGCGTGTCATCCCATTGGGGGTATTCCAAAAAAATTTAGAAACCTTACAATATGTATTCTGGAATGGCATGTTTGGCATTTACAGTTAGAGAGTACTCTTAACTTAGTTTAGTTATTCACTAAGATGTGCAGTCAGAACTTTGGTGCTGTGCTACCTTATCCATAGCTCTGCTGGTATCAGAGTCATTAGGTAAATTTACTTTTCTGGATATATTTACTTCAGAAATCTGCATCTCCTGAGGCTCTTCATTTTTAACTGCTTAAAAGACTTCATTTAACAGGAGTTCTTCTCATCCCATTTTAACTGGAGGTGATGGCACACCGTTTAGCTCAAGTGCACATTCTAGAGTTCATATTTTCACAGAATTTTTTCAACTTCACATTTACTCTGACTGTATCATTGGAACTCTGAGCAATGGAGTCCACCTACAGTCACGATTACCACAGGTCCAGCAATGTTTTGAATGATAAAGTATAATCTGCTTTTAAAGAATGTTTGTTTCCTTTGCAACAAGTAATATTTATTTTTTAGCAAATTTAATGTGTTCTCTACCCACACTGCACATATTTATATGTTTAACAGGGATGTTTTTGAGAGAGTTTTCAGTCATAGACAGTTTATCCATTGTAACTACAGTACATACTTGCTGTCAGTCGGATGATGTTGACTTGAATACCACTGCTGTTTGCTGTTTAAATCATTGCTTCTACTTTGAGCTCCGCCTTCACCAAGCATTGGATTACTTTAGAAATTTCACACTCGGTGAACCATGTAATTGTTTCCACCTACTTTTAAACCAAAGTCATTTACAGTTGGCACTTCTAGACTAGCCTTGCTTATTACTGTAAAAACAGAAAATTATTTGAGCTGGTTTTAACAAGGGTTTTACTAACGAGTACCACGTAATTGTTAAGAAGTGGGAAATGTTGCATACACATTCAAAGTAAATTTGTTTCAGGAAAACACAAATGTTATGCCCATTATAAAGTGAAAAATTTGTAACTTAAATCTTGTGTAGCATTTGTAATTATTTTCATGTATTTTAAATTAATGACATTGTAGACCGGTGGCGCAGTGGTAGCGCTGCTGCCTTGCAGTTAGGAGACCCGGGTTCGCTTCCCGGGTCCACCCTGTGTGGAGTTTGCATGTTCTCCACGTGTCTGCGTGGGTTTCCTCCGGGCGCTCCGGTTTCCTCCCACAGTCCAAAGACATGCAGGTTAGGTGGACTGGTGATTCTAAATTGGCTCTAGTGTGTGCTTGGTGTGTGGGTGTTATTGTGTGTGTCCTGCGGTGGGTTGGCACCCTGCCCAGGATTGGTTCCTGCCTTGTGCCCTGTGTTGGCTGGGATTGGCTCCAGCAGACCCCCGTGACCCTGTGTTCGGATTCAGCGGTTGGAAAATGGATGGATGGACATTGTAGACAGATGTTTCATGTACTATACGTAGTGTCATGTAGCCCTTAGCTCTTCTTTTAATCATACAAAAGAAAGATGTTATACTTTTATGTTTGTAGAAGTTGACAGTTTCACAAGTATTTAGCTAACTTTTATATCACTGGAAAAAAATCACATGCCAATATCACATTGTTAAATGTTCTAAAAGTTGATTTTATCAAGGTAAATTTAATTACGAAAAAGCTAAAATGTCAAAGTTGAACCCGTTTCTCTGTGTGATCCCACTGATAATGATAACTGTATTCGATGAAGTCTGATCCTTTCCTGGCACTACTGGGGACTGAACACATTGTCACTCCATTTCAGTGCATACTTATGCACAAAAATGTCCATTTGTACCTAATGAACCTGATGTATCCGGCTAACATAATAAGAACTAGTGCACCCACATAAAGACAGGCAAAGACCTGTGAAAAAAGTACAAACTGAATGCAGACAGTGAAAGTCTTCACTGCTATAAATGTAAAGTTCTTCTTAATACATCACCTGTCTTTTCTTTCTATATTATCAAACTGATAGAAAATTATACTTGATTAATAAAGAGAAAAATGTCATCTTTTTACTTTAGAAAATAAGCTGTGAATATTGCATTTCTTTGTTGTAGGAGCAACTACTTATCTTTTTTTTTTGCAGTGCTTTTAAAAAGGAGAATAATCTTTGCAGAAAAGGAAGTTTCTTGGGGTATCTGTTGAGCTCACTTGAGCAGGGTTTAATCATGTATACTTTTTCTAACTATAGGTCTGGCTTAGTTAAAAATGCTTTATAATGCTTTCTGAAAAAGAATCTCTTTTAGACAGATCTTTGCAGGCAATCTTACCATTACATACCTTAGTGCTACCACAGTTTTAGTTTGTGCATCCTTGTAATGTTTTTAAGTTAAGATTGTCTAAAAGTGCAACTATATTATACTTAGTAGGATCACAACACTAAAATTAAAGGGAAGCGAAAACTGGTTTGTGTATAGACATACAGTAGACCCCCGCGAAGATGCGGTTCAGGGTTCGTGGCCTCAGTTGTTCGCGGATTTTTCCTTAGAATCTAACTAATAATTCTTAGCGGAAACCGCAAATATCCTCCGCAATTTTTTATGGCTTTTTTCTTGGCAATACTGCACTGTAGAGAGTACAGGAAGCAACCGTAGAGGAAAACACAGCTTGGGATGGTGAAAGTAGCCAATCTACTAGAATTTGAAACTGTAGCTCCCAGCAGTCCTTTCAGTGGCTCTGATTGGTCTTCTGCTGAGGGTGCAGGGGCTGTTGGGATCAAAGGATATCAGCGCAGCTTTTAAAAAGGGGGGCGGTGACGAAAAGAAAAAAAAAGTTTTTGTAATTTGTGTTTCAAGTTCCTGTCTCTCTGCTTGCCCTCTGTTGGGTTACCTGTACTTATTTGTTTTGTCCTGGATCGTTTTGTGGTTGGGGTTTGGATTGTCTGCCGTCTGCCTGTGTACATGAGGACTATAAGTGGATTCATTGCCATCCTGCGAAGAAAGGAGCGCTCTTCAACCCATCCACCCATCTTCACCATTTCAGGAACTACCAATAGGACTATCTTTACATTCCTATTCAACATGCGGGTCTCTGGACTATCTGTTTTCATCATTACATTTCATCTGTTGCCATTTTCATGGACTTTACTGTGTGTGTTTTGTTGGTGCTTTGTTGTATTTAATATATAATCACCGTAAGGGGAACAGGGGTGGTATCGTTGTTTTCATTTGTTTTCATTACATTCTTTATTTGCTGTTTGATTACCGGTTTGCTTTGTTTTTGTCTCTGTGAGTGTGTGTGGGTTGGGTCAAGGCTGGTCCAATGTAGTTGGCAGACACTTCCCTGGCCGTGAGGGACACTAAAAGGAATGGATTTTCCTACATACATTATTATCTGGGTGCCGGATAAGACTTCTGAATAGGTAGAAGTTGGAGTTATTTTTCTGCAGTGCTGAATGATAAGTTCAAAAAAAAACAAAACTGCCTTTAAACAGAATTTTCCTCACTGCTGCAAAGCATTGCTGTGGAAACTTAATGGTTTGAAAGTATTTTGCTGCTTTAGGGCCCTGGAAGGTTGTTGGTATTGAGTTAATCACACATTTTAGAATGTACCAAGTAACATGGAAAAAAGTGAAGCAATCAGTCAAACTTTAAACTTGGCCAAAAATCGATCTTGTAGACAGATGCTAATCCCAAAATACTTGAGAAAAATTCCACATCAGAATGTTTCAGAAGTTTACAGTTTTGGGATAGCTGAGCCAAAGCTCTGGAGGGAGAATCATACTGACATTTGATAGGCTCAACAGACAAAAATTCTTACAGAGATTCCAGCTGATATAAGCACTTAATAAAAATCATAAATTCATGTGCAAAATTATTTCTATAATGAACTATTAAAAACAGGGCTACAATTGTTTATTTCTGATTTTTGTTAAATAGTTAGTTGCAAAGTATGTTATTTCTAATTTTTAACTGTTTCACTTGGAAAAAATTGAAAGCAAACTACAGAATAAAATAACAGGACTATTATATAGTATTCTTTCCACTTGTGGTGATACAATCATAATACTCTAATAAAATGTAATAATATTTCAAGTACTTAAAACAACAATTCAAAAATCTTTTCTATATATCACTCTGTTTTCTGTGGCAACATTATGCATAGCTATGTTAATGAAATGCCTGGGTTTAAAATAAAATATGAATTTTATTTTGTTGTTCAAAATAAGAGCAATGGCCTATGTAATTGTTTCATTTTTATTTTATTTGATTTGATTTCCATGTACTCTTTGGATAATTAAATGCCAAATAAAGTGTTCAATTTTGCAGCTAATTTAGATGCTCTTTAGATTTTTTTCATCTACATAAAGAAAAAGAATTGTACATCTGGTTAGAACTTGTTACATTTTTAATGTCTCCTCACAGTTTGCCTTCCTACGTAAGGAACACTGCACTAGTGTTTAACTTACTTTTAATTACGGTAATTACATGTTACTTCATTATCATAACATTAGATAAAATAACATATAATTCATGAAAGGTATGTTAAATACAACAGTGTAACAGTAATGTAATAGATACACTCACCTGTGTACAGTTAAAATGCATTACAAACACAAATTATTGAATGTATGTTGTGTAATACACAACAATAACTTGTTGATGTTAAGACCTGGTCACGTTTCAAAGTCTGATTGTGCATCCCTTGGATTTGTTTACCTCCCCCTCAGCTCCTTTGTATGCCTATGGCATTCTAGGGATTTGGAGTGTCTAGTTTCTGTGCTCACTTTATAGTTAAAAGGATTACTATTTTCATACTACCCATCTTGACAATATCAGGTGTTTTCAGTTTTGCTTTTGTTTTAATGCTTCCATCAGACAGGTCCTATGACTCTTTTATTGACTGCTCTATCTCTAGAAACTCCTTGTCAGGCTGGCAACCAAGTGCATTACCCTTCTTCCACCAGTTTCTTGTGCCACAAAGATTACTTGTACAAGGACTCAGTCTGAATAACATTACTTACCTGGGTTGTAAAGGCTTTTTCCTCCACAAAGGAAAACAAAGTTGTACTGCCTTATAGGCTTTTCTATGCAAGTCTTACCAGATGTGGTGGTTAGCTTTCTTGCATACCCAAGTCCTACATTTAGCACATCCTGTCTCTCATGTGACTCTATACTTTGATTGTACCTTCCACTAGTGACTCTTCTTGCAGCTGTTGATTTAAATCACTCCTGTACTGAGAACAAGCACACCAGGGTAAAATTTGCCCTAGCTTCTCCTGGTGCTTTTGAACCCCTGTGCCTTATACAACTTGACCAGGTCTATTGGGTTGCTTCCAGATGCTTACCTTAAATGAGTAACATGTTCACACTTCTTCCAGTCGGGGTCTGGGGGTCTCCACCAATTAGTCCCTAAAGTGGCTTCCCAATGACTCCAGTGATTTCTGACCTGGTTTCTCACATATGGCTTACTGTTTTAGTATAAAATTGAGCTTTAATCTTCTAAAACTGATTTACACTCACTAATCCAGAATCAGTGCAGATCAGATCTAGTAGAGTAGGTAACATATACAGTAGTTTCAGGAAAAATATAACTTGCCAAACAAAAAACATGTAGAATGTTAGGGCACCTTATTGGAACTGTCAATGATCTGGTCTGCAGTCTTCACATTATTTAGCTCAAATGCAACTATTTTGTAGTACTGATAAAGCTAATACTTTTTCACTAACAGGTATCAACAAAGATAAACATGTTGACTATAGTGATGGTATAACCAGCAATATCCATACTTCTAGTTCGTTGAAGATGCCAAGTCTCCATGAAATTAATTATATTGTTACCCTTAAAGGGTTCATCCAATTTAATTCTTACTGCTAATTTACTTCTGTTAATGTTTAATATCAACAAGGAAATAATAATGTATGTCAGGTTCCTTTTTCCTGTTATTTTTTCAGAACCTCTTTATTATGTCTATTCTTACTAAGTTTTCCTCTTTCCCATTTGTACATTTTCTCTGGTACAAGTTGAAGAAAAGCAGTGATGTGACATGAAAGTGCCTTTTCACATTCAGAGTGTTGCCATTCTTGGGAATAAATGACAGGGTGAGAGTAAACTTAGTACTCTAAGGCAGGGATGTCGATCTCTGGTCCTGGAGGGCCGCAGTGGCTGCAGGTTTTTGTTCTAATCCCTTTCCTAATCAGTGACCAGTTTTCCCTGCTAATTAACTTCTTTTCCCTTCACTTTAATAGACCTGTTTTTAAGGATTCAGTCCTCTGAAATTGATTCTTTTATTCATTAAATGACAGCCAAACAGAAATAAGACGTGAAACGAGCCAACAGATGACCGACTAAGTTGGATCTTCAAACTCCAGACAGTTTCTTAATGAGGAGCCGATTCTTGATGTTAGTTAAACCTGTTATTTAATTTCATGGCTTGTTGCTGCTCTCAATTTGATACAGCAGACATTTCCAAAACAGTTGATTTTCTATTTTTCGAAGAACACCATCAAAATGTTTTGGTGACCAGGCCAGATGAACCTTACTGAGACCTTCACCTTTCTTTATATTCAGATACATTGTGTGTATCTGCACTTGTATTGTGATTAGCTGGTCATGTGATGGCTTGTTTTGTGCCTCATTATTGTTTGGCTGCTAATTAAGTAAAAAGAAACAAATAAGGGTTAATTAGCAGCAAAAACTGGTCACTAATGGAGAAAATGGTTAGAATAAATACCTGCAACCACTGTGGCTCTTCTGGACCAGAGTCGGACACCCCTGTTCTAAGGTATCTGGTTGCAGTTGAAAAGCAGTTATGTTCTGTCACATTAAACTAAACCATACGTAGCTTTTCCACTCCTGCAATTCCATAGAGTGCAAAGGAAGAGATACATTGCAAAGTAATTACCAGTAGAATAGAGATAAACAGGTGAACATCCCACATGACCAGATGTATAGTAGACCTGTACCCTTAAGTGCAGACCTCATATAATTATTTCCATGATTATAGGGAAACCCATTGTTTTGAAATTGTAAAATTTATTAAACATAATGTTCTGCCCGCACTTTTCTGCTCCATCCTATTCCTGTCTTGTTGTTGTCACATTAGTATCTGTCTAACTGCCATAAGTCCTCTTGAAAACAAACATTTATTATTTCAAACCAATATGGTGCCATTTAATTTCTCCAGGACAGTAGGTTGTGGTGTTGATGACAACTAAGATGATTGAACTCTTAGAGTCTCTACTGTCTTCTGGCCTCCCACACAACTAGTATTCACTCCTTTTCCACGTGAATTGTGAGAGATTTGGAAAGTTTAAGGAAAAATTTGCCAGCTTGCAGCTTTAATCAGTGTGGTTTAATCAAAAACATTTTTTTCCCTGGCTATAGAATCTAGGTTTCTGAACAATACTTAATGAGTAGGCTAAGGACTACCATTATTCTTACCAAGTCCCAATCAGCAGATGAGCAACACTCATCCTGTAAATTATCCACTTGTTCAGTTATCTCACATGACACTTGAGAACCAGTCAGCCTTTTGGGAAACTGATAATATCTCTGTTGTTTTCTAAGTAAATCTGTTTGATGAGTAGTTACTCTCATTTGTTCACTAGCACATAATACTAGCCAGGCCAGTTAATACTGTGTTTTGCATTTCTTATCATATGTCCCATCTGTGGTGGTTCAGAAAAGGAAAGCAGCATACAGAGCAAAGCAAGACATACTCTCTCTTGTAGAATGAATCTAGCTTTTAAAGGTTGTGTTTCCTACTGTGACTACCTGGTTATTTGCCACAAGTTTTCTTCCTTTCTTAAACCACTACCTGCGACTTGCAGATGTTCCTCAGCTGTCTGTGGGCAGCTGCTCCCAGTTCCCAGACAGCACCTTTAAATCATGTTATTTAGACTCACATAACTTATTTTTCCCACAGCACTATCCTTATGATGTGAGCCACTCTTAGATAAAGTATTTTTCTCCTTATTGTTTTCTACAATGCAAAGAAACCCTAATAAATTATTTTTGGCCCAGTTAATTCTTTCTTAACAGGGTGTTCCCTCCCATACAGTACAGAGTTCATTGTAGTTATAAGTTAAAAAAAATGTTTAACTAAATAATAAGAAAGTCATAAACAAAGAGAGCAAACATAAATTTATCAGAATAAACCAAAGACAAACAAACCCCTGGAAGCAATGATTCATATTGTGTACCATCAGAATGCTAAATCTTGCTGTTAGATTTCTTTTTTTAATACTATCATGATAGTTGATACTTTTCCTCAGTTTCCCACCCAGAAAAGCTCTGGCTGGGCAAAACATTAAAATATTACCTTGAGCTTTCATCCATAGGAAATCCTGAGAATCACTAGAGCTGGAGATGCACCCATAAAATCAGCTGCCTAGTCAGAGTACCTTCTGACAATGTCTGGATTCACTGTATGCTTGAGCCCATTTGTGCTGAAATGGATTAACACATATGACAACTTCTAAATAAACATCAGGATCCTGCTTTTCCTTTATGTCAATAGTTTACTGCCAGGCAATTAGGTCAAGGAAACGCTGATGTCATTCTTGTGGTCTCAGAAGTGTATCAATCTCTAGGATACTTGCTACACTTTAAGATATTATTACCCCTATTATTAACCACAATGTGGCTGTCCACATTGAAATGTATATTTTATACAGTAGTATAGCAATTGTTTAATCATTAAATGCCTTCAACTGTACGTGCTACAGCTCGGTATTTTAATGATCATTTTGCTGAATGGGTCTACTGCTGTTTGTTCCCAAATTCCAAGGACGTGTGCATTGAATTAATTGTATGTCTAAACTGAATTGAATGAATCTGGGTGACTTTGGCCTGTATCATCTTAGGCATTGGGTTGTTATGATTTCATTTATATATATCCTTATACATGCATCATATATATATATATATATATATATATATATATATACACACACATTTGTGTGTGTGTGTATTTCTTGTTATCCCCTGAAAGAACATAGTAGATATATAGTATTAACAGGAAAAGACATCAGTAAATAAATCACCCACTATTTTTAGAACAGGTACATGAAAGAAAAAATATAAAGGCACAGGGTTTCTCGAACCTGACTCTAACAAATTGCTGAGCAAATACTTTAAATATGGTAATCTGAAAGGAGACACAAAACCCAAAAAAGATTTTCTTTTTTATAAGCATTTTTTAAAAATATTTTTCTTCAGGTAAGATTTGTGACATTCACAACATAAGGCATGATGTATTTTTCTTGCTGATATTTTCCTAGATTCTTTTCATATCCAAGAAACATCATGACAACCAATGGTTGAGACCTCTAATAAGTGAATGCTCAAAGTACAGGGAATGTAAGTCAAAACCAAACAGAAGGAAAACATAGGTGTTAACATGTCAAACGCAATGACTACTCCAGGTCATGATTTCATGTTCTGGCATTTATGGATTTTATAACATAACATACTGTACAGACATACTCTGAGAGTCACTTAAGCACAGGTGTGCTGCGTTACATGTAAGGTATGGCATAGAGATTTGAGAAGTTCTTATTTATATATATAGCCAACACTATCCAGTGCCATGATTAACAAGAATGTAGTAAGAATAAATGTCATTTTATTTCATATAAAATACAGATTAGCTTGCCTTATGCACTTTTTACTTCTGTCTCTATGCTGTTCTTTCCTGAAACCTCCTATATATAATGCATTTTCTACCTATCTATAGTGCTGTGATGAGTCGTCCATGGTGCAGGGAAACTTTTTAAATAAATAATCACATGCAGGGCTTCAAATGGGTGAAGGTGTATGTGCACATGCTTTGCTCCATGGTTAATTGGGGTACCTGGCTGACCATGCCACATACACATGCAGAGTAGTATGGATTGGTCAGGCGCCTTAATTGCTCTGTGGCTGGAGTGACTTATCACACCTGCACCCAGTTTGCTAGTCGAGAAAAAAAGAGCCTGCACGGCATGATTGGAAAAGAGGGAAAACAGATCAGAGGAAACAAAGGGAGGTTAAAGGAAAGTATTGAATGGTGGGTAGGAGTGAGATGGAGCTAGTGCAGGTAGGGAAGATGCAGGCAGGCAGCATTGAAGCCTCAGGGATGGGGTAAGTGGATGGTGCTCAAGAGAGGAATGAAGGTTGTTCCTGCTGAGCTTGACACAAGCTGGAACTGAATGTTTTCTGCACCTGTTTTGCTGATGTCTCTCTGTGCTGTGAAATCCAAAAAGGATAAGCTGGAGAGATGTCTATTTTAAAAGGATGCACCTGGGCTTGTGGTTTTAGAAAAATGTCTACTGTGAGTTTTGACCTCTTTATTGACTGGATTTATTTATTGGATTTTAACCTCCACTAATGCACTTGTTTTTATGGATTATTTATTTATTGACTGATGGAGCACACTTAAGTTGATAGTTTTGATAAAATCACTTTAACACTTTACACACCTACCTCTGGCTTTGTGTAAGTGTCCTCATTTGTTAGTCTCATCCCTTAGTACATTATTGGTGGTGGTGGGTTCAAGAGGCTTCTGGAAGGAACCCAGTAGCATGGAACCAACCTGTATCATCACAAGCGCATTTCCTTTCTATCATATAAAGTACCTTCCCTATCTATCTATCTATAGTGCTTTTCTTATCTATTCATCTATCTCTCTCATATATACTTTTTTTCCCTAATCTTGTATCTTTGAATGGATTAACTGAGTTGGTGGCACAATTGAATTGTTCAATGTGTAATCTGAAATATTGTGTTTTTCATTTTCATTTAAATAGTCCTGTTTTGTATCCAGTGCTACTGGGATATGTTTCTGCCCAGACCCTGAGCAGTATATTTTGAAAATATCAGGTTCTGTTATTTCAAAGAAAAATATGTATACATTAGATTAGTGAAGGTGCCAGGATTGGTTGCTGTGTGCCTAAGTGCTGCTGGTATAGTCTCTGGTTCTTTGCCTATTTGAAATAGGATAATCAGGTTCTGATAGTGAATGGATGGATTGGTCTGGTAACACAAAATCGGGATAATAGCTAGGGCTGCCCATGGTGGCAAGGTCAAAGGTGAGGTCCTGACTAAGATTGACTCAGCCACCACACCACCAAACCCCTCTGACCACCAAGTGTCCATCCAGCCATGGTAGTGCAACAGGAAGTAAAGCGGTGTGATTGAGGATTCTGCACCCCATATCAACAATTCCTTTGTGATGGACATCTGTGCCATCTGTTAGACTCAGTTCACTGATGAAGGATCCGTCACTGAAACCACAATTGGATATATATTTCAACCACAAGCAAAGATGCAAATCCATAGAATCCGCCTTGCTGTCAAGAATGAACTCCACCCAAAAATTCCAGAGTCCCCTATTTGGCATCAGTTCGCACTTAATAACTCTGTGTGTTCCACTGGAAAAAGGTTACCATATGACAATCATTAGTGCTTATGCTCCTACACTGGATTGAACAGATGAAGAAAAGAACAACTTCTATATTCCCTTGACCAAGGCAGTTACGGAATGTTCCTGCTTCAGACAAGATAACCTTGCTTAGAGACTTCAGTGCACGAGTTGGAAGGAGTTCTGACGTTGGGAATAATGTGATTAGGAAACATGGAACCGGCAATCATGAATGCTAACAGGCTCCATCTCTTATTCTTCTGTGCAAAGCACCAACTGTCTATTACCAACACAATGTTTCAGCTCCCCAGCAAATACAAGATGGCATGGATTCATCACTATTCAAAGAATTGGCACCTCCTGAACTATGATTGTCTGTCGACGTGATCTCCAGGATGTCTTAATCACACAAGTGATGCCAGGAGCAGAATGCTGGATAGACCATAGACTTGTCTCATCCATCCCCAAAGCCACACTTCAAAGTTGCATCTCTTGCAACCATTGACACCAGAAATGCATTGACAAGTCATCTACTCACTCAGCCAGATCCCAGCCACAGATGGTGACATCCTGACTACCAATCCTGATGTTGATGAACTGTGGCCATCACACCTCACAGCTGTAGTCCTCCTCCAAGAAAACCCTTGTATTCTCCAAGAGGAAGAATCCAGACTGGTTAAAGGAGGTCAAAGACAAGATTCTCCTCCTTCTGGAGGCTAAGAACACAGCATTTCAAACTCCTCCTGCAAATCTGTTATCAATTTCCCATCTGCAGAAGTGGAAAAGAATTAGATCAATTACACAATGCAGGCTTCGTTAAATCCAGAATGACTGGTCTATGAACAAGGCTTATGAAATCCAATTCTATGCAAATGAAAACAAGACCTATGAGTTCTACAATGCCATCCAAGGAATTTATGGTCGTTCTCAATATAATGTTGCTACAGTTCGGATCACAGATGGTGCAACACTCTTCAAAGACAAGCAACAGATGTTAGATCGTTAAGCAGATCACTTTTCGAGAACTGTTGAACCAAATAACCCAGAGAATCCTTCAGTCCTTGAAGATCCCCACACTCCCCAGGTCCCTGAACTAGATGATTGTCCAGCTCTCCACAAAGTTCAAACTGCCGTCCAAGCTGTGACGAACAAGAAGGACCCCAGTGAAGACAATGTACCTGCCAAAATTTATAAATATGAGAGACTTTATCTTCTGGTCAAGTTGACCAATTTCTTCACTCTGTGTTGGAAGCTTGGTAAAATTCCAGACTAACGGAAAGATGCTGCCATCAATGCAATCTACAAGAAGAAGGGGAACCGATCGGACTTGGGCAGCAGCTGTGGTATTTCACTGCTGGATGCTGCTGGGAAAGTCCTTGGCCGTGTCATCCTTCATGTTGCAGATAGAGTACTTGCAGAGTCACAAACCAGTTTTTGCCCCAAATGCAACAAAATTGACATGGTCTTCATCACCTGAAAACTTCTAGAGAAGGCTCAGGACCCCCAGTGAGACATCAGCTTTGCCTTCATTGACCTTGCTTAAAAGCATTTGGCACCATGAACTGTGAGATGCTTTGAGAATTACTGTGAAAGTTTGGATATCCTCCAAAATTCCTCACTATGCTCCGTCTCTTGAATGACAGAAGGAGGGCAAATGTCTTTGTTAAAAAGGAAATATCTGCTGCTTTCAAAATCACTGTTGGTGTCAAACAACAGTGGTGTCCTGGCTCCGGTGCTTTTCAACATTTACCTTGTCACTGTCATCCTTCTCTTCAGTAATGCGTTGGATGCCACTGATGGAGTACAGATCCGGTACTAACTGGATGGCAATATGTTAAACCTCCGAAGATTGTAAGCCCACTTGAAAACCTCCTCGACAATCATCTATGAGCTCCAGTATGCTGATGGTGTTGCTGGCATAGCTGTTTACTCACAAAACCTTCAGAGGACCATTGAATCCTTACATTCAACCTATATATGGATTGTCCTGGAAATCAGCATGTCCAAGACACTGACCCTTCACACTGCCTTCCAGCACACAGATCCATCCAACCATCCATTTTCCAACCTGCGGAATCCGAACACAGGGTCACGGGGGTCTGCTGGAGCCAATCCCAGCCAACACAGGGCACAAAGCAGGAACCAATCCTGGGCAGGGTGCCAACCCACCGCAGGACACACACAAACACACCCACACACCAAGCACACACTAGGGCCAATTTAGAATCGCCAATCCACCTAACCTGCATGTCTTTGGAATGTGGGAGGAAACAGGAGCGCCCGGAGGAAACCCACACAGACACGGGGAGAACATGCAAACTCCACGCAGGGAGGACCCGGGAATCGAACCCAGGTCCCCAGATCACCCAACTGCGAGGCAGCAGCACTACCCACTGCGCCACCGTGCCGCCCAGCACACAGATCCTCCAATGAATATCAAGATCTTCAACAAGACACTGGGGAAAAGTCCTTCCTCTACCTAGGAAACCTAATACAGTATTTAGCAATGCCTCTGTGACTGGGGAGATTGCAAACCATCTCTGACTTGCCTTCTCTGCATTCGGCCACCTATACAAGCATGTATTCTGTAACTGAAATCTCCGCATGGCAACCAAGGTTCTAATATATCACATGGTATATACAGTATATTAACACTCGTTTATGGATGCGAGTCCTAGACTCCCTACCAAAAGCAACCCGCACACTAGAAATATTCCACATCTGTTGCTTCCAGAACATCCTGAGCATCACTTGAAAGGACATGGTCCCTCACACTAAAATTATGGAATGCTGCCCATCAATCAGCATTGAGGCCATGCTGCTCAGCCATGTCTTCCGTTGGACCAAATATGTTCTCCGAGTCTCTGCTTCTTTGGATGGTCCTGTATGGTGAACTCACTGAAGGATGTCAACCTCAAGATGGACCGAAGAAATACTGGAACAACTACTTGAAGTGTTCTCTCATGGCCTGTTCCATTTCACATATGCAGCTTGAGACACTTGCTGGGGACAGCGCACTTTGAGACAGATATTAATTGAAGGAGTCCATTTGAACAACAACAGACCCATTAACAGTAGTAGAAGAGAATGGCAAGACATCACTATCAAAACTAATCCACTGCACCTGGGGAATTGCCCATCGTGCTCCTGGGTCTGCCTCTTCCCAAATTGGCCTGCTGTTTGACGAGCCTACACACAGGAGTGGGAGTGATGGAGTTGGATAAATGGATGAACAGCCATGACTGATCTTCTGGTCCAGTGTTGCATAACTAAACACCATTTACATTTCCTGCAAGACACTTTCTATCTTGACATTATCATGAAAAGCACACTGTTTTCTTTTTTAACAACTGAAAATTGGATTCTGCATAATTTTCTCTTTTCATGAAATGTTCAACTTTTCACTATTAAAAGGTGATCTTTCAAGTGCAACATAATACAGAGCAGAAAGGGTGAGTGGCACAACTCAAAACATTTATTTTTTCAATGAGGAAAAAAAATTCGAAAGACCTTCCTTGTGCCACAATTCAGCCTGCCTATTTTATTGTTGTAATTTTGATTAAATTGTGCTTCCCAATTACGTCAATCAGTGACACTGAGGTTAGTGACTTCAGTGTTCGAGCTCCAGAAACATTATTTAAACTCCCAGCCAACTCTGCTTTTTTCTGCTTGTACTTTTTCTGTTTTCACATGTTCCCTGTATATCATAAATACATGTCAGGATTACTAGATTCTCTACATTGGCCCAAGATATGTTACGGCATAAGCTACTGTGCCTGGTGATAGAACTTGTCATTCTGTTCAGGTTGTAGTTCTCAGCTTGTGCCCAATACTATGGGAAATGTATATATGGATTAGTACTCATTATTTTTAGTTAGTGATCACTTTCTGTAGTTTTGTAGTTTTTGTTCTCACCTAAAACATATGGGTTTTATAGTTACTCTGCTGAACAGGGCTGTCATCAGCTTTCAATATAGCAAACTTCCTGAAAATGAAAACAGTTTCCAGATTGGTTTCTACTTGTCAAAAGGTCATCTTACTAGCTGCTTTATGACAGTTTCAAAAGCCATCAGTAAAGGCCACGAAGAAGACTTGATTTTGTTTTATTAGTGGTGAGCATCTCTGGTTTTCAAATGTCATGGATGGACATTATTTTATTCTCTTAGTGTTTTACTGAACTTTTCATCTATAAACCTGAATAGTTTGTCATTGTATATAAGGCTGAGTTTTACGTTTATGTTAAAGTTAAATATTTGTTGAGAAAAGGCAATTGCTTAACTTTTACAACAGAATAAAAAATAATTATGTAAAGCAACACTGGGAAACTGCAAGGTAAACAACAGTCAAATTGCCAGATCATTGTCAATTTACCAGTACAGATTGCTGTACTATACTATTCTAATCTCCTATTTTTAACAATAGTTAATTTTATGAAATGAGTAAAAGGTAATATTAATGAATACCCTGAAACCTTTTGAGAGAAATAATTAATATATGCCAAAACCTATATATGCCAAAAGTCTAAACATAAAAACAAAAGCCTTAAAAGGTCAACTTTCAAGTTGCCAATGTTTTAATTTAAGAAAACATGCCTTTCACATTTCTGTGACATTTTTATGTCAACAAATGGAAACTGGAAGTAGTGCATTTTATCACAGATTCTTGGTACCATTTTCTTGATCCAAGTATGTTTCCTGTTTGCTGGTTTGCCCATAATGGCTCTCTTGAATAGAGCTTTGACATTTACAGACATTGTGTCTGTACATGATTCCAAATTTGCACTCAAATCATTCATTTTAATATTCAATGCTAGTACACATACAGAATAAAATATAGACATTGGGGTTTTAACAGCAGAAACTTACTCATATCATGTAGTCATCACATATGGTCAAGTTCCATATTACACTGGGCATTTCAGCTATACCCCATGGTACAATCATGGACATTTGTCAAGTTCAAGAAAAGGAAGCCACTTGTCTGTTATTGCAATTTAATACATTATCAGGTCTGCTATTTCTGTGAAAATATTGTGAGCATGCTGACTTCCAGGTCTTCAAACGTGGCTTCCTCCATCAACTCTAAGACTAACTTTCCTTTTCTGCACTTGGAAACTGGTGCAGACTGTGTGCTAATGTAATGTTATGTAATGAATGGCATTCATGGTGATTTTATATACTGTTTTACCTAACTTAAATTATGAAATATAGACCCCTCAGAGTGGATTGGGTTTTTGTAGAGAAGGTTGGAGAGGGATGAGTGGTCATAGCAGGAACTTATTTTATCAATAAATATTTTCTGAAATTACTTTAAAGCGCTTTCTTGCCACACTGCTCAAGATAAAGCAGGATTACAAAATGGATGGATGAATTTCTTGTTTGTTAAAGAAGGTACCACAGGAGATTCCTGATCACTCTCTGACACTGATGAAGCGTTTTTACTAAGATTGCCACAAATTGATTTTCTTGCACAATGACTCTGAGATTCATAACATTTGGGGAGGATGTTATAAAAGAATGAGATCCTATATCTCTACTTTGTGATAGTTTTAAAAATTTCTAAGAAAAAATTGGCAATTCTCTGAAAATTGGTATAAAGTCCTCAAAAATTGCTGATTCAGTGATGCAAACAGTAACATTTCAGTGTTTTCAAGATACAATTGATATTAAGAACATATGCAGTAGATTATTGAAATTGACAATGCAATGCAAAGAATATTGTAATAAGCTTTGAAACATATCACACACACGTCAGTCTGTAGTCTTAATGTATTAACCTACTGAGACATAACAATTTTTCTCATTAAAAACTTGTCAGTGTGAACACACATGGCATGGTATAAGACATATAAATATAATTTGCTGCAGTGCTGTAACATCACTCTTCTCTAGTGTTGCATGCATTTAGCCTATTAACCAGTGGCAGTTCTTGCCCCAGATGAGTTAATACTGTATGTGCAGCAGACCTGGAGAAGATAATAGTGGACAAAGGAAATAGTTTGTGATTGTGTTGTTTGAAAGACTAGTGGGGTGTGTGAAGCTAGATATTTAGAATTGTGTTAAGAAATTAAGAAAACAATTTTTATTTGAGCTACTAATATATTAATATATAAGCAGTACTAGGGTATTGTACCGTGTTAGCCATTATGAATGTAGTGAGAAGTCAAGCAAAATGACACCTTTTATTGGCTAACTGCATTACATCGTGCCTGAAGAAGGGGCCTGAGTTGTCTCGAAAGCTTGCATATTGTAATCTTTATAGTTAACTATCTTAAAGACAGACCTCAGTATGTGCGTCTTGGGAACTGCACGTCTGACATTGTGGTCAGCAACACAGGAGCGCCACAAGGGACTGTACTTTCTCCGGTCCTGTTCAGCCTATATACATCGGACTTCCAATACAACTCGGAGTCCTGCCATGTGCAAAAGTTCGCTGACGACACTGCTATCGTGGGCTGCATCAGGAATGGGCTGGAGGAGGAGTATATGGACCTAATCAATGACTTTGTTAAATGGTGCGACTCAAACCACCTACAACTGAACACCAGCAAAACCAAGGAGCTGGTGGTGGATTTTAGGAGGCCCAGACCCCTCATGGACCCCGTGATCATCAAAGGTGACTGTGTGCAGATGGTGCAGACCTATAAATATCTTGGAGTGCAGCTGGATGATAAATTAGACTGGACTGCCAATACTGATGCGCTGTGCAGGAAAGGACAGAGCCGACTATACTTCCTTAGAAGGCTGGCATCCTTCAACATCTGCAATAAGATGCTGCAGATGTTCTATCAGACAGTTGTGGCGAGCGCCCTCTTCTACGCGGTGGTGTGCTGGGGAGGCAGCATTAAGATGAAAGACGCCTCACGCCTGGACAAACTGGTGAGGAAGGCAGGCTCTATTGTTGGCATGGAGCTGGACAGTTTAACATCTGTGGCAGAGCGAAGGGCGCTCAGCAGGCTCCTATCAATTATGGAGAATCCACTGCATCCACTAAATAGTATCATCTCCAGACAGAAGAGCAGCTTCAGTGACAGACTGCTGTCACTGTCCTGCTCCACTGACAGATTGAAGAGATCGTTCCTCCCCCAAACTATGCGACTCTTCAATTCCACCCGGGGGGTAAACGTTAACATTTAACATTACACAAAGTTATTGTCTTTTTTTCACCTGCATTATTATCATTCTTTAATTTAATATTATTTATTGTATCAGTATGCTGCTGCTGGAAAATGTGAATTTCCCATTGGGATTAATAAAGTATCTATCTATCTATCTATCTATCTATCTATCTATCTATCTATCTATCTATCTATCTATCTATCTATCTATCTATCTATCTATCTATCTATCTATCTATCTATCTATCTATCTATCTATCTTAATATATAAGCTTAATATGTTTACACTTTTTGTCTGTTTTTTTTAAAAACAAGCAATAGTTGCTGATACTTGCCAGAATATTTTCTTTATATGTTGTTCAATTAAAATCAGTTTGGTTTTTGACATTTTTCAGCAACAAAACTTAAAAAAATCATGCATTTTCTTTATTGTTTATAAAGAGAAACAGAAAAATAAATTTGACGTCATAAAATAGATTCAGTATGAACTCTGCCAGTTCTAAAATCTAAAGTTCTAAAATAGGTGCCCAGTGACACTTACAGCTGTGGTGTCTCACAAGTGCTGATCAACAAAAACCATCATGTATTATTGAATAGAGTACATTTACACAGAGGTGGGACTTGGATAGTGTTTTGAAAGGTTGTGCCCTTCGTCAATCCACATTTTCCTAAAATCTAAAGCATGTTCCATCTGCATGATAATGCCATGGTGAATTTAGAAAAAATAATCATGTAGTTTTTTTAAAAGTAAATCGCTTATTTTTGTGACCATAATGCATGGGGGAAGTATGACAATATATTTACTAAATTATACTGTATTGCTAATAGCAATATAAATTAGTAAATATATTAGCAGTTTTATATTTTAATCAGCACTTCTTTAAGACATCTGTAAACTGTTAAAGTAAGAAGGAACAGCTGTGAAAATGTTGCTTCACCTAGCAGTTGGTTTTGCAGAATATATTTCTTTAAACTACCTCATAAATTGAATTCTGCTTGTAGTGAAATTTTTTGTAGAGCTCAGCACTGAGTGATCTTAGATATTCCTGACTAAATTTAGAAAAAATTAGTAATTAATTCTGATGCCCTTTTATTTTGCAATTTATTTTTATGTGGAATGTAGGAGATTCTCGACTCAGATATGCTATTCCTGCAGATATTTCTTGAGATATGTTAGTCTCTAAGAAAATATCAGTTTGTGTAGAAATTATTTTATTAAAGTCTTCTATAGCTGCTATTATTGAACAGTGTCATCAGTTGTGAGTTGGTTTAAGTGATTCTTTTTTGAGTTTTAAAATAGGAGGCAAAAGTCAGATATAATAAAGTTAATCAAAAATAAGTAGTCAGTTTGTATTTCACTATGGTCCAGTGGTAAGAAAAGGGATTGTTGTCTCGAATATGGGTGAAAAAATTATAATACAGGTACACAACCTCTGATTTCAATGGTTTGAGATGCAGTAGCATTTTTTTCTTGACTGATAACTTTAACATTCAAAAATAAAATATTTAATAATTGTTCAATGGTTTTTTTCTTTTAATTATTTTTTTATTGACAGAAAAAGGAAAATGTCATCTTTTAATATATGTTGCATTTCAGTTTTGCAATATGTCTTAGCTCCTTTGATGTTTTGAAAAATTCCAAATGCCTAACCCTGCAAATAGTGATGTCTCAAAATAGTAGTATGGACATAGAATAGGGAGAGTAAGACTCGCTCTCTTGCCATTTTCTCCCCACTCTCCCAAATCTTTTTAAGGTTAAAGTTCTAAAAATACTTGGTTCTGAAATGAAGAGAGCTTATTTTTGCCTTATTACAAGTAGTTGCTTTTCTAGTTTTGACAACACTCAACTGTATATTGATTTGATCTAACCACCTGAACACAAAACGTGCATAATATAAACAAACAGTAGGTAAAAACATAGAAAAGATGCATCCTTCTGCCTTTCCAATGCATGAGAAATGCAACAAACATTAATAGAATGAACAGATCACTCATCAATGATATATAGAACAAAGAATTGAATATAGTAAGCCAAAATATAAAAAATTAAAATAAAAATATGTAATGGTAACTTAAACCAAAGATATTATTTGAAGCGATGATTTCTTACTTCTCATGACACTTAGCTCTTTCATTGTAGTCTACATTTATCTTTGAGCATTGTGCTGCTCCTATATTTTGGGAGTTTATTCAGTAACAGGTCCTAGTCTAACACTGTATCATTTCTTCCATTTTCTTAGAGCTACAGTGCATCTGGAAAGTATTCACAGTGCATCACTTTTTCCACATTTTGTTATGTTACAGCCATATTCCAAAATGGATTAAATTCATTTTTTTCCTCAGAATTCTACACACAACACCTCATAATGACAACGTGAAAAAAGTTTTCTTGAGATTTTTGCAAATTTATTAAAAATAAAAAAATTGAGAAAGCACATGTACATACGTATTCACAGCCTTTGCCATGAAGCTCAAAATTGAGCTCAGGTACATCCTGTTTCCCCTGATCATCCTTGAGATGTTTCTGCAGCTTAATTGGAGTCCACCTGTGGTAAATTCAGTTGATTGGACATGATTTGGAAAGGCACACACCTTTCTATATAAGGTCCCACAGTTTGACAGTTCATGTCAGAGCACAAACTAAGCATGAAGTCAAAGGAATTGTCTGTAGACCTCCGAGACAGGATTGTCTCGAGGCACAAATCTGGGAAGGTTACAGAAAAATTTGTGCTGCTTTGAAGGTCCCAATGAGCACAGTGGCCTCCATCATCCGTAAGTGGAAGAAGTTTGAAACCAGAAGAACTCTTCCTAGAGCTGGCCGGCCATCTAAACTGAGCGATCGGGTTGAGAAGGGCCTTAGTCAGGGAGGTGACCAAGAACCCAATGGTCACTCTGTCAGAGCTCCAGAGGTCCTCTGTGGAGAGAGGAGAACCTTCCAGAAGGACTACCATCTCTGCAGCAATCCACCAATCAGGCTTGTTTGGTAGAGTGGCCAGACGGAAGCCACTCCTTAGTAAAAGGCACATGGCAGCCCACCTGGAGTTTGCCAAAAGGCACCTGAAGGACTCTCAGACCATGAGAAAGAAAATTCTCTGGTCTGATGAGACAAAAATTGAACTCTTTGGTGTGAATGCCAGGTGTCACATTTGGAGGAAACCAGGCACCACTCATCACCAGGCCAATACCATCCCTACAGTGAAGCATGGTGGTGGCAGCATCATGCTATGGGGATGTTTTTCAGCAGCAGAGACTGGGAGACTAGTCAGGATAAAGTGAAAGATGACTGCAGCAATGTACAGAAACATCCTGGATGAAAACCTGCTCCAGAGCGCTCTTGACCTCAGACTGGGGCAACTGTTCTTCTTTCAGCAGGACAACGACCCTAAGCACACAGCCAAGATATCAAAGGAGTGGCTTCAGGACAAGTCTGTGAATGTCCTTGAGTGGCCCAGCCAGAGCCCAGACTGGAATCCGATTGAACATCTCTGGAGAGATCTTAAAATGGCTGTGCACCGATGCTTCCCATCCAACCTGATGGAGCTTGAGAGGTGCTGCAAAGAGGAATGGGCGAAACTGGCCAAGGATAGGTGTGCCTAGCTTGTGGCATCATATTCAAAAAGACTTGAGGCTGTAATTGCTGCTAAAGGTGCATCGACAAAGTATTGAGCAAAGGCTGTGAATACTTATGTACATGTGATTTCTCAGTTTTTTTATTTTAATAAATTTGCAATAACCTCAAGTAAACTTTTTTCGCGTTGTCATTATGGGGTGTTGTGTGCAGAATTCTGAGGAAAAAAATGAATTTAATCCTTTTTGGAATAAGGCTGTAACATAACAAAATGTGGAAAAAGTGATGCACTGTGAATACTTTCCGGATGCACTGTATACAATGAAGGATTACTATACTGATGTTAAAAAAGCACCATGGACAATGAAAGAAAAATTATATTACAGCCATTGGGATGATCAAGAAAAATCTAAAAGTAGAAAACAATATCCCAGATGAACAATTATGCCAACAGCAGTTTGTATATGCTAATATTGACTTCATTTTGAAAGCATAAGGTGCATTCCTCCCATTTGGTACTAGATACATCCAAAGTTTAGTGCTTTATTTCAAACACAAACCAGGCACATACTGTACTTTTAAACCACAGTTTCTACCGATTACCCGTCTGTAAAGTCTCAAATTTGAATGATTAAAATATAGTATTTTTAACAGAGAAGTTACATTGTCTCTGCAGTTTTACATAATAAATTACAGGAAGACAGAGAGAGAACTATTTTGAAAAACATATGTACCAATGAAGGTGATAACAAAGGAGAAAATGAGAACATGACTTTGTAGTCTGAAATAACAGACTGAGCTATAGTTTACAATTACTGTATATTCCTAATCTTAGAATTGCATATATAATCCTCAATTGACATTTTCAACATGTCCACTTCTAATAAATCTCTTTGTGCTTTGTAGTAGATATGTATGTGCCATCTTAAACTCTGTCAGAGTTACAACAATATAAGATATAAAATATAATGTAATGTGTTATTTTCAAACCCACTTAAACTGATTTAGAGGATGGTGTTCATCACAAAATAAAGAAATAGTTTTTACATTTATATTGGACCACTTTCACTTTAAATTCTGGGTTTCACCAAAAAAAAAAGTATTTTTTTCAGAAGTAGTATGCTAAGGACCTTGGTGAATAGTTCAGTTGCCCCAGACCTTGGTGAGCTATTATTCATTATAGGAAGAGTTACATTAAAAAAAAGCTACAATATGGATTCTGCTTTGATTTTCACATTATTGTATGGCTGTGTATTATATTGTGAGGTCATGAGTTCTGGTCCACAGTGTAATCCAGCAAATGACAGACATATTTGCTGGAAGTCCCATACAAACACCATTAAAAGGCTTGAATAAAAGTACATTAAACCCTTGAAGAAATCTTAGACTACTACAGTGCAGAAAAGAGGCTGTCTGACAGACTTGAGGCATGAAATGCTCTGTGAGTAGTCTCAGTGCACATCATGAAGTGCATTGTTGTACATTAAAGAGGTTTGTTTGAAAACATTCCCTCAAGCAAACATCTTTAGAATTCCTCTGTAGTGATGGAAGCTGTTAAAAATGAAATGCTTGCAATGCTAAAATGTCTACAAGATTTCAGAGAAACTGGATTTACATCCGTTCACAGACACCCACCTTTGCACAGAAATCGGCAGAACAAAGTGGGTCTGAGCAGAAAATTCCCAAAGAGAAAAGCTGTCGGAAAGAATCGGTTTGATTTTGAATGTCCAAACAATAGGGACAAAAATCCAGAGCAGAATTCTGAACCACTTTTAAATGATACAGTGCAGTAGGTTTAAATAGATTTTATTTATTTACTGTATGTGAAGCATATATATATATGCTACCACTCTCCTATACACAGACACAGCAAATGGGCATAGTTGTGGCCAGGGTAGTGGCCAGGTTACACTGTTCCCTGCATTTATTATGTCCCTTGCATCACCCATCGGCGACAGGTACATATAGTATGATCTCGATCGGCTTGTAATTGTTTCCGAAGCGCTCTGCCAAAGTGCTGCCAACATTTGGTTGCCTCGACAATAAAGAAGTAGTCCCCAACAGACGCGATAGGTGAGCTTCAGTGTGCTGTCCCATTGTGTGTGGTTCTTTCTCCACACCAGTTTGGCCAAAGTGACTGTCCAAGCCGGGCTCAGCCAGGTGGGAGAGAACGCCAGCATTGGTGTGTGCAGCCCCGAGTCAGTGGTGAACATCAAAAGCGAAAGCCTGCAAATTAATATACCACCGAGTGATCCTTCTGTTTCTACAGCCACTGAAGTAGGGTATGATCAGTCATCAGGGTAGAACGCCATCCCCAGAGGTAGTAACGAAGGGCCTCCACCACCCACTTAATCGCACTCCCTGGGGAGCAGCTTTCTGCTGAGAAATGTGACAGGGTGTTCTTCCCTCTCAAAACATTGTAAGTGCACTGCTCCTAAACTGAAGCGATCGCATCCATTTGCAGAATAAATTCCTTTGAAAAGTATGGATTGTGCTGAACCGGGAACAATGATAAAGCAGCTTTTAGGTCCGAGAAGGCTCTCTCACAGGTGTTGTTCCAGGCAACACTACGATTCTTTCTGCCCTTTGTCAAGTCAGTGAGGGGGGTGGCCTGGTGCACAAAGTTGGGAATGAACCTGTAGTACCCCGCGAGCCTGAGGAAGGCATGAACCTGCCTCTGTGTTTCAGGACATGGATATGCAAGCACCTACCCCACCTTGTCCATTTGAGGCGTGAGCAAACTCTTCCCCATGGAATATCCCAGATAGTGGGTTTCCAACATACCCAGCCTGCACTTCTTAGGGTTAGTCGTCAACCCCACCAGTTGTAAACTGTCAAGCACCGACCGAAAATGGATGGGATGAGATTCCCAGTCATTACTGAAAATGACAACATCATCAAGATAGGCACCTGTGTATGTGGAATGGGGACGCAGGATCTGGCCCATCATCCGCTGAAAGATCAACACTGCGCCATGGAGACCAAAAGGGAGCACCGTAAATTCAAAAAACCCGTTGGGGTGGCGAACGTGGTCTTCTCCACCAAGGTTACTTGCCAGTATCCCTTTGTGAGGTCTAGGGTGGAAATATATGAGGCCTGCCTGAGTTTCTCCAACAGCTTGTCCACACACACCATCGGGTTTGCATCAAATTTTGAAATCTTATTCAAACCCCAAAAATCAATACAGAACCGAACCAAACCATCGGGCTTTGAGACAAGTACATTTGGGCTCCGCCACTTGCTTTGGCTCGGACAAGGAACACCTATCTAAAGCATCTGCAGAACTTCTTTGCATATAACCTTCCTTGTCGCCTCTGGCAGGTGATACAGGTGCACCTGTATGGTAACACCAGGCAGTATTACGATCTTGTGTTTCGCAATTGTTGTCCGGCCAGGCACGGCCAAAAAGATGTCAGAGTTCTTCTTGATAACTGATAGCAATTCTGCTTTCTGAGTGTCAGTTAAATCCTCACCTGGAATCCTAACTGCATAATTCACGGTTGATATGCACTCTTCAATGATTGCCGGACCGAACCACTCAGCCCGGAATATATGCGGATCCAGTGGAATCAATACCAGTACCCTATCTCCCTTCTTAAACTCGCAAAGTTTACTTGTCTTGTTGCAATCACGTTTCTGAGCCTCCTGCTCACGCTGAAGATGTTCCACCGCAACAACGGACAGTCTGAAAATCTGTTCCTGCAGTGACACAACTCAGTCGACAAACCTGCCCCCTCGAGGTGTCAGACAAGTCCCTGTCCACTCTTCTTGAAAAATGCCTAACACACCATGCGATCAGCAGCCACAGAGTAGCTCAAAAGGGCTCAGCCCTGTGGATGCGTGCAGTGACTCCCTAACAGCAAAAGGAGCAAGGGCCCTTCTGTATCACACGAGGTCGAGTCATCATGAGTGACTCGTCGAATCATCTGTTTCAGGGTTTTATTAAATCATTCAGTCAGGCCATTCATCTGCGGATAATAAACTGTGGAGTGTAACTGCTTAATTGCAAAGCTTTCATATAGCTGCTTCATGATGTCAGACATAAAGGGCGTGCCCTAATCAGTCAAAATCACGCAATGGATACCAATATGCGTAAACATTTCCGAAAGTGCTTTTGCAACAGAGCAAGTGTCTGCTTGCTGCAGCATGGCCACTTCTGTGTATCTTGTGGCGTAAACAACTAACACCAGCATATACTGAAAGCCACTTTTATGCTTGGGGAGTGGGCCAACAATATCTAATCTCGCACTCTCAAAGGGGATGTCTAAAATAAGCATCGGTACAAGGGGTACCCTGGCAGGTCTGTGAACGGAAACCATTTGACAGTTGGGACAGGCCTTACGAAATTGCTCCACATCCTGGCCCATATTCACCCAATAAAAGTGTTTCGAAATGTGTTCCCTCATCTTTTCCACACCAAGGTGACCCCCCCAAAACATGACTGTGTGCAATTTTTAAAACCTTCTTCCTATGCTCACTTGGCAATACCAACTGCTCAGTATGCCCATTACCCATGCAATCAGAAATCACCCAATACAGAAAACCATCCTTAAGTAAAAAATGTGGTCCTCTCTCTCCAGATAGTCATGAGTCATTTGCGACGTGGGCTTGTCTGAATGCAAAATCCAAGTTTCTATCGACTTGTTGCAGGCGAACAAACTTAATCTGAATAGCAGTCTCTGCTTCCTCCATGTTCGATGCAGCATCGCACTCGCCTCCCACTGCTATCTTGTTCGATGCAGAATCACACTCACCTCCCACTGCTATTTCGCTTTTTGTCCAGGTCCATATTGAGTGTCCGGTTGGGGAGGCTGTTGTTCCACATGACGGCGTGGAAAAGTCTTCCAGCTGTCCTGGGTCTTCACTTGAGGATTTGTCCCTCACCTCGCTGGACAACTCCAGTTCAATTTCAAACCCGGTTCCTTGACTGACATTGTCTGCAACAAGCCTCTCTCTATCCACTACAGGGAAGGTGCTCTGCAGGTGGCCAAGACCCGTAGGAAGAAGGCATTCCTTTTTCCTATTAGGAGTGGCCAGGATAAGGAGTCTGATGTGACAGTCCAAACCTTAAAGTTCTTCCCTTTAAATTTCAGAGGGAGTAATATAGTCTGATATGTTTTAATGTCCCCATGGATGAAGTGGATGTTCACTTTGTCTGTGTTCTTATAAGGGGTCTGCCGGAGCAAGTCACAGCAGACTATGCAGAGTTCGCTACCAGAGTCCAACAGTGTCAAGAATTCCTGTCTGGCCAACAAAATAGAGACCTTAAAATTGTCCTCCTTTAACATCTTGGGAGAAACTTGAGAACTGCATACCTGTGCCAGACCAATAGCCATTGTTTGCGCAGGTGGGAGGTGGCACTCCCAAGCCAGATGTCCCGGTTGATCACAGCGATAGCAGCTGCGTTTAGTCTGCACTCTGGTGTTCCCACTATGGCGTTTTCCACTCATGGTGCTGGCAACCCTGGAGGTCTGTTTTGGTTGGATCGAAATTGGGGTCAAGCCTGGGTAGCCCCATTATTTCCAGGTGGTTTGTGTACCCTATAATCTACGGGTCAGTTCCAGCAGTGACTAGATGTCGTTCAGTAGCATTTCATCACAAAGTCTCTCGTGTATCCCTGACAGGACTGCATCAATAGCGAGTTTCTCCACAATGCGCTCAAAAGTCTCTCCCAAATCCAGCTATGAATCAGGTCCACTAATCCCTGGATCTGTCCACATATGGTGCGGTCTGGATCAATATGCCACAGACGAAATTCGTGCCCCTTGACAACTGGGCTCACAGCCGTGCGGAGGAGGATCTGTTGCTTCAAGAAGTCATAATCATCCAGTTTTTCGGGAGTGAGGTCTCGCACAAAATTTATGGCCTCCCCAGTTAAAAACAGGGCCACGATAGCTGGCCAGGTTCCCCTGTCCCAGCGCATTAATGTTGCTGTGCGCTCGAAGCAAAACAGGAAACAATCTGGGTCATCCGAGGGAGCCATCTTCACCAGTACATCCCTAGGGAGCGCAAAGACCGGAGCACCCACTAGAGCCTCATTTTGCTTATCTGGTATCAGGATATCATATGCTTCTTGGGGTTCCTTTGGTGCAAGACCTCACTTCTGTTACCATTTGATGCATGAGTCACTATCTTGCACCCCAAAACATGAGGCTGAGTCTCAGTATTTTATCAAAACCAGCTTTATTCAACTTGAAACAGGAACAGCAGGGTTATTTATTGCAGCGGGAGCTGCCACTCTCCTATACACAGACACAGCAAACAGGCAAAGTCATAGCCAGGTCAATGGCCAAGTTATACTGTTCCCTGCATTTATAATGTCCCTTGCATTAACCATCGGCGAAAGGTGCATATAGCGCAGTCTCAATCGTCTCGTAATTGTTTCCTCAGTGTTCTATCCACGAAGAAGCAGTCCTCCACAGAGGTGGCAGGCATGCTTCGGCATGCAGTCTCGTTGCGGGGGATCCTAAAACAGTTCAGAAACCTCACAATATATACTGTAAATATATATACATACACACTACTCCATTTCCATTTTTCTTTTCAAATTTAATCAGTTGAAATGCAATGTATGGCCTAAAATGGTGAAAAGGTAAGCAGTAAAATGCCAGACGTTTAAATTTAAAGTTTAGGCTAACAAAAACTGAAAAAAGGAAATATTAGAATATTACAAATATAGGTTACAACCTATAGATGCTCTACATCTCTTAAAGTAAATTAAGTGTTGCAAGTTGAAGCAAACAATTTGCACAAGTGTGTCCACTTCTGTTGATTACTTAAAAACCCTCTGTGTGTCTAAAAGCAGAGTTGGGACAGACTGTGTTACTACACCCTCTGAAGTACTATTTGAACATTATTCCAGTGATAATAGCAAGAAAATGGTAATTAACAAATGAAATGGGACAGAGCATTATTATCCTTAAACATGTAGGCCATTCATTTAGAGAAATTGCAAAAAAAAATCAAAGTGTCAGTGGGTATAGTGTCCTATACAATCCAAAGGCAATTGGAAACTGGAAGCAACTCTGATAGGAAGAGATCTGGCAGATCCAAAGTCACATCCCAACTAGAAGACAAGTTTCTAAGGGTCACCAGCTTGAGTCATAAGTGCCTCACAGCACAACAGCTTCAAGCACAGCTTAACAGTGGTCAAAAAAAGCAAGTCTCAGTTTCTACCATGAAGAGGAGACTTTGTGCTACAGGATTGACAGGGCAAGTGGCAGTAAGAAAGTTATTCCTTAAAGGATAAAGTATGCCATTGAAATACTGGCTGTGGACTACTGCAGACTGGACAAAGACTCCTCTTCACAGTAGAAACTGAGACTTGCTTTTTTTGATCACTGCTCAGTTATGCTTGAAGCTTAACATCCTTATATTTTGTGAATCTCCATATATCCAATACAGATTTGAAGGAAGCTGGAGCATGCGTAGGCAAATAGTAACACTGAATGGGAGACTAGGCCTTACTCACTCACTGATCAACCTAACACATGTCTCTGTGGTACAGATTTGAATCTGAGAGTTTAAAAAAAAAACAACACATTTCTGGATACATTACAGACACCACAAATAGATGCTTTAAGTGCTGAAGAACTGGATAAACCTCTGACGCTATCAGAATTACTAGATGCTATAAAGTCACTTCAAAGCGGGAAATCAGCAGGCCCTGATGGTTACCCTGTAGAATTTTATAAGAAATTCTCCACTCAGCTAGCTCCCCTCTTATTGGCAACATTTACAGAAGCTAGAGACAACCAAATACTACCTCAAACTTTTTGTCAAGCATTAATCACCGTCTTTCCTAAACAAAATAAGGACTTATTACAATGTGCATCATACAGACCAATTTCACTCCTGAATAATGATGTTAAGATACTCTCAAAAATTCTAGCTAGAAGGATGGAGAAAGTGCTGCCCTCTGTAATATCACAGGATCAAACTGGATTTATTAAAGACCGACACTTATCTTCCAATCTCCGATGCCTGTTTAATGTATTATATTCACCAGCAAAGTGAAACACTCCAGAGATATTGCTATCATTATATGCAGAAAAAGCATTTGATATGATTGAATGGAACTACCTTTTCACTGCATTTGAGAAATTTGGGTTTGGCCCGAATATTTGTGCATGGATCAAACTACTGTGTACCAATCCAGAAGCTTCAGTTTGTATTAACAACATTTGTTCAGACTACTTTAAGCTAGAATGTGGCACCAGACAAGGATGTCCCTTGTCACCACTGCTGTTTGCAATCACTGTCGAAATTCTTATCAGATAAAGGGGATTATCAAAGAAGGACTGGAACAGAAAATTTCTCTATATGCAGATGATATGGTTTTATATATATCAGACCCAGAAAACACTGTACCTGCAGTTTTAACAACACTCACAGAATTTCAAAAGATATCTGGTCTCAGAATTAATCTGAATAAAAGTATACTCTTTCCAGTGAATTCACACGCATATAATATTAGATTGGACACCCTACCTTTTACCATAGCAGATCAGTTTAAATACCTAGGGATAAATATCACAAGTAAACATAAAGCTCTTTATCAACAAAATTTTGCTGTATGTATGGGGAAAAATTAAGCAAGACTTGCATAGATGGTCAACCCTTCATCTCACTCTAGCCGGAAGAATTAATGTTGTTAAGATGAATATCCTTCCTAAACTTCTTTTTTATTTCAAAACATTCCAATATATATCAACAAATTGTTTTTTAAGCAATTAGACTCAACAATAACCTCATTCATTTGGAACTCAAAACACCCAAGTATCCGAAGAGCAACTCTACAAAGACCTCAGACAGAAGGTGGCATGGCTTTACCTAATTTTCAGTTTTATTACTGGGCAGCAAACATACAAGCCATAAAAACCTGGACACAAATAAATGAACATACACAAGCCTGGTCCGCAATAGAAGTAAAATCCTGTAGTACTTCTTTATACTCCCTGCTCTGCACTCCAATAAATGCAAGTTATCGTAAATATACTAATAACCAAATTGTGCTTTACTCACTCAGAATATGGAACCAGCTTAGAAAGCATTTTAAGATGTGGCACCTCTGCAAGAGAGCCACCTCTTTCAACCCTCGCAAACATATCCAGTTTTTAATACCTGGAAAAGATTTGGGATTAAAATGCTCAGAGATCTTTATATAGACAACATTTTTGCATCCTTTGAACAATTACGTTCCAAATTCAACCTCCCAGCTACACATTTCTTTCACTATCTTCAAATTAGAAACTTTGTTAAACAGAAACTGCCCGATTTTCCTCACCTCGTACCCTCCACCATGCTGGAAAAAATACTGCTCAATTTCGAGGACTTAGACACCATTTCCGTATTATATAAAATCTTATTAGAGTCCCTACCTTTCAAAGAACCAAGAGGACATTGAGAAAAAGATCTCTTAATCAATATATCAGAAAAGGAGTGGAAGGTAGCAATGCAGAGAATTCACTCGAGCTCCATATGCGCAAAGCATAGAATTATTCAACTCAAAATTATATATCGAGATCACCTGTCTCGCTTAAAACTGTCCAAAATGTTTCTAGGGCAAGATCCAACCTGCGAACGCTGCAACCAAGCTCCTGCCTCACTGGGTCACATGTTTTGGGCCTGCACCAAATTAACATCATTTTGGACCAAAATTTTTAAGTGCCTTTCAGACAGCCTTGGGTCACAATTCCTCCTAACCCATTAACCGCTGTGTTCGGTGTTCTTCCAGACGGACTTGAAGTGGAGAAGCACAAACAAACGGTGATTGCATTCACTACACTTTTGGCATGCAGACTTATTTTGTTAAATTGGAAGAATCCTAACTCTCCTCTGATAAGTCAGTGGGAAACTGATGTTTTATATTATTTGAAATTGGAAAAAAATCTAATTTTCAGTTAGAGGATCCGTACAGAATTTTTTCAAAACCTGGCAGGATCTAATCAATAATATTTTAGAATAAGAGAAATAATTATTACCGCATTTATTTCCCTTCTCCATTTTTTTATTTACCTATATATATTTCTTCCTTTCTTTTGTTTATTTTTGCCCTATTATAAAGCCTTAAGCAATTCTCCTTTGGCTAAGCTCTCCTTCTCAAGGGTGGGGTCTGATTTGTCTTCAATTCTTTTTTGTTATAAATTAATCTATATGTATGGAATGATTACAATAAAATTAATAACTAAAAAAAAAAAAAACAACACACATACCCATTAAATTATGCAAACCCTTTACAGTCAGTGATGGAGCTGTGATCTGAAGCTGTAACGTGGTAGTATTTATTACTGCTTAAGAATGCTTTCCTACTTTTTGTAAAAGATCCCTTAATTTACAGAAATAAAAATGTTTGTGCATTTCTATCTACAATCCATATGTATGTGTTTAACACTAAAAATTAAGTATAGACTATATTTGGGCATCTTCATGTCAATGTCAATGTTTTGTCATTGGTCACATTTAATGAATAAATCCTTGTACAATAGATGTACATGCAATTCAAATTTACATTTATATGATTTAATTTTAGAATGTTAATAAAAAAAACTATTTCCTTATCTTCTCCAGTGTATTCTTTGTTTTCTTTAGGAAAAATGATCATTTGTAGTAAATATATTGCTTTTCTTCAAATGGGAATTCAAAGATGCCTGTTTCTAGGCACTTTATTCTAGGACTGATATTTGTTATTATCCAGGCTAGTCTTGACTTTGTATATTCTCCTGGGCACAGAAAATCTGGAGATCACTGCCACTGGGAACATGCAGTTATTGTATGCTATCAAGTGTTGTTATAGACTTGGTGTATGTAAAAAGAACAGCTCTTAAAACCAATATGTTTTTTCCCCTGTTGGCTTCTGACATTATTAAAGTTGAAATACAATACTCAATTTCTTACCATTGCTTATGGGTAATATATTGGTAAAAGAATAATCCATGCCTGTTTTTATATTAAACACTGCACGCTTGGATACAACCTTCAGCATAAGTAAATGATTAATGGGATTGGCACATTTTTAAGACCTTGTAGGCGACAGTAATAATATTGAACGATACTCTCTATGCCTTGGCTTTTTGTTTTATAATGGTTGAGATTTTTTTTTGTCTCATGTCTCTGCTCTGCTAAATCTGCATTTTATCAAGAAACTTGCCTTGTATATTTACTTAAAAAATTTCATTTTGATATATAAGAGTGTTAGACAGGCTGAGGACATGCTATTTTGTTATTTGTGATTTACAACAGGGCAACCTGAAAAAAACACTCTTCAATGCGCTATTGAGAAAATAAAAGATTTAGAAGTATAGGACTAGTGGATTAACTCCACTTCATACTGTTGTAGGCAGAATTCCAGACATTTCTCATAACATAATTAACCTGCATATTAGGATACAATTAATTACTATTACTGTATCTTAGTGAAAAAACTGCAATTAGCCCGTGTTCAGTTTCAGCCTATGCAGTTTTATTCATTTATTTGCTATGCAGTAAGCACATTTTCATACACTTCACTCATTTTAAAAAGATTAATACTGTCTACTGTAGCCTTTTCTTGTGTATTTACAGTACCTTTTTGAAGTTTTTCATCAGATTTATTAATGTTCTTTAAATTGTTCCAACCTTCTTCAGAGCTTTATCTTAGTGAAATGCACATGTTCCTCTAACTGGATTTTTACTCATCTCATAACCCAAAACAACCTCAATTCCACTGATTTGTTTTTGTAGAGTTACAGTAGAGGGCTACATGGTCTTTTTGAACTCTATAAACATTACATTCATCAACATTAAACATCACCTGCCGTTTGCTGAGATTAGGGTAATAAACTGTAAGGATGACATCCACTTCTATCTTCCGCAAGCTGTATGAACTGCATATTTGACAAAATCAGGTCACTTGTACCATTAAGCTCTGCTCTGGAGCCTAAACAGATGTCTCCGTTAAGATGCAGTTTTAGTGCTTGAAGCCAGAATATTGATTGGGTATAGTTTGTATTAATTAAAGAAGAGTGAAGCAAGTTTTCTTTTTATCATTTACAGATTCACAAGATAAAAAGGAACACATGAATAAGGTCTATACTATCTACTTAAATGATCCTTGAAATAAGTGTAGCAACAATATTTTAAAGTAAGAAAAAACATTAAGTAAATGATAAACCCAGGCAGCCATAAATTATGCATTTTAATCTGCTTCATTTGGCTAATTATTCCTTTTTTACTATAGCATCCATATTGTAAAGTTTATATCATTTTATGTATTAAGTAACTCAATAAACCTGTTTCATGTCTCAGAGAAGCACAACTTCATAAGGTGTTTTGCAAATTAAGAAAGAATACATTTCAAAATTTAAGGATCATTCATTATAATTTCTAATATATAACTGGTGTCATAATGGTTAGTACTGATGCCACAAAGCCATAGTTTTGAAATCCAAAGCTGTTCACTGCTCATTTTCTTTGACTGAGTGGTTCTCCAGTTTCCCTCCCACATCCTAAATATCTATACTAGTTTGGTTTTTGTAAAGTGGCCTGTTATGAGTGAATCTTGGTGTGTCCATGACTGAGCCCAGTGGTTGACTAGTGCCTTATCCAGAATATGAATCAGAGAATGGCATTGCTGTATATATAAGTGCACTATAGACCCCAAAGGAAATCTTTTGACATTACCTTAACCTTCCTCTAATGTTAGCTTTCTGTTACTATCTCTTACGTTAACGTGTCGATTTGACCCGTGTCTTTAATCAGCCATATTACCCTCAAAACAATTATTTATCATCCAATTTTTTTCCTTACCTCTTGGTTACTTTGTTACGCTTCCTTGTCCATTAAAAGAATGTTTTTAATATTTTTGCTGTGACCTCATGAGCTTTTACTTTAACAGCATACCTCTCGTTTTCAATTTTAAAAAATGATTAAATGAACCTCAAGAGAATTATTTAAATAAATAAAAGGTTTATATGTTACCTGACTATTACTGAGGGGTATTAGAACACATCTCTTAAATAAATTTGTTATATATATTTTTATTATAATATTAATTTCTATAGTAACATCTATGGTGTTACGGGTCAAATTTGACCCATATATATTTATTTCAAAGAAAAAGGCAAAAAAGTATTTTCAAAAGTAACTTTAATTTAAATGGAAAGCTAAACAAGTAAATCTCAAAAAGTGGATTTGCAAGGTCAAACAAACAACGAACAATCAAGCAAATCAAACCAATAGAAATGAGGCACTAGTTCCAAAAAACGTCTTTGTGTGCAAGAACATGCATGTGCATTTAGATGCATGTGTGGCAAAAAGTGACACTTCTAGTGTGTTCTTTGCAAATATATTTTTTTGCAGTAGAAGCAGAGTACGTTTGTCTTTCTGTCTTTATTGCTAGGGCAGACCTGACACCTCTTTCTTTTAGAATCAGGTGGCCTCAGTGGGGTTGTGGCTGTGGCTGTGTAGGTTGATGTTGAGGCAGTGCTGGCCGAAGAGGATGCTGGCACTGATGCTCTTTGTGTTGCTGATGGTGTGGAAGGAGTGCTACGTGAGCTCTGCAGCTGTCTGACCAAGGCTGCAGCGGCTGGGTCCCAGGGCACCCGTTCCCTTCGCTCAATGTGTGCCTTGACAAGGGAACTTCCTAACTCCTCAAGAAACATTCTCCGCTTGTTTTTTCTGGTTGAGTTCCACCCTAGGTGATTGTGGGTCCACAACACAAATGCATTGTATGCAGACACATCTAGAATGTTATAAAACACAACCATTGGCCATCTCCTGGTCATTCTCTGGCAAGTGTAGGTGGCAGTCAGCTTGTCCAGGTTGTCCACTCCACCTTTGTTTTTATTATAGTCCAAGATAATTATGGGCTTTTTGTCACTTGCTGATGACACAGCTGCGTCTTTGTGAAAAGTGGACATAAGTATCACACTCCGGTGTTTTTTTGGACAATATGAAACAACCGTGGTGGTGTCTGTAAAAGCAAATTTTAAAGAAAGTGGAGCCCTGTCCTTCACCTGCAAAATTTCGGCAGGCAGCTCAGGTTTTTTTTTTTTTTACTGTGCCCACCATGGTAAGTTTCCACCTGAGAAGTTCTTGTCCAAGGTCATAGCTGGTAAAGAAATTGTCACATGTGATATTGTGACCCCGCAGTCCAGTAGTCATATCGAGGACTACACGTTTTCCTTGATTTTTCTCAGGAATGCCACTTGCATGTTTGCCTGTGTAAATCTGCAGATTCCATGCATAGCTGGTTTTTGCATCACAGGCTGTCCAAATTTTTATGCCGTATTTCCCTGGCTTACTAGGCATGTACTGCCGAAAAGGGCATTTTCCACGGAAAGGGACAAAATGTTCATCTACTGTTACCTCTGGCCCTGGGTTGAACATCAGTGGAAGGAGCTGCACCCACCTTTCCCAGACATCCCTGATGGGAGCAAGCTTGTCAGATTTTTCTCTAGTTTCTCTTTTGTCAAATCTAAGGACTCTTGATATCATTCGAAATGACTGAAGTGACATTGTTGCCCGGAAAATATTTCTGCCTGTTGACGCATCCCAGAGACTATCAGTGGCCTCATTGCTGGATTTGTAAACACCAGCAAGAAGAAGAACACCAATATAAGCATCCAGGTATTCCTCATCAATGTCATTCCACATGTCGCCATGAACCTTTTTTCCTTCAAGGTTTGTCATAGCAATCATGACTTTCTTTAGTGACAATGGCATAAACAGATCAAAACATGTCTTGATGTCACTTACTCTCGTCATAGCAAACCTTGTGATTCCAGGGGTCTTTTTGATGACATTTGCAGCAGCTGCCCTGCCATGTAAGTCAGGAGGTACCGAGCTCCAACAGATGTTACCACTTTAGGATTTGAACGTTTCAGCAGGAGTGAGTGCAGCTTCAGCATCGGTGACCTCCTCATCAGACTCATCAGATGTGTCTGTGTCTTATGGTAGATACTCTACAATGTCTTCCTCCTCGGAAACCTGCTCATCAGTATCACTATGCTGTTCTGTGTCCTCTGCCTCATTTTCAGAAAAGATATGATCCAGAGCGTGGCTTACTGTAAATCTTCTTCTCATTTTTGACTGCTGCAAACAGGAGATGTGTACTCAGGTAAGGAGACACACAGGCAAAGAGAGAAGCCCCTCAAAGTGTGTTTATGATTTTTGTTTTGACACTATTGTTTTATAACCTTAAATTATAACTGGGTCAAAACTGACCCTACCAACACAAAGGTAATAATTTTCACCAGAGCATTTTATAATTTAGTACAATTGTTTTTTTTTGTTTTATTTTAATTAAATACAGATTCCTGACAAAGTCAAAAAGCCTAAGCTGAGGGTATGTTTTCCGAAAGCATTGCTGCACTAAGAAAATTTAAGATCAGTCAGTGGGAGCAGAGTTTGTATATCAGGCTGGAGTGGTAGCTGGGCAGACCATCATAAAAACTATGATTATACTTGTTTTATTCTTTGGTTTCTAATTGAAAGATTTCAGTTTCTGATTTAAAAAAAAATTATAATCCTTTCTGAAAACATGTTTTCACTTTATCATTATGGGTTACTTGGTGTAGACTGATGAGCAAAAATGGCAATGTATCCATTTAAAATTAAATCTTCAGCAAAATAAAGTGTGCAGAAAGTGAATGGGGTCTGAATACTTTCTGAATCCACTGTAGTATATTAATTTTACTATGATACATCCATCCATCCACCATCCATTATCCAACCCGCTACATCCTAACACAGGGTCACGAGGGTCTGCTGGAGCCATATCCCAGCCAACACAGGGTGCAAGGCAGGAGCAAACCCCGGGCAGGGCGCCAGCCCACTGCAGTACTATGATACAGATATGCACTAAACAGCTGTCTTTTTGCTCAGCCTCAGAGTGACAAATCAGAGCCAGCCCTTTAGAAAGTAAACAACCTAGATAAAGAGGATCCATATCAAATGGCAAAACATGCCTTGTTTACTGATCTCATACTACAGGTGGAAATTTTGAAGCAGTGATCAACAGAATATCATCTCTACTTATTAGTTATCTCAGAGGACCAAAGATTATGTCCATTCAAACAATGGGTATATGTAAGGCATGAAGGTTATAGTCAAATAACATTTTTTATTATAGCAATATAGCTATACTACTCTTAAATGTTTACATCATTTGACTCTTTTCTTAAATTTACATTTATACTCTGCTTTTGCATTGATCAATTTGTATATTTAAAAAAATATTGCTTCACTAATACAAACCCATGATATGGGTTGGCAAATAGTAAATTAAATCCATTTTAAATACATTGACCTTGATAATTATTATTACACTGTATTTATCCAGTATGATAGCAAATGCATGTTTGACATGTTTTATTTATTTGAACGGTATATGTTACTTCTGAGTATTTCACTAGTAGTATCATTCAGTCTGGTTGGTTTCATTTATATTATTCATACTGTATATGTTTAATGTCATAAACTCCCAAAACAAATAAGTGAATCAATTGAACAGATTTTCTGAAGACCTATACAGTTGGATCCACTGGAATGATTTGCAAAGAAGGAAAATATCATTCTTAGAATTTAAATCTGCAGCAGGCTTTCTTCCAGCAAGATGACTATCCAATTGTTTTTTTTTTTTTTTTGGCCTTTCTCCCATCTGCTGCTTCCCCTTTAGGTTCCCCGGAGCTCAGTTATAAAGAGCAGCCCACCTGATTCCCAAAACTGACAAAGCTGATAGGGCTAGATGTCCTACTGTTTATGTGTATAAATATAATTTATCTTTTATTTCTGCCTTCAGTCAGTTTTTAAGACCAGCTGAGGAAAGCTCTGTCCCCATTTCCATATATCTCTTGTCTTTGACAGTTAATGTATCTTATGTCCCCATGACACTTCTGAAATAAGTTACCTTTTTTACTCTTTACCACTGTGAACATACTGCATGTTTATTACTATCAATTTAGATAGATAGATAGATAGATAGATAGATAGATAGATAGATAGATAGATAGATAGATAGATAGATAGATAGATAGATAGATAGATAGATAGATAGATAGATAGATAGATAGATAGATAGATAGATAGATAGATAGATAGATAGATACTTTATTAATCTCAAGGGGAAATTCACAAATTTGTGCATTTATGTTCATTATTGCTGTAAAAGCAACACAGCTGAAAGATGACCTTGTTCTTCTAAGACTAGAACCACCACCAGCTTAAAATTGCTCACAGGCCATAGGCTCAGTACTATCAAGGCTAAATACTGATATGAGAAGAAAGTGCATTACATACCATGAGGGAAAGTTGAAATGCATTTACGATGACAGTTCAAAGCTGACTCACATATGAGGCCAGTGGCGGCCTTTTACACCACCTCACGGGTTACCTTAGAAACAGTATGCTTCGAGACATGTAAGGTCCTATGCAATCTTGATGTAAAACTTTTATAATGCACATGACAGTTTTTATAACCCATAAAGTACACCTTTACCCACTTATAGGGCTGTTTAGGGAAGTAGTTACATGCTTCTGCTTCCCATAGTAACATTTTCTGATCTGTGGGAAGCTGACAGGATAAGAAACAAACTCTCAACTCATTGACAGACATTGTTGGAGACCTCATTCACACAACCACGCTTACTAATACAACCCCAGTTTTACAGTCAGAAAAACCCAACCTAGAACAGGAACATTACTGTTCATAGGAATTCTGTTGATTTCTTTTCTTTTCAGTTCAGCACATTCCCCATTTTGCAAGCTCTGACCTTTGTGCACAATTAGAATTCTAATTCAGTGAACGTAAAAGTCAAAATGACATTCAGTGTATTAAAAAATATCAAGCAATAGGTCAATGTATCAATGTTTTCTAATATGAACTAGGTTGTTAAAATACCTACATTGATCGCCCAAATATAAGAAATTTTTAAAGGATTAAATTTAAAACCAGCCGTTAATGAAGGCGGAGAAAGCAAATTTAGCTTTCTTCAGAAATTTCAGACATTGGCGTTTGCATTACTTAGTAATAGCATGTCAAAATCAACCTGACCAAAATTAAGCCTTGGTATACTAAGATGATTTGCTTGAAATATTACTAGGGGTGGCACTGAGTTTGTCATTGGTGAAGTTAATTTTTCGCATTTAGTCTAAAGATCCATCCAAATATTATTTGGTCAAAGTGGCCATGACAGGTAGCAACATGCATAAACCTAAAGGAATAAGGAAAATGAGAAAGACTTCCTAATAGGGATCCCATTTGCCACAATAGAATATGTTCTATATTAGAAATTAAACACATGTAACCAGAACATATACCTTATATGTACACTAATGTGTAAAATAATATAAGGATAATTTAACCAATTTTTAAATTACTTTCAATAAAGCAGTTGCCCGACCAGTGTATATTCTTATCCAACCCAGAAACCATATCCTGTTTTTGGCACCAATCCGACCTTAATATATATTAATTCAAGCACCATTCATCTTTTTATTTTATCCCCTGTATTCCATCAGTGTCATACAGCACCAAACACATAATAATTTACATTTTATATTTGTTAAGATAGATAGATAGACCTTTAATGGCTACACAATTGATTGGAGCCCTGTCCAGGGTGTGTTCCTGCCGTGTGCTCTATGCTAGCTGTGACAGTCTCCAGCAGACCCCCACAACCTTGTTCAGAACTATGTGGGTTAGAAAATGACTGACTGACAGACAATTCTCTTTGCTCTATTTTCCTGCATAGTATATGACAGTCAGGTAAAAAGAAAATGTCATTAAAATATGATTGTCTGGAACTATGCATCAAAATTCCCAAATGAAGATTGCTAGATTAGGACAGTAATAATAATAATAATAACTCTTAAGGATTTAACCTTCTTTCTTGCTCTGCCTGTGTAGTGCTTCTGTCTAGCTCCTTGTTCACCACACATCAAAGGACTTACTTTTTCTCAGTTCTACTGCCAATTTCTAGCATTTTTTGTGCTTCTTCTTCTTCATGCATAAGAAAGATTTTATAGTACCTTTCTGGTCGTTTTTACTTTGCTTTTGCAAATCACTCAGGAAAAACATGATGCTGCATAAAATTGAAATATAACAAAAAAAAAACTATGATTATGCAGACTATGGAGCAATATATCAGATAGTATTTGTATTAGTTTGTACAAACATTCTTTTATGTATGAACTTAAGCTTAATTCTTCATTGCATGAGCAATCATATGAAATGTCATTGTAATAACTGTTGTTGTTTATTCACTTGGTTCAAATTCCTGCTGTAATAAGTAACTTAATTAAATATGAAGATTTCAATAATAGTTTTTTAACACCAATTCCATTAAATATTCTGTTTAGCTGGATCGGCATTTAAAGAATATTCTATTTCAATAATTGCATTATAGAAATACATAGTCCATTCACAACTCATGTGCATTGATGTCCATCAATTATAAAATTATAAATGCCAAAATGAGGTACTTGAAACAGTCTCCTTCAGTTGGCAAAGCTTTAACGAACTGCTTCATCAGACCCAGTTTCATGTGCAGAGGCGGGAATATAATATTCTTTCTATCAACAAGTGGCTCATGTAGAATGTTTGGATCACCTGGTTTTAGGGCAGATCTTGGAGGCCAATTCTTTTCCACCCAATGCCTCTCATGAGCTCTGCTGTCCTACATGCACAGATAACAGGGATACTTGGTGTATCCGCATTGCTGACTCAAGAAGGAAGCATACCATTTTAAGGTCAACACAGATGACCCAATTGTGTTGGTGATATTACAGCAGACTCTCTTTATGTCTGCATATTCTTCACAAAGAGAAACTGAAATGACCAATTGGGACTGACCCAAATATATTGCCATTGTGAAGGAGGACACACTTTAAGCTCCGCTTTGAGCTATTGGTGAAAAGTCGCCATTCAGTTGAGTTATAGATTGGAATTCCCAATTCCTCTATTAAACCAGTATGTTATGGCAATACACAAAGCCACTGTCAGTTCTAAAGTACTGCAGAAATGCAATTTCTCTGGTCCGAAAGTACGATACCTTTGTTCCTTTTTCAAGTAAATTTTTCTCATGCAGTCTTGATACTAAGAGTTCTGAAGCCTTCTTCGATAGTCCCAAATCACGTACCAAATCACTCAGCTCATGCTGATCAAATCCCTTATGAACAGAGTCCTCTTCAATTTCAAACTCTTCATCATTGTTGTCACCTAGTTCATCACCATAATCATGTTTCTTCAAGAGAGGGTAGTGTAACGAAAACCGGCACTGGGATTTCATCTGAATGAGCCACTGGGCGTATAGCCAATGGTAGACTAGGATACTGTATGTTACATTTATTTTTCTTGTTATATCCTGAAGTTTTCACTATACAAAAGTAACAGTCACCGAAATGATCTCCTGGCTCTCACCAAACCATAGGTATACCAAATGGCATCTTATCACGTGTTCCATTTATCCACATCCATAAACCCTCAACACACTGTTTGCACACCTTATGAGGGGCCCAAGACATATCTTGATCACCAAGTTTAACTTTGAAATATGTCAAATAGGCTTGCTCTACAAATGTGCTGATGTTCGCCCTTTGACTGGGAATGGGTGAAACTGCCACAGATATAACAAAATGAATCGGGGTTGTTTAGGCACTTACGACGAGAAACAGCAGAGCCAGACATGATCTGAAAGAAAGGAAATACATATGTAAAAAAGTAGAAAAATAGAATTTGCTTATTCACTACGTAGAGCAGCGCACAACCTCTAACCACACTGTCTTGCATGTAAATGAATAGCTTATACAAATCCACACTATAGTATCGCACTAATATAAGCAGTGGAGGAGAAAAAACCTGACGTGATAGAAGAAAACTAACTGCACTTTCAGAATCAGCATGCCTATTTCAATGTAAATAAGCTTAAAAATTGAAATCAACAAAAAATTTGTTCAAAATTGTTCCACAGTGTTATCTGAATACTTGTTGGTTAATTATTAGCTGTATAGCCGCTGACACTCCACATCAAGTGAAGCCAATTGAAGTGGTTGGGGCATCTAATACAGATGCCTCCTGGACACTTTCCTGTGGAAGCTTTACAAGCACTACCACCTGGGAGGAGACCCCATAAAAGACCCAGGGCTTGCTTGGAGTATTATATCTCCCACATTGCCTAAGAATGCCATGGTATTTCACAGAATGAACTGGCAAGTGTGGCTAGGGAAATGGACATGTAGGCCTCACTACTAAGACTGTTGCTCCCACGACCTGGCTTCGGACAAGCCATGGAAAATGAATGAAGGAATGATTAGTTAGTGCTCCTGTTCTGTGATATAAAAGAATCAAGCATTGTGTCCATAATTGTCACCTGTGAATGAGCTGAAGAAATGTGCATTTTTGCAGGTTCCTTGCCGTAGGTGAAATATTTGCAAAGGCGAATAACTTTTTTTGTTAAGGGAATGAAATTTGGACCAAGCAATGATCAATAGAGAAGGGTAGGGGCAGTACTGATTTCTGTGAAAGCCCTGAACACGAAATGTCACTGATTTCAAGGTTTGATTGACATTTTTTGCCAGGCGGGGTTTTCCCTTATTCTAGTTTACAGCAGGGAGTGACACACAAGGCTGGACTACTCCGAAAACTTACTTTTTATTATTAGCTTACAAGGTGCTTCTTTCATTTCAGCAGAGAACATAACAAGTGTCTGAATCAGCTAACAATTGACTAATACAGTGGTGTGAAAAACTATTTGCCCCCTTCCTGATTTCTTATTCTTTTGCATGTTTGTCACACAAAATGTTTCTGATCATCAAACACATTTAACCATTAGTCAAATATAACACAAGTAAACACAAAATGCAGTTTGTAAATGGTGGTTTTTATTATTTAGGGAGGAAAAAAAAAATCCAAACCTACATGGCCTTGTGTGAAAAAGTAATTGCCCCCTGAACCTAATAACTGGTTGGGCCAACCTTAGCAGCAATAACTGCAATCAAGCGTTTGCGATAACTTGCAATGAGTCTGTTACAGCGCTCTGGAGGAATTTTGGCCCACTCATCTTTGCAAAATTGTTGTAATTCAGCTTTATTTGAGGGTTTTTCTAGCATGAACCGCCTTTTTAAGGTCATGCCATAGCATCTCAATTGGATTCAGGTCAGGACTTTGACTAGGCCACTCCAAAGTCTTCATTTTGTTTTTCTTCAGCCATTCAGAGGTGGATTTGCTGGTGTGTTTTGGGTCATTGTCCTGTTGCAGCACCCAAGATCGCTTCAGCTTGAGTTGACGAACAGATGGCCGGACATTCTCCTTCAGGATTTTTTGGTAGACAGTAGAATTCATGGTTCCATCTATCACAGCAAGCCTTCCAGGTCCTGAAGCAGCAAAACAACCCCAGACCATCACACTACCACCACCATATTTTACTGTTGGTATGATGTTCTTTTTCTGAAATGCTGTGTTCCTTTTACGCCAGATGTAACGGGACATTTGCTTTCCAAAAAGTTCAACTTTTGTCTCATAAGTCCACAAGGTATTTTCCCCAAAAGTCTTGGCAATCATTGAGATGTTTCTTAGCAAAATTGAGATGAGCCCTAATGTTCTTTTTTGCTTAACAGTGGTTTGCGTCTTGGAAATCTGCCATGCAGGCCGTTTTTGCCCAGTCTCTTTCTTATGGTGGAGTCGTGAACACTGACCTTAATTGAGGCAAGTGAGGCCTGCAGTTCTTTAGACGTTGTCCTGGGGGTCTTTTGTGACCTCTCGGATGAGTCGTCTCTGCGCTCTTGGGGTAATTTTGGTCGGCCGGCCACTCCTGGGAAGGTTCACCACTGTTCCATGTTTTTGCCATTTGTGGATAATGGCTCTCACTGTGGTTCGCTGGAGTCCCAAAGCTTTAGAAATGGCTTTATAACCTTTACCAGACTGATAGATCTCAATTACTTTCTGTTCTCATTTGTTCCTGAATTTCTTTGGATCTTGGCATGATGTCTAGCTTTTGAGGTGCTTTTGGTCTACTTCTCTGTGTCAGGCAGCTCCCTATTTAAAGTGATTTCTTGATTGAAACAGGTGTGGCAGTAATCAGGCCTGGGGGTGGCTATGGAAATTGAACTCAGGTGTGATACACCACAGTTAGGTTATTTTTTTAACAAGGGGGCAATTACCTTTTTCACACAGGGCCATGTAGGTTTGGATTTTTTTTCTCCCTAAATAATAAAAACCATCATTTAAAAACTGCATTTTGTGTTTACTTGTGTTATATTTGACTAATGGTTAAATGTGTTTGATGATCAGAAACATTTTGTGTGACAAACATGCAAAAGAATAAGAAATCAGGAAGGGGGGCAAATAGTTTTTCACACCACTGTATATAGTGAATTCTCCACCCACATCCTACATTCAGAATGATTAGGCTTATTGTCTTACACTCCTATCCCGACAATTGGATGTAACACCTTCTTCTTATCCTTAGCCCATCACTCCTGCTGATGTTCCTGGCTATAAAGAATTCAAGACAGAATGTGCCATTTCTAGTGCAAGCACATGTGTTTCGGCTACAAGCAAAGCTACTCTAGATCTTGAAGTACACATGGGAAAGGCAAAATATAAAAAGTACGCTCAAAATGAAAATATTTTGTAGAAATATTATAAACGTCATCGTGGTTGCTGAATCCAGTGAGGAGATTATTTGCGCAGCTGAAGGGACTTTAGCATTTAATTGTGTAAAACATCACAACAGCTATAAATCAACAGATTGTACAAATCCTCTAATGAAGAACAATTCAAGTGCATGCAGAAAAACAGAAGCAATAGTGAATTCAATGATTTCTCATCATGCAGTTAAAACTAATAGACAGAATGACAGTCATTCCTTTTTTGAGGTTTGGCTACTGATCCACACAGTCATCTTGTTGTGAAGATGTTTCATCCAGTGATTGAGCATTCTGGTAAAGAAAATAGTGGAATACAGACTAAACTTCTGGACCTGTGATGTATACTTCAGGGATTATAGAAACTATAGTATAGCTATAGTCTAGGAACTATTACTTTTTTCAGGGGATAATTGCAATTCAGGTATTAATTCAGGTGTACAAATGGGAACTCCACCATGGGAATACATGGCCCCGAGAGGCAGTCTCCTCTGTCTTTCCACTAAATTGGCCTCCTGGCCAGGAAAGGCACCAGCAACCAAATTAGTTAGAAAACATGTCCCTCCTTTGTAAAGGCATCCCAACTGGGTTAAAAACCATTGATCCCATCCAGGTGGCTAGACTCTGACAAAATTATATTTTGTAAATAAATAAATAAATAAATAAAATGAGTATGTACCATGTGTCTTTTCCTTGCACCACTTGATGCTTCTTGTGATACCCCAACCCCCGGATTGTCAACAGAGTGTTTCAGCTTTATGGGGGGGGGGGGGGGGGGGGGGGGGGGCATATTTACAAGGTTATTAAGATTTATGAAGGTTAATTGCTTAATTTACTGCATTTTTACATTGTTCAAAGCTTATTTTTTAGTTTAATTTATCCACTCACAGTACAGTATGTGGTTTAATTTGTGGTTCTAAACAAGAAATCTGACTTTTTTCATCTTCTAATGTGATACTACTTTGTATGGTGTGCGAACAAAAGTCAAACATTTCTATTGGTGTGGTACATAGAAAAGGCTGGGAACCACTGACTTTAAAGGGTTCACATTATATTCTTCTTTTCACTCTTCATTTATCTTTAACAATTTAAGATGACAAGAATGCAGTTTCTAATCACAGAGCTGTTGTTGTTATATCTTGTCAGTTTGAGGGTGTCATTTTGCATTTTACTTCAGAGTGAGTGCTCATTGGTGTTCAGCTCTTGCACACTTATGAGGCCACTCCAGCAACTTAAAAGAAAAATAAAACAGTCTGACTGAGTCACAGGGGGGTGTCAAAATATGTGACTGGTAGTTACAGGAGTGTGCCATGACTATCCTAACTCTCCTTATGTAAAGGATATCTATGACTGAAAGTTGTTGGAAAAAGTTGCGTAGTATAACTGGGGCTTTACACATTTTAGCAAGTAGTGATGAGGTAGTGTGCAAAATTGAATGTGCTAAGTTACTGCTTTGCAAATTACTTGAAACTATGGTGTTTTTGCAAGCAGCAAAATTTACACCATGCATGCAGGAGGTATGGTGTTTAGCTTTATTAATAATCCCCCACAAACCTCCCTCCCCCCAATTTTCATCCTATGTGCAACCTTTTTCACGAATGGGAAAATGCCAAAATCCTGAGAGAGCAATATAGAGAGTTTCTTAAATTTTTAGCATTAACTTTACAAAACTGTGTAAGAAACAAAACTTCACTTTTCCACTTATGGTTCATCAGTATTACCAAGTCTAGATATTAATCTGACAGTTTGAAAATACAAAAAAATTAATTATCCTCATTATTATATTGCTATCTAAAGACATGTAGATAGAAGAAGAGACCATATTTTCCTATACAGCCACACAAGAAAAAATATACTTTTTAAATCCTGGTTATCTAGAAACTTCGCAGGTGTCATGGCACACATAATAGAAAAAGAATGCATCTTCAAATGCCCGTGTTTACTAGAGTCACCAACAGTTTTTTACCCCAGGCTATTAGGCTGGTGTTCCAAATATGAACTTGTGCTTGATCTGATCTGTGACTGAAAACTCATAGGTGTTAGCACCTATGGGTAAAATCTGTTTACACTGCTGATTTGCTGCCATTGACTTTTTTAATAACACTTATTTTTCCTGTTTATATTCTTATTTAATAGTGTTGCATATTTATTGATGTTTAGTGCTATTGTTTATTATTATTGTTCTGTGTTGATGTAGTTGTACAATGTGCTGTTTCATAGCTGCATATTCAATGTATCTATAATAGCCAGACTAGCAATAAAAACATTTTATGATATTTTAAGGTATAATGAGCGATAAATTAAACTGAGTATTTGCCGAACTTGTGTCAAATGGGAAAACTGAAAGACATCTTTGATATTTCATTGAGAATATAGCAGTTCAATTGAATGTGCCACACATAAACTTGATTGTGTTATATATTATCAGGTTTATAATGGGACTTTTTTTCACAACAAAAATCAGTGGCCTTTGTGAATTTTACATATATTTTTATTTGTGGATTGCAACAGATGCATTGTTGAATTTTACCTGTAGCCTGAAAATGTTATTATATAAAATTTTAATTTAAATGAATGCTACAAAGTGTCTTTTTAATGGACTCCCTGCCTTTCTTTGCATAATAATTTTGTCCATAATAAAAGTTCTAGCAAACATGTAATACTAATTGTCACCTAAAACCTTATTTCTCGATTTTCTTTTTTCAAAATATATAGAAGTTATGGTATTGCTAGTGAGGTATCTTTTATAGTTTCATTGTAATAATACTCACATTCTTATTCTTTAATAGAAGAGCTAGTTGATTTTGATGTCTTAGAAATCAGGTAATAATTGGTACATTTTTTACTCGGGGCACCCTGATGCACTTTAACTCTGAGCTTGGGCAACTGTCTATTTGGGAATTTCCTGCATGTCTCTGCCGTGACTTTGTCCTTTCTCATATTCTGCTTTAGCTGTCAGTTATCTGAAAGGTAAAATGTTATCAGGTTGTCTTGATATACTCCGTCGAAATTAAATATTCTCTGTGAGGGCTCCGATCATCCTTTTATAGTGTGTGCAGACTCAGTTCTTCAGTCTTTCCCTCTAATTAAGTCCATTCACTGTATTGGTCTGCTGCGTTGCTCATTTAAAAGTGTGATGATTACACACAGCAGAATTCCTAGTAAGCCCTCATAATCTTGTAGAAGTCATGCTAAATTAAAATATGTAAATGGCGATGCCTCAATTTTTATCTTTTTTGTAAGATAAAATGTATTATTATTATAAGATGTTGCAATTGTTTTCTTTAGAAGATATCTAAACAATCTTTACACAATTAAAATCTTGTCATGATCTGGCTTATGTTTTTAATTTGTTTTAACTTCTATTTGAAAATTATTAGAGCATAATTTTAGTAATTTTGGAGGATTTTTTGTTTTAATGTGCTTTTAACATTAAAAACAACACATGGTTTCCCATGGTGCAGTCTTGCTTTCCTTGTGGCTGTCAGAATTTTTGGATAGTTTTGTTGATGGTTGCAATCACTGTGCTGGACGATTGGGAGAATGTGATGAATAATATCATTACCATGATGCTAAAAAAGGTCATCATTGTGCACTTCTGGTTGTTCAGTTATTCAAAAAAATAAATACTTAAGGGATATTCTTTACTATAAATCAATATTTAGTTTTCTGATTATGACCCTTTTTGTTTGCCCCCATACAAAGATTTACATTTTGTGAGTTGGCTCTGGTTACAAGTGTTCTGGTTCAGCCTGGGTTCCTCTCCTGCCTGGGGATTAAGTCCCTGTTTTATGTCTTTTTTATTAATTTTTTATTCTTTTGTCTATGTTAATAATTTCACTTTTGTTATTTATTTGCATTGTTCTGTATTTTTGTTATTTTGTGTATAAAGTTATTTCTATGTCCTGGGTTTGTTCCTGCCTTATGCCCTGTGCTGGCTAGGACAGGCTCCAGCACCTGCTCAGGACTGAGTGGGTTAGAAATTGACTGACTGACTGTTATTTCTATGTATCCATTCCATTGTTACCATGTTTCATGTATTGTGTGGGTGGTTTCCCAAGGCCGAGCCACCTGTCCCTTTTCATCAAGGGAAACAAGCACTCCCTTGCCTGTCATTTGAATGCAATTGCTGGTTTTGGTGAGTTCTTGTGATTATTTGTGTATTTTGTGGCATATTGGATTTTTTGAGACCTCTGCTCTGTTTTTGACTTCACTTTCTGGATTTGTATTTTTTTGGGACTTGTCTGCCTTGTGTTGCCTTTCTATTTGAAATTTCCCCTTTAGGTTTCCACCTGTGTTCTTGTTGAAGAACTTTGAAAGTAACAGCTTTAATTCAGTGTATTAACTCTTTGTGAACTTATATAGGGTTGAGCTTCCAAGCTCAGTTCCGGTGGTCCCCAAAGCAACCAGGGCGATCGCCCCCACGTAGTCCGGGGAGGCGTAAGCCCTCCTCCGGTCCTCCAGGGTACCACCCCCAGCCACCTGTGACATAGGTTATTTTCCTTCTATAGACTGGCACAGGTTTGAAAACTTACTTTGCCAGACTGATATTCAAAATGAAACTGCCAAAAATTTAGTGTTAACAATGTATAGTATGTCCCTAAACAATTCCAGGGTTTTCAAAATGCTGAACTCTCTGGCATTCATCAGTCCCTGGAAATGACAATAAAGTAAATTTTTATAGAAGATGCATAAAATATTTGTTTACTTACTACTACAGTTGAAGTTCACAATTTTCTACCATTCTGCCATATTCTACCATTTTCTACATTCCCACATTATCTTCACCACATATCAAAATGGCTGCTGAACAGCCTACAAGATAAAAATAATTAGATTGATAAACAGGTTTTTACATATTGACAGCAACATGTAAATGGAATAATTTCATTTTCTTTGTTTATATTCTTGAATAACGCCTCACTTGTTTTATTCTATATTTTGTGAAAGTGTTTATTTGATATTTGGACTTCAGTCTTCACACATTATACACTTAACATCAATATTTTTGTCAATTACTATAACATGAAAAAAGTTTCTGTTTTAGTTATTGTTCAACATTTCTTGCCTCACATTTCCTGCCATCCTACACAGTTCATTGTTGACATAGAATACACATGAAATGTATGCATTCCAAATAAAGAAATTTTACTGTATTTACCCTGTACAATTTCAGAAACTAACTCACAGATAAAGAGACTTCAGTGTCTGACTTGACTTCAACTGCCTTGGTGGGCAATGAGTGAACAGGCTGCCTGCTGCAGTTGCCGATTGACACATTTGCAAAACAAAGATGCTGATGAAGAAGTGCGAAGGAATTTAAGGTGGACTGGCATTACGACTTTTTTCATAGGCTTCAGGGATTCTAGTTTTAATCGGATGATTAAAATTTTTACTTGAAATGAACTGAATTCTCTTACAAAACTTTCTTAATAAACGCTTGCCAAGGCATATTAAATTATTCCAGATAGTTTATTGAATATTTTTGTAACAAAAACAATTGAATAAACACCAAAACACTAATCAGTCAACAGCAGCATTTAAAAAAAAAAATAGCACATTATTGACTTCCTGGCTTTTTATTCTACCAATTGCTTGGGCACACCACTTTATTTATACTGGTCATTCAAAGGATGCTCTCTCTCTATATATTCAGATACAGAAAGCAAACATTCACAGCAGACCAGTGTCAGGAAACTTTACTTTTAAAAATAACTTGGTTACATTGCTCATTATTTATAAAAAAGGAGCTAAGTATGTAATATAGTTACTCATTATAAAATATAATGCAATTCAAACACTCTATTACTTTTGCATTACTTTTCCTTCTAATAGAGATATGAAACCCACACATGTACTCAAAATAAAACTATTTCCTTGAATAAAGAGAAGGAGAGTATTCATTACTGTGATAGAAATCAACGCCTTAATTAAAGAAAGAAACGTATCCTCTAACAAGACAAGTCTGATAAAACCTTTTTTGAGTCAGTAATCAGGCAGTTGTTGGTTTACACACAAATGATCTATATAAAATGAAAGCCTATTTTATTATATTCTTATTCTTATACCCTTTGGGTTTGAGCCACTGCCCCTTGAAATTTCTGTGTATGTAACAACTGTCCATTCATGTTGTTTACAGGACATTTACTGATCTCTTAATCATACATTTGGTGTATTACATCAGCCTGCATCTGGTACATTCTTGTCTTTGTTGTTCACTTGACCTTTATCTGGTTTTCTGATATGCCTGAACAGGTTTCTGACATTTGTTAACCCTTTTATACTATTTTTCTTAATTGAAAAAAAGTCCTTCATGTTTTGTGAATTACATAATGTCCAGCCTCTTTTTTCCATCCTCGGAGCAAGCTCCCGAAGATTCATGGTATGATCACTGTGTCACCAGATCACACTGTTTCAAAAATATGTTTTATCTTGGTAGAGTAATATATTGCTCTACTTTCCCCTATTGTATTATTAATAAGTAGCCTTTGTCAGAATGCCTAATCCCACAGGCTTACCACTGTTTATAAGGTATTATAGTATATAACTTATCCCCACCTTCCCTTCTATATGTATAGGCAATTAGGTGTAGTAAAAAGACAAGCAGGAGTTAAGTTACACATAAAACAATGCATTATTGGTAATATTCATAAATAATAACAATATGCAAAGTATATTTGAATATTGGCAACCATACAACGTGATTAAATGGTGATGTGTAGTTTCAGGCGGCACACAGACTTGTAGTTATTTAAAATGTCTCTAGTTAAGGCATCATTGATGCTCAGCTTTCTTCAGAACAGGCCGCATGCCTGTTCAATATGGCTGCCGAGCTGTGGTCTCCATTGTGTTGTCCTTTCAGTTCATCAGTTTGGTCATCATCAGAGGTTAGTAAGAGAGATGCTTCTTCATCATATGTTGGTTAGTAAGAGAGAGATGCTTCTTCATGATCAGAGGTTAGTAAGAGAGATAGAGTGTGGTTGAGCAAACAGATTTATAGATTCTCTGTCCAACCCCTAGAACCAATAGGACACCATGGTAGTTAAAAGCTTCTGATCCAAGCCAATTCCAAACAGCCATACTTCAGACCATACTCAACCCACCGCAGGACATTGAATTACATTGCTTTGCCTAAATTACAAATAAAGACATACAAAATATTTATCAACTTATGTGCAAAATCTTACATCACAACATATCTATAGCAAATAATTGGATTAAAACATAAAGGGTTCTGTTACTGGATCTCTTACAGCACATTCTTTGTTGATCGGCTGTTTGTTTGATCCCTGTAAAGTACCAGCGTTTGCTTACTGCCTTACAACCAGTGCTGTTACGATGATTACTGTCTCTCTGTGACCTTAAACTGGGCAGGTAAAATTTGCCTCCCAGCACATGCAGAATTAAATGTACACCTTTTACTTTTGTTCAGTTTCTTTTTCACTTGATTCCATACTACAAAACATGCATAACTATCTGTCTTGGACTATCTCTCAGGCAGACTGCAGTTTTTGAGATTCAAGGACATTGTTTCTGATATGGATGTGAGCAACACTGGAGCATCAAAAGAAACAGTCCTGTATTCTTTTGTCTTCACTCTGCACACTACACACTATACATATAACACCAGGTCATGTCATTTTCTGGAATTCTGAGATGATTCTGCACTTATAGGGATATTTATAAGGGGAACGAGACAAAGTAAAAGAGTCAGGTGGAGAACTTTGTTTCTTGGTGCAGAAAAAATTGTCTACATCTTAACATCAACAAAACTAAGGAGCTGGTTATTAACTTTTGCCTCACCAAAGAACCTCTGTGTCCAGTCACAATTCAGGGAGTGGATGTAGAAGTGATACACGCCTACAAGTACTTGGGGGTCCACATCACTGATGGGTTGGAAGGTTCTTGTAACACAAAGGGTCTATATAAGAAAATGCAAGTTGGCTTTTTTTCTTAGGAGATTTTGATCCTTTAATGTGGGTAGTGACATCCTTCATATCTTCTACAACTCTGTGATAACCACTGTGATTTTTTTATGCTGTGGTGTTTTGGGCTGGTAACATTACTTCAAGAGAGGCCCACTGAATCAACAAGGTAATTAAAAGGGTATGCTTATTTATGGGATCCCGTTTGATCCCCCAGGAGGTGTTAGAAATTAAAGAATTAAAACAAAACATAGTGCAATTATGAACAGTACTACACATCCTTTCTCTGAAATACTTAACACTGAGTACTTTCAGCCAACAAATTATTCAGTGTTTCAAGTAAAGTTACTGTGGCTCCCTTATACCAACATCAGTATACCTGCATTATGCCTCACGGTGACTGTATCTGCCAAGTGAGTGGTGTTCTTCCTATTTAGTCCTTCTGTGTTCAGATCTATCCTTTTCTTTACTAGCTGTTACCAGACAAATAGCACACATGTTTACGATATTACTAAAATTTGTATGATATGTTGAAATTAGTATGGTCTACTTCCTTTTTTTTCTTCTTGAACAAATAAGTTCTTAAATCAAAATAGTACCTTCTAAAATTTCAGTGTAACAATAAAACAAATAACTTTCAAAGAATTATGCATGAACACTATATTTAGGATGGGCTTTCATCAAGGCCCTTAACCTGCAATTGTTGAGTGCTTTGAGTAGTGAGAAAAGCACTATATGCAAAGAATTATTATTATTATTCCTCTGTTTCTGTTATGCCTGCTATACAGGTACACATGAAAAAAACTGACTGGCTGACTCACAGTGAACTATACTGTACCACCAGGTGGCAGTGCAGTGATATCCTTATCCTTTCCTACCTGACCCTTCATCTTTCTCTTAAAGCTTCTTTCAGTAGGACAATCAAGTTATGTGATTAACTGGGACAAATAACGTACTGCCTAGGATTCTTTCAGGATGTCTCTATAGAGGGCTGAAAACTGGAATACCTGGAAAATTCAGGACAGTTGGTCATCCTACTAATAAGGTTGATGTATATGTTTATTTCGTTGTTTAACAGTTTTCTAAAAACCATTATAGTTTTTTACAATGGATGTTAAAAATAGTAACAGTTATTTAACCTGTTTAAATGTCAATTGTCAATTTATTTATATAGCACATTTAAAACAATATAGTAATGTTGCGGCCAAAGTGCTTTACAATAATAGAATAAAAGAAAAACAAAGCAATTAACATAAAAACATAAATAGAAATAAAATATATGAACATAAAATGATATAAATAATAAATAGAAGTAATGTTATATAATCACAAAGAGGAAACCAATCAGTATTACTGAAGGTCACGGAATGCAAGTGAATAGAAATGAGTTTTTAATCTTGTTTTAAACAGTTCAATTATAGACGACTCCTTTATATGATGAGGTAAAGAGTTCCACAGGCGAGGCGCAGCAGCTGTAAAGGCCCTGTCCCCCTTGATTTTACACTTGGTACGAGGGACAACAAGAGACAACTGATCAGAGGATCTCTGGATGGCTGGTGTAAAACACACAGTTCAGATAAATAGGCAGGAGCAAGCCCATGTAAAGATTTCAAAACTAGCAGCAATTCGAAAACTAACAGGCAGCCAGTGTAAAGAAGCTAAATAGGAGAAACAGAGTCATACTTTCTTGCCCCAACCAGAAAGCGAATGGCAGCATTTTGGACCAGCTGTAACCTGTGTATCAGAGATTTGTTAATCCCAGAATACAACGAGTTACAGTAATCGAGGTGAGAAAAAAATAAAAGCATGAGTAGCTTTCTCAAGATCCCTAGAAGATAAAAAAGGCTTGATCTTACCTAATAGACGAACTTGGAAAAAGCAACTCTTGACTACAGAATTTACTTGTTTCTCAAAAGAGAGGTTACTATCAAAGGTAACACCAAGATTGTGGACTTGAGGTTTGGAAAAGACAAAGAAAGAGCCGAGAAGTCCAAGACCAATTTGGGCTTTAGCTGATGGACCCACTATAAGCACTTCCATTTTATTTTGATTCAGATCAAGAAAATTAGTATCCATCCAGGATCTTAGTTCAGACAGACAGTTGTGGAGTTGATTTGTTGCAGAGTTGCAGACAGGAATATAAACCTGAGTATCATCAGCATAGCATTGAAAAGAAATGTTAAATGTCCTAAAAATCGCTCCAATATGGTGAAGGTATATAGAGAATAAAATAGGACCCAAAATGGATCCCTGAGAAACACTATATTTAAGAGGAGCAGTAGATGAAAAAGAGGAATTAAAAGTCACTGAAAAGTGTCTACCAATTTAAGATGTTCAAGGCGGCATCAGCAATATTTCATGGTCAATGATGTCAAAGGCAGCGGACAGGTCAAGGAGGAGAAGGACTGCCGCATCACCTGAGTCAGTAATAGAGATGTCGTTGAACACTTTCAGGAGTGCCGTTTCAACACTATGATAACGCCTAAAGCCAGATTGGTAGATCTCAAATAAATGTTAAATTAATACAGTACATTTGAAGACACCATACACTTAATAGCTTTCTTTTTATTCTTGTGTTTCTAGGAAAAGTAATAATCTACTCAAATGCATTGCCCATATCAGTGCAATATGTATCGGTTTGTCATTCATTTTTTTTGCTGCCCCACATACTAATATTGCTGTCAGTCTAACTATTTTCTTCAGGTAAAATAAAAGTTCCTCTATACTTGTCTGCTCACTGTGCCTGTAGGGGGTGGATTTTTGACAAATTTTCCGGTGCACCCACAAATGTTGGCACACAAATTGAATCATGCAGAAGCTTATTTGTGCCACTCCAATAGGAAAAGTGGTTTGCATTGTTTTAGAAATGTACCTGCTGCAAGTATAATTGTACATGAGTGTGCTTCGGTAGTCCAGTGACAGCCATTTATGGAGAGGTTAAGCATGCATGTTATAATCATACATTTAGTTTCAATCCAGTTAAAGTTTAGCAAGTTTAGCACAAATATTTTGTCATTAACAAAATGATAGCACAGAGCTACCATTCCTGACATCACTTTGCCAAGGTCTGAATGAGGTTTGCACAGTTTTACTGTGCATTTGTGGATTGATTGGTATCAGTCTTTGTGTTTAACTGTGGAAGATCACATGCTTTAACACTGAATACTGGAAATGTGACAGTAATGCACTGGGAAATTGGGATCTGTTAATTATCAAAAAAGTTTACTCCTTCATGTGCTGTGAAATTATCCATCCCCTTTTGTCAGCTTGTTATGTACAAAAGTAAGAAGACTGACATTGACCATTTGATATTTTTAGTGATTATCGTCTAGTTGTCTATAGAACAGAGAGAGCAATTCACATCTGGGCATCAGCATTTAATATTATCAATGCCAATAACAGTGCATGGTGCCAATTTTTTCGAGGTGAAAAGTATACGTTGCCATAGAGAAATACAAGGTGAAGTGCATAGCCAGTCCTCTTTTTAAAATGGCTGAATATCACAAAAATATTTGGTATTTGTTCTTTATTTCTCCATCCTAAAACAACCTGAATATGCTCTTAGCAATGTGTTTACAATCTCAAGATGCAAATCAATACTTTATAACACTCTTGTGTTGAAAAAATGGTTGTATTTGGTTTAAAGTATAAGACAAGTCTAGTTTTTTTATTATTCATAAAAAAATCTTTTTTTTATTATCAATAAAAAAATCTTCACTTTAGAACACAAATTCTTGTGAAAAATTCATATACAGTATACCATGATTGTGAACAAATGACTTTGACATGAAAAATACTGAAATTATCTGTCAAAAATGTTATAAGGTTAGTAATAATAGTTATTGTTATTATTTACATTTATATAGCAAAATGCTTTATATAAAGAGCGGCAAACCACTTTAACCACCAGCAGCCATTTTTGCACCAGTACACTCACCACACATTAACTATTAATTGGTTAAGGGATGAGTGAGAGAGCTAATTAGAGTCAGGGGGTGATTAGGGGGCCAAAATGGAGAGTAATTTAGCCTGAACATTGAGATACACCCTGCTCTTTATGAAGGATGCCCTGGGATCTTTTATGACCACTGAGAGTCATGACCTCAGATTTACATTTCATCCGAAGGACTGCACAATTTTTATATCATAGTATCCCCATTACTGTACTGGGACATTGGGATCCACACACACTCTATAGAGTAAATGCCACTTGTTGACCTGTCCATCACCTCAACCAGCAGCAACCTAAGTTTTTCATGGATGGTCTTCCATCCAAGTACGGGCCAGGCCTGAACATGCTTAGTTTTAGGTGAATGACCTGTACTGAAGTAGCATTTCTGTCTCTTCCTTCAGCTTCAAAAATCATCTCATATAGTTCCTCTAATAACATACTGTATAGTATGAAGGTCAGAGAAGTTGTCAGAAGACACTAGTTGCTGGTGGTGAATTGTTAATTCAGATATGTTCTCTGAATATGTATGTTCATTGAATATGTTGAATTATATCACACTGATTGAAATCTTAATGAGTGATGTCCATTATTATGAAAATTATTGAAGGGCAAATGCTCTGTATTATTCTCCCATCTTTCTCACTTAAAATTCCTATGTAGTCATCATTATCTCTCTATTCTAAAAAAAATCCTGGAGAAACGCTAGGGATACGAGACGTGATGTATATTTGACAAGTTTAGCACAGCACATATGAAATTTGAAAATAAATTTAGAGATATGGAGATTTTGTAAACTCACAAATGCTGACTACTGTAAGTCTGCTACTAAACCAAAATGCTATATATTGTCATTCACCATTCCACCCAAGATAATTTCATATTATAAATACAAAGAACATTTTTGGAAGATTTTTTATTGTGAGGTTCAAATAAAATATTGTTTTGAACAAAATGATGAAAGGTTTTAAATTAATGAGAAATACAAATAATGTATGAGTTGAAAAGAAAAAGGTCACAAAATCTTGACAGGACCACAAACAAGCCAAGACATAAAGCAACAGATTAAATTGAATGAATTATCTGAATAAAATCATACCTTTATGAGATGCACAGTATTGCATTTACATGCTTTTTCATGTACAGTAATCCCTCCTCCATCGCGGGGGTTGCGTTCCAGAGCCACCCGCGAAATAAGAAAATCCGCGAAGTAGAAACCATATGTTTATATGGTTATTTTTAAATTGTCATGCTTGGGTCACAGATTTGCGCAGAAACACAGGAGGTTGTAGAGAGACAGGAACGTTATTCAAACACTGCAAACAAACATTTGTCTCTTTTTCAAAAGTTTAAAACTGTGCTCCATGACAAGACAGAGATGACAGGTCTGTCTCACAATTAAAAGAATGCAAACATATCTTCCTCTTCAAAGGAGTGCGTGTCAGGAGCACAGAATGTCACACAGATAGAGAAAACAATCTCTAGCAAACAAATCAATAGGGCTGTTTGGCTTTTAAGTATGTGAAGCACCGCGGCACAAAGCTGTTGAAGGCGGCAGCTCACACCCCCTCTGTCAGGAGCAGGGAGAGAGAGAGAGAGAGAGAGATAGAGAGAGACAGAGTTTGTTTTTCAGTCAAAAATCAATTCGTGCCCTTCAAGCTTTTAAGTATGCGAAGCACCGTGCAGCATGTCGTTTCAGGAAGCAGCTGCACCAAAGATAGCAACGTGAAGATAATCTTTCAGCATTTTTAGACGAGCGTCCGTATCGTCTAGGTGTGCGAACAGCCTCCCTGCTCAATCCCCCTACGTCAGGATCAGAGAAAGTCAACGCAAAAGAAAGAGAAAAGTAAGCAATCTAGCTTCTCAGCCATCTGCCAATAGCGTCCCTTGTATGAAATCAACTGGGCAAACCAACTGAGGAAGCATGTACCAGAAATTAAAAGACCCATTGTCCGCAGAAATCCGCGAACCAGCAAAAATCCGCGATATATATTTAAATATGCTTACATATAAAATCCGCGATGGAGTGAAGCCGCGAAAGGTGAAGCGCGATATAGCGAGGGATCACTGTATGTCAAAAAGCCACTGTCAAACTGCAAATGATTTGTTTACTCCTGTTCTGAGACTTGTGTGTTTAAATTAATACACCAAATCATACTAGACCAATGGAAAAAAAAAAAGATATCATAAATTAAAATTTATGTAGAATTTAATGTAGTTATTAGGTGTTAACTATATTAACTGTATTATTTTTTTACCTTAGACTTTTATCCAAAGTGACTTAATAATCACAATTGCTGAATGCTACATTTCCTTATTAAAACTTACTTATATAGTTAAAACAGTTCAGTTAAGTTTGGTTCAGTTTCAGTTTCCCACAGGTATTCAATGGTTGTGATTACCCTGGCAACGTTGGAGTTCCAAGTCCCATGTCTTGCCAATAGGCCATACTGTGAACTGAATACAAAAAGCTAAAGATGTGTTTAATGCATCTCTTATTTGGTTTAAATGAATGGTTTTAGCTAATGCTAGACTTTGCTTTGTGGGGATGATTCAGTCATGATCCGTTATCTCCACATGAATATTTACTTTATAGAACTCATGCCTAACTGAAGTACTAAATTTAAATTATTGACAAGCATAAATACACAAAGTGAAACTGTTTTGATCATGCTGTAGGTAAAGACAACTTTCAAACCACTGGCCACCTTATAAGTTGAGTAGTTGTAGTTCTATCTATCTATCTATCTATCTATCTATCTATCTATCTATCTATCTATCTATCTATCTATCTATCTATCTATCTATCTATCTATCTATCTATCTATCTATCTATCTATCTATCTATCTATCATAATAAATATCAACATATGTTTTATAGTGATAAATTTCAAAGCAAGGATAGTATGTTAAAACTGTGCACATCATTTCCTTCACTCTGTTCATTCCCATTCTTACCATTTCAGGTTATGAAGTTATTTCCCTGGGTGTTTTGTTTTGGCCTTTAGAAGGCCCGGTAAGTGTACTCTATGAATTATGTTGCTGTGTGTTTTCTCCTGAGAATTTAAGTCTTTAAAATACAGTACTTAACAGGTTATATATGAATGCAATCTAACCTGCAATCTGTTGGTGGAAAAGTATGCAACATATGCCCTGAAAAATGTGAGGATAAACTTCTATTTACATACATTATTTGTATTTCTTTGAATTTTTCTGACATTTTAAGATGATTTTCTTATGGGCTGACTATACAACTTTTGGCCCATTTACTTTGTTATCCATGTGCTGAATATTGAATCTTTGCATAACAGAATATTGAGACAAATCACTGCAGTTTCAGAAGCACCTGTTACTTATAAGAGGTCTTAGTTGTGCTGATTCACTGTTCCTACCATTTATTCCGCTTCCAGGACCTCGGGGACAGCATCAATTGGATTCCTTTGCCCACTGTTTATTCTTCTGGGACTTCTCTTCCCTGTATTTCTTCTGTTTTCTCCCTCTCTCTCATTTGTTCTCAGTTGCTGCCTCTTATATTTTTTACATTATTCTTAATAGTACTTCTGAGTCCAGTTGAAAATTTAGTCAAAACCATTTTATTACAATGTTTAAGGGTTTCACGTGGAAGTTAGATCCATTGTTGTGATTGGTGGGTTGAGTGTTTACCTGGTTGTAATTCATATTCTCTCCAATCTCAGCCTTGATTCACAGCAGATGCATGCAGTTTTAGTATCATTTCAATAACACAGCTGTGTTTTAAATTATTTTTTATTTTGAGATGACATTTTTATGTATTTATAGAGAGTAGTTGTTCCCATTTTATACCTTACATGTGCGGACTTATGAACATTTTTGGTTGATCAATGACTATTAAGAACAGCAGGAGTAAAAGATATGGTCTTTCTTTCACTCTGCAGTATGCTTTAATGAATATCTGAAACCAAGAACATCAAAAATTAGAATGGGGCCTGTTAACAGTTTCTTGTTTCATTTGTGTCATGTTGATCGGCTAATGAAGGGGTAGGGAATTGTGCAATGAGGTGTAATGTGTCAAGAAGGAAATATTTTGGAGAGCAAGTCTGGGTAAGAAGTGGGGACTGGAGAGTTCTTATTTGTATGCATAATTAACATCCCAAAAGGTATTGGGGTTTAGGTGACAGGATACACAAAACAATCATGAAAATAACAAAAAACTAAGCCTCATTGGATCTGTCTAAGGATTCAACCATAAAATGAAAGTATAAGTACTTTGGCATGCGCAGCAAACATACCTGTTCATATCATCTTGTCACAGACACTACTCCTTTTTTCAACCTTCTTTCCCCTGTTCAACACTTGTCCACCTTTCTCCTAACTCCACTTTCACCATACTGGTGGCTGAAAGAAACGCTTATGGCCCAATCAGGAACTACATTTGGTACAGTCTGTTAAGCCAATTCTGGTGTCGAGAATGACACTTGGCACTCCTTGGGCTGTTCCTGAATTTGTAAACTCTTCATATCATTGAAAGAACAAAGCTACTGTACCTTCGGTTGACCGTCCATTCAGAGGAGGAGCAGGGCCCTAAGTGTAATGTGTTTGTTTCCTTATTGCAGATTAGTTTATATGGGTGTCCTAGGAGTACATTTCTTCAGGGCTTCATTCATAGGCCATCAATCATTAAATTTGTCAACAAGGTAATTTATGGCCCATTTCCTGTCCAGCACTATACAACAATAAAATATCTAATGGAAGACTTTCATGAGAATAATGATTACAGTTCTCCATTTGGATACAGCAGCAACTGTGCTACTAGACCTGTACTAATGACTCAAAAGTGCGTACACTGAAGAGATTTCCCAGGTGGGCGAGCCATCTATTCCAGGTGGCAGTACTAAATAATAATTCAGATGCCCATGTGCAACCACTAATATAAATGGCTTGTGACTGATGAACTTAGCAAAGGTATCAATACTAGGCCATATTCCACTGAGCCTATAAGCCTGAACGTGAGTCAAATTCTCAAGGGCAGAAAGATTTAGGGGAGTGGATACACCAAATATAGCAATAAGCAAGTAGTGTAGTTAGTACTGGTGTATGCTTTTGGAAGTGGGTCATCAGACAAATCACCTCACTTGAGAGTCTGGAATAAGTGCTGTGTTTTATTTATTTGGTTTTGTGCTTTAGTTTATACTCATATGTTTGTAATAATGGGTAAGTTGCAGATGTTAACTCTGTCTCTGTATACTCTGACACCTCTATTTTACAGTTTAGATATGCTCATTGTTTCTTTTTGAGACAAATTCTTGACACTATTAATAGCATACATTTACAAATTATGTATGTTTTATATTATACCTTTGAAAACCAAATTAAGTTTAAAGTACTTTATTTGCTTAATGTCCAGAGACAAATTCCAACATGAGCAATTATTATGGATCTGTTCCACTCTGACAAGAAGAAAAGCATCAAGTGATGGTAAAGTAATGGATGGTGTGTTATATCAAACATCCACAGAAAATGAGAGTATGCAAATGGCAGTCCCCCAACCTATTTAACTTATTGGGCTGACTAATATGGCAGGTGTATTTCATCAGCACAGCATAAACTTTGCTAATTTGTAATGATAAAACAAACTTGTGTTTAGTGGTAAACATACTGGAAGTTAATATTTTTTGCAAATAACATTTTTCATTATTGTTTTAATAAGAGTCCCTGTTTCTCTTGCTCTTGCAAACTAAGAAATGTCATGAACACTGATTGGCTTAACAAGATAGAGTTTACAATAATAACTCAGGCAATGTAGAAAATGTCATCTGTGTTTATTTATCAGGGTGAAATATAAAATGTATTTTCTCTATGGCAAAGATAAAGTTTTTTAAATTCTATATTTACAAATCTCAGTATTTTTGTAATCAGTTTAAACCAGAAGAAATGAGAAATTAATGTAATAATACAAATACATGCTGGTAATATTCTTTTTTAATTATAGTGATCTTTATAGTTATTGCCTGTCAAGTGCTGCAGATTTAAGGTGTAGATTCAGGTCTTCTACACCTGCTGAGAATGCAGTATTTCAGCATGCTCAAGAAATCAATAAAGCTGTCTCCATGTTTAATAAAATAATTTTTGAGCTTCTTGCATGGCTGCATAACAGAACCAGAGGTGCACTGACAATTAAGGAAAATTTCATTGGCAGTTCTATCACTTAATTTTTTTTTAAAACATATATTATTTTACTTCCTATATGACAAACACATATGTTGCTGTTTTCGGTTAACTATAAAATACATGTTCTTGTAATTGCAGATTCTGAGGTAGTTAATTATATCACATTGTAAGTGGCAGATTTATAATGGTACTAGCGTTTCTTGGTTGACATAGTAAAGTTGTCCATGAGCCAATTTAATGAAATGATTGTAAAGATCTTACTAGAATATATAGTGTAGCATCATATTAAATCATATTAGCACATATAATAAGAAGACATGATTACATTGTGACTGTTGAGTCACACAGTCATCTTGTGTCAACTAATGACTCAGTATTTGAAAGTGCTGCTCCATACTTGATGAGTCATGCCGACACCACGTGACACTTTTTAGTTTAACTGGAATTGCATTGTTAATGATGCAAGAAAGTTATGGTATGTGGTGGTCAAAACTCTTCCTTTTCAGAAAAACAAAATACTAAACCGCTTGTTATAGACAACTGTTTTAAAATATCATTTCCTGTGTTGCTGATAGTACAGATTCAGTAGTGACAGAGGAAATTTTACACTTCCTGAACTGGTGACCATACATCTTATTTCCTTTGACAAGTGGTACAGAGCAGTTATTATAAGACCATGTAAGTGTGTCATCTGATTCTGCCCACTAGACCTTGGATTATTATCCTTGACTATAAATCTTTAAGGTGACACCTGAACTCTGCCAAAACCAAACTGAAAAATATGACATTGCCATAAAAACATCATAAAGCCTGAATAACATAATATAAACATTTACTTAATATTATAACAGGATTGTGCTTCACCCCTCTTCAGGTCATTCATGTCAGTGACTTGAATTCACTCTTGCTCTGTTACAAGATTTCCTTGACAGGGTGTATAGCAAATCTCTATAGTATGCATAGAACTTTCTTAAGACGGTGTTCATGTATACTCTATTGCAGCGTGTCAGTGTGTGCACATTGGTTTTAATAAATATTTGTTTTATTTTCATACCCATTAACAATGTAGTTAAGGTTTTTCACTGGGACATTTATAGAGTTTATTCTTATCAAATGTACAAAAAGAGAAAATTTCCCAATTTGCATTTTTTTTTACATTTTTTGAGGTCTTTTTTGGGCAGTATCAAAATCATTAGTGCTTTTCCTATGCTGTCAGTTATGTGGATCAAAAAAGAGCAAACTAATTTGTTGATTTGTTTTGTGGAGAATTTGTCAAACCAACCAAATTAGAGCTTATATTGACAAAACCAATATTTCAACCAAATGCATAAAGTCATCTCTCACATATAAATTAGAATTGTGGGGAAGATAAGTCAGTTATGATAAACGTTAACTTGACAATTATTTATGGGTAATATAACAATGATCTTTAATTCTAATCATGGACTGTGGTAGGTTTATTGCAATAAAAACTGTGTAGTTGTCTTAATAAGATTGCCTGGTAGATTATTTGTTATAGCACTTGAAACCAAACTGTTGATTTCAAAGTACCTGATGTCCAAATGACAGTAAACTTCAGTTTATCAATCCATTTTGACTATATTCTCTACTCTTTAGTCTTTTTTGCAGACAAGGATGTGAGAAGTTAGCATATTTTCCCATGTGAATGTCAATGTGTCCTTCTCTGATCTGAGCCCTAGGCCGTATCTGGCCTTCCTTGTGCCTGATGTTGCCAGGATAGATATCAGCTTCCTGCAATGTTAATATTGTTTTAAGAGTATTTGGTGCATGAATGGTTTGTAGTAGGATTTGGGGGTGTGAATATTTGGGAAAACCATTTAAGTACAAAAGAAACATTCAGAGTACAGTAATCCCTCCTCCATCGCGGGGATTGCATTCCAGAGCCACCCGCGAAATAAGAAAATCCACGAAGTAGAAACCATATGTTTATATGGTTATTTTTATATTGTCATGCTTGGGTCACAGATTTGCGCAGAAACACGGGAGGCTGTAGAGAGACAGGAACGTTATTCAAACTGCAAACAAACATTTGCCTCTTTTTCAAAAGTTTAAACTGTGCTCCATGACAAGACAGAGATGACAGTTCTGTCTCACAATTAAAAGAATGCAAGCATATCTTCCTCTTCAAAGGAAACAGAGAGTAAAGCAAACAAATCAATAGGGCTGTTTGGCTCTTAAGTATGCGAAGCACCGCCGGTACAAAGCTGTTGAAGGCGGCAGCTCACACCCCCTCAGGAGCAGGGAGAGAGAGAGAGAAACAAAGTCAAAAATCAATACGTGCCCTTTGAGCTTTTAAGTATGCGAAGCACCGTGCAGCATACTTAAAAGCTGCACACAGAGGGTAGCAACGTGAAGATAATCTTTCAGCATTTTTAGACGAGCGTCTGTATCGTCTAGGTGTGTGAACAGCCCCCCTGCTCACACCCCCTACGTCAGGATCACAGATAGTCAGCGCAAGAGAGAGAGAAAGAAAAGTAAGTTGGGTAGCTTCTCAGCCATCTGCCAATAGCGTCCCTTGTATGAAATCAACTGGGCAAACCAACTGAGGAAGCATGTACCAGAAATTAAAAGACCTATTGTCAGCAGAAATCCACGAACCAGCAAAAAATCCGCGATATATATTTAAATATGCTTACATATAAAATCCGCGATAGAGTGAAGCCGCGAAAGGTGAAGCGCGATATAGCGAGGGATCACTGTAATCCTTAACCTGACTGACTTTGAGTTTAGTTCATATCACAACATTCAGTAGGTGTACACAGTTGTACTTAGGTAATGTATCAGCTGTTAACACAAAGACATGCACTGTGGTGAGTTGTTTTAAATTGCAGCTTTAAAAAAAAAAAAACTAGCAGCCATTCTTAACTGGCCATTTTTTCCTCTGAGATGCTCAGCCTACCTTACTTACTATATTTGTCATGGGAGAGTTAAAAGTCTTTTGTGATCAGAAAATAATATACCGTATCATAAACTGAAAGTTAATGAAAACAGCTTAACTACGTTATGTGTAATGCGGGCATGCTGTGTAAGGTTTTCAAATTGTTTAATTCCCAGGAGAAATCCTTCAAGCATTCCTTATTTATTCATGGTTCACAGTATGTGTGGTGTTCTCTCAGTAAGACAACCACAGTGATTTTTTAAATGTAATTTAATTTGGTTTATACCTGCTTGAAATGTGCTATGTCAGCGTATCAGTTTAATTCTTAGATGCATGAATATTACTATGTCAGAACATTACTAAAATATGCAAATCTGTATTCAATAAACATTACACTAAAGTTTAAATGAAATCATTTTGTTTCACTCAACCCTATGTAATACAATAGAAAAATACTCTCTAGTGGCACTAACACTTCTAAAGAATAGTTTGGCTCCCTAGTATGATTAAAACAAATTAGGTCTTTAAAATTATCAAAGCATTTTAGTTTAAAGTTTCTAAATAGTTAGATTTTTGATTCTTTAATATAATTAGCATTTCTGACCCAATAATATTTTTCACAGTATCAGATTTTGCAGGTTGTCCCATTATCTAGGTTCCTTTCACCATACAAAGATATGTTCTTAACTTGAACATTTAGAAATTAACACAGTGTAAGCTAAGGTGTTACTGTGTTTATTTGGAGTTTGCAGTTGTCAGACATTACCGATGAGTATATGCCTTACTCTTGTTTGCTGCCAGAGTAGATTTCCATGCTCATTGACCCTGAACAGGACAAATGTGTAATGAAAATGGATGGCTGGATTACTGTGAGAAAATGAATGATGCCTGGTGTAGTTTCAAGGGCTGTAGTGATGTTATGCTATGGATGAGCTTACTTAGATTGTAATATATATTCATTTTGTTACTGTTAGATGATTTATTATTCATCATGTGTTATTGTCATTAAATACTTTTTTTTTAAATGAAAGCATCCATCCAGCAGCTGTTAGTGAGGATGTACAATTGAGAGTAGCATAACCTGATGCAACAGAGATAAAGGGTATTATCAGAGAAGGACTTGAACAGAAAATATCACTATATGCAGATGATATCGCACTGTATATCTGACCAACAAAATTCTGCCTGCAGTCCTAAAAGCATTAGTAGATTTTCAAAAGATATATAAGATTGATTCAAAATCAATTTGAATAAAAGTGTGCTTTATCCAGTAAATTCTCTAGCACGCAATACCAGACTGGACACCTTCCCATTTATTTTAGCAGATCATTTAAAATATCTAGAGGTAAATATCACAAGCAATAACATTTTGCTGTCTGCATGGAAAAAAATTAAACAAGATGTGACTAGATGGTCTACCCTCCATCTTACATTAACAGACAATCGACATTGTTAAGATGAAAATCCTTCCTATTTCAAAGCATCCGCATATACATTGTGACCCATGAGTCACTGTCTTGCACGCCAAAACACGAGGCTGAGCCTCAGTACTTTAGCAAAACCAGCTTTATTCAACTTGAAACAGGAACAGCAGGGTTATATATGGCAGCGGGAGCCTACACTCCCCTATGCACAAACACAGCAAATGGACATTGTCAGGGCCAGTTCAGTGGCCAAGTTATATTGTTCCCTGCATTTATAATGTCCCTTGCATGACCCATTGACTACAGGCACGTATAGCACAATCTCGATCGGCTCATAGTTGTTTCCGCGGCGGTATGCTGTTGCAAACCTGTGGTTGCCTCGGCGACAGACAAGCTGTCCTCCAGAGACACAGCAGATGCACTTCGGCATGTCGTCCCATTTGGGGGGGGGGTTGGGGGGGGGGGTCCTAAAAGAGTTCAGCAACCTCACAAAACTAACAAATATTCAATCATATAGACTCAATCATAACTTAATTTTTTTGGAATTTGAAATATGCATGCATCCAAAGGACAACTCTACAATGACCTAATTCAGAAGGGGGCATGGCATGGCACTACCTAACTTTCAGTTTTATTACTGGGTGGCAAATATGCAAGCTATAAAGACCTGGGGCCTCATGTATAATGCCATGCATAGAATTCACACTAAAACATGGCGTACAGACATAAGTGGAAATATGTGTATGCATAAAAAAAATCCAGATGCATAAATCTGGATACGCCAAGTTCCAACAAGTGTGAAATTTAACGCATGTGCATGCGCCTACAGCCCCACCCCGACTTCTCCCAGAATTTTGCATATTTTGATATGCTAATCAATATAAATATCACCTTCCATTCAGCGTTTGCTTAACAAACAATGGAAAAGGCACCTGAAAAAATATAATAATTTCAGCAAATGAAAAGTGGAGGGCAAGGAAAAAGTACTGTTTATCAGCTTACCCAGTGGTATAACCAACAAAAGCATGGCGGAGACACTCCCGGAGCACCCCTCCACAGGATTCCCCGAGGGACACGGTCGAATGCCTTTTCCAAGTCCACAAAACACATGTAGACTGGTTGGGCTAATTCCCATGCACCCTCCAGGACTCTGCTAAGGGTGTAGAGCTGGTCCACTGTTCCGCAACCAGGACGAAAACCACACTGTTCCTCCTGAATCCGAGGTTCGACAACCCGATGGACCCTCCTCTCCAGAACCCCCGAATAAACTTTTCCAGGGAGGCTGAGGAGTGTGATCCCTCTGTAGTTGGAACACACCCTCCAGTCCCCCCTTCTTAAAGAGGGGGACCACCACCCCGGTCTGCCAATCCACAGGCACTGTCCCTGATGTCCATGCGATGTTGCAGGAGACGTGTCAACCAAGACAGCCCTACAACATCCAGAGCCTTGAGGAACTCCGGGCGAATCTCATCCACCCCCGGGGCTCTGCCACCAAGGAGTTTTTTGACCACCTCGTTGACCTCAGTCCCAGAGTTGGGGGAGCCCACCTCCGAGTCCCCAGGGTCTGCTTCCTCATTGGAAGGCATGTTAGTGGGATTGAGGAAGTCTTCGAAGTACTCCCCCCACCGACCCCCAACGTCCCAAGTCGAGGTCAGCAACCCACCATCCCCACCATATACAGTGTTGACACTGCACTGCTTCCCCCCTCCTGAGACGCCAGACGGTGGACCAGAATCTCCTCAAAGCCGTCCGAAAGTCATTCTCCATGGCCTCCCCAAACTCCTCCCATGCCCGAGTTTTTGCCTCAGCAACCACCGAAACCGCATTCTGCTTGGCCTGCCGGTACCTATTAGCTGCCTCCAGAGTCCCACAGGACAAAAAAGGTCCTGTAGGACTCCTTCTTCAGCTTGACAGCATCCCTCACCGCCGGTGTCCACCAATGGGTTCGGGGATTGCCGCCACGACAGGCACCGACCACCTTACGGCCACAGCTGTGGTCAGCCGCCCTCAACAATAGAAGAACGGAACATGGCCCATTCGGACTCAATGTCCCCCACCTCCCTCAGGACATGGTCGAAGTTCTGCCAGAGGTGGGAGTTGAAGCTGCTTCTGACAGGGGGGCTCTGCCAGACGTTCCCAGCAGACCCTCACAACAAGTTTGGGCCTGCCAGGCCTGACCGGCATCCTCCCCCACCATCGAAGCCAACTCACCACCAGGTGGTGATCAGTCGACAGCTCCGCCCCTCTCTTCACCCGAGTGTCCAAGACATGTGGCCGCAGGTCCGACGACACAACCACAAAGTCGATCATCGAACTGAGGCCTAGGGTGTCCTGGTGATTACAATGCTTACAATCAAGTGAGTTAAATTTGTAAATGATATGCAATTAATTTAGGTACATTTGATAAAACCCACATCATAGATATGAATCTAAAATAGAAAGTAGACCACAGAAACAGTAGTACAGCTTTGACGCTGGGTGACGCCAGTTTGTAAAACCGAGCACAAAAGTGCTTAAGCAAGGGGAGGTCCTGCCGTGAAAATATGTGTGACTTTATGCCAAGCTTAGTTTTTATACATCTTGAAGTGAGCGTGGAAACAGGCGTATGTAACATTTTTGTGCGTACACACCGTTTGTACATAAGGCCCTTGGACATTGACACAAGCCTGGTTTGCAATAGAAATAAAATCTTGCAGTACTTCTTTATATTCCCTGATCTGTGCCCCAGTTAATACAAATTAATTAATTTCCCTTCATTTTCTCAGAATATGGAACCAATGTAGGAGGGACTTTAAGACAGAGAAGCTCTTTTCTATTGCACCTCTACATGACAACCACCTTTTTCCACCCTCTCAAACATATATACTATTTAATGTGTGGATAATGTCCGAAATTAAAACACTAAGACATTTCTACATAGATAATGTTTTCACATCCTATGAACAATATTACGCTTCAAATTCAACTTCACAATTCTTCCACTTCTTTCATGCTAGAAACTTTGCTAAACAGAACCTGCCCAATTTTTCTCGCCTCCCACCTTCTTCTATTCCAGAACAAATATTAATCAGTCTTGAAGACTCAAATAGCATCTCTACAATTTATAAAAATATTTTTAAGTCCCTTCCTTTCAAAGACTCCAGAGTACACTGAGGAAAGGATCTATCACTTAATATTTCAGAAAAGGAGTGGAACGCAGCCATGCAAACAATACACTCTAGCTCCATATGTGCAAAGCATTGAATCATTCAACTTAGAATCTTTTATTGAGCCCATTTATGTTGTTTAAAATTGTCCAAAATGCTTTCAGGACAAAATTCAACCTGTGAATGTTGCAGTCTAGCTCCAGCCTCACTGGGCCACATGTTTTGGGTATACACCAGATTAACATTTTGAACAAAAATCTTTGCCTGCCTGTTAGACAGCCTCAGTGTCACAATCACTTTAAACCTATTAAAATCTAATCAGTAACATTTTAGAATAAGCTTTCATTTCGGGGAAAACGATACCCTTCCTTTCTTGTTCCTAGAGTAGTTTTGGTTGCTGGTTCTCCTCTATTTCTCTTGGGTGGGGGTTTGAATTTTGCTTTGCTTTGCTTTGTTAAGTTTGACTTGATCATATGAAATGTTATCTGCTTCTAATTAAAATTAATAATATAAAAAAAGAATAGCATAACCTAACCAAATTTTTATCCATGAACGGCCCATTTTGTACACTTATTATTTTTCCATTGTTTTTTGTAGCTACAGATCTTGTGCTTTTTGCAAACATTTATGAAGTTTTTACGAATTATGTTATGCAAGCATGTAATTAGTTGCATTATACACAGTGAGGTTTCAGAGTCTAAACACATAGGCAATATGTAATGTTGCAGTTTTAATGTATGTGTCTTTTTATACTTTCGTTTGGTAATTTTTCATCTATTTTTCCATGTTTTTATGGTATTTCACTGATCATTTGTTATTTGTGGTTTGTCCCCTTAAATGTGTTTTGTGGGCGAGGCCCCAGAAGGCGGGGCCATCTTTATGTTGATGGCTCCTCCCCCTGGCTATTTTTTTGAGTTAGAAATGAGAGCCAGCAGTTGAGTATTGTAGTTCTTGGAGTTTTATGTAAGTATTGTTTTTCTGTCCCATATCCCCACCGCTTTTTGCTCTGTTATTGAATTACTCCTTTGACTTTTGTAATGAAAATTGTTTGATGTAAGATTGCCCTGTAGGCAACTCCTTTTGTGTCTCTTTTGCTCTGAAGAGCTTTTCCTTGTCCTTTTCTGTTTTTGAATAAAGATTTTATTTATAAAGTTTCTGTTACCCTTTTTTGTGTACAAGTGGAAGGTCAATAGTCATCTTTCTCCTTGTGTGACTTTTGGTAAGATTTGAGACATTCAAATTTGTTTTTGAGGCTAAAATCCCTGTTGGGCCTGCAAAGCCTGAAACAAGCCACTGCAGCTGGGATTAAGCCCCATTGAGTTCTGGCCTGGCCTATTCAACCTTGTGTGGAGCATTTGAAAACTTCACACTCTTTTTTTTTTCATCTCTGGGACACCGTTCACAACAAAACCTGCTTTTTTTTTTTTTTAATTTTTTTGTGTCACTTTGCCTTGATAGTTAATGTAGACTTAAATGAAAATACACAAATAGGTTATTCATACATTCTTAAACTGTATGTCCATTGTTTTTATCTTTAACATATCATTGATAAAGCAAAATATCTAAGCACAAAAGATGGAAATTTGGTATGTTAAGGAGAGATTGAAGTGTAAGCCTAGAACCGGCTTACATAAACATACCAGAACAGATAAGTAAATATTATGTTTCATTGCCTTAATTGTTTTTACTTTATACCATCCTAGTTTACAGTATTCCATCATAGAATATTTCTTTAAGTGGGGTCTTGTATTCCTTTCAAAACAAGAACAAACAATAAGAAATAATTTTAAATGTTGTTATTGTGGAGTAAAAAGAATGTCTCAGAAACACCAGTTTCTTAAACAATTGTGATAGTTCAAATTCATTGCCTTTTGTCTTCAGCATTGCTTTCGTACACTAGGCATCATGAATGAAAAATGCGAGAGTAAGTAAGCAATGATCAGCCCTTAGAGTCATTGTGGTTCAAATGTGTGTATGACTCAACTACAGTTTTAATTTTGTTTTAAGTATCTCAACTGTTTTTGAACTCTATTTAACATTAAGTGTAACTCAATAATGTACTGTATTTTCTTCATTATTTGCATTATATTCCCAAAATTTTGAATAGATTGTTTTTATTAAAATTGTACAATAAAGTCATAATAATACAGTTCATTAGTCAGAAGTTAAAGGGGAAAAATGTCAAGATCATTGTCAGACAAATTAATACTTCTAAAATCCAAACACACGGTAATCATCTCTCTTCAACAATGCTATGAGTCCTTAGAGCATTGTTAAAGCAAGTAACAGTGAGAAGTTAATCTTTATTAGCCTCTGAACCTAATCATGCATAGCCTTGAAGAATCCATTTCTAATTAAGTAGATTCCTTTTCATTGTTTGTATCTTCTAGATAGTAAAAAGAACTGGTTTCTCCTTCATGTTGTACAATATGTCTGTTTTAGCTACATAATTTACCAGCCTATGAAATAGGACAGAGTGGGCAATTGTGTCAAAAGCTGCACTTAAATCTATTGGCATAATTATTGTGGACTTTGCTTCATCAGAGGATATTGGAATGTTGTTGACAACATGTGTTGGAGCTGTTTCTGTACTGTGATCAATGCAGAAGCCAGACTGGAATTTCTCAAATAAATTTTAATTTATTAGATTAAACTGAAGCTGTGTGGTAGCTACTTTTTCAAATATTTAAAAAATCTAAGATCTTATACTGTCAGGTTGTATTATTAAAAAAATCATAAAATCTACACTGCTAATGTTTATAGGTATTTTGGATTTCAGTTCAACAGAGTTACTATCTGGATTCTGTGCTCTCCTTATTTTAATCTGTGATTGTACTGGTAAGAGCAAAAATAAATAAATAGATATAATTAAGCAGTGATCAGACATAACTTCATTGAGATGAGTAATTGAATCTCAACTCTGTAAGTAATACTTAGGTCTAATGTGTTATTATGATTTTGAGTTTGGCCATTAACAATCTGGCACAATCCTACTGTGTTTAACAGATGAGTTAAACATTTGCTAAAAGTGTCAGTTATCATATCTCTGTGGATATTAAAATCGCCCTTCATCAGTGCATTATCATAAATTACAGTTAAATAATATAAAAGGTAAACACACATTCAGTCAGGAGCAATGAATATGCTCTGGGTGGTCTGTCGACTAGTACTAAAATTGTGCTGGAATCTGTTTTAATATCTAAGTGCCTCAAAGTATGTAAATTGTTCCTTTTTTTTTTTTTTTTTTTTTGAAGTGATATGCAGTTCATCACACAGAATTATCCCCAAGGCGACATCCTCAACCAGTTTCTCCTAATTTATGAGTCACTAAAACCATTTGTTGCTGCCTTCATTGACTTAAGGCATTTACTTTTATCAGATTAAAAGAGCACAAACGGATCTTTGTAGTAATGTACATGTATACTTTGCCACTTTTTCCTTGAAGAAATTATTGTACCAAAACAAGATGGAGTCAGTCAAAATACTTTTAATAATGTGCTTTTAGAAATTGGTACTATGACACTTCAAAAATATTTAATTTTCTCAGACAGAACATCCTTTGGTGAGTTTTTGAATATATTGACCTCACATGTTACAGTGCTGTTTGTTATATAGTTACTTCCTATTTTATCAGCACATACATAAACATGAAACCTCATGGGACTTTAATTCTTCAAGACCCTCATTAGTTGGTCAGAGTCACTCTTTGAATTTGAAATATGTCTCTTTATTAACTAATGAGTGTCTTCAAAAAGTCAATCACATGAGGCTTTAGTTTTCCACTTTATGTGCATGCTGATAACTCAGGAAGTAACTATAAAACAAAATATTTTAGAAAACAAAAAGCTTTATGTTTTGCACATTTTGAGCATAATGACTAGATAGATTAACGGACATGTGGATTATACAACACAAGAAAAATTAGATTTTTTTTTCTTCTTTCTTCCATGGACTTTTTTCATATCATTTGCCATTGTATCACTGGTCACTATTTCCTTCTATTTTGACATATTTCTTTCTCCCCATTCTGCATGAAAACAACAGATTTTTTTTTTCTCAGCCACCACTACAAAGTACATGCGGTAGTTAATATATTAAAAATATAATTTCTTGTTGCGGTATTCTAAGGAGCCCAGTAGGTGTCAAGCCAATAAAAAAAAAAAAATCAGTGTGAATTCTGTAACTCGTTCGTGCAAATTATTTGTATTTTTTTTCCCTGACTCTTTTTTCAGTAGTACAGAGACGCGTTCTGTATTAATTTATTCTAAAAGATTATTATTTTCCCCCTTTCAGTCATCTGTTCATATCATGGAACCCTGTATGGTTTTCCTGGCATACAGTTCAGTGAACCATAAATGAACTGTAAGGTGTTTGTTAAAAGCAGTGAACCTGAAGAGGAACTAGTTGGAAGACCAATGTGGTTGAAACAGTTCTTTTGAGGAGTCCTGAAATTAATTTTAAATGCAGGAAAAATTGTGGACAATGCATTTATGAAATTTTCTCAGAGAGTGTGATATTCCAGAGTCCGTCCATCCATCCATCCATCCATTTTCCAACCCGCTGAATCCGAACACAGGGTCACGGGGGTCTGCTGGAGCCAATCCCAGCCAACACAGGGCACAAGGCAGGAACCAATCCCGGGTAGGGTGCCAACCCACCGCAGGACACACACAAACACACCCACACACCAAGCACACCAAGAAATGTTAATAGAAGAAAAGGTTATTTTAAAATCTAGTTGATAATGGCACTGAACAGTGTAACATAGACTGAAACTATTGGCTGACTTTACTGTTCCGGTTCACTAAACTGCATACTTGGAAAAAGAAATAGCTACTGAAATAAGAAAAAAATAAATCTTTTGGAATGGGTTACGTAATTTGTTCAGACTGTTTTTTTGTTGTGCCTAACACCTACAGAGCAAGTAGTATTCCTTTAAGCTCTTTTATATTAAATTACTGGTTGAATTTGTTGTACTTACAAATGGGAAGTTGTCTGTTCCTGCCATGTTTAAGATTAGGGTTAAAATCATGGAATGACTTTGCTTAATCCACTTAATGTGATGTGAATATATAGAAAGAGAAACAAAGGATTTGATGCTAAGGAAAGTATCCATAAAAGAGAACAGCTGCAACAAAATAACATTTAGTTGTGGCATCCCAATTAACATATTTGTATGGGAAGATGAAAATATTTAGAGAGAGGCTGCCTACTACTTTCTTTAATGTGACAGTTTTCTGTTGTATTGCACCTATTTTAGATCTACCACTTCTTGTTATTCTGCTTTAGGCATGTCCCTTACGAAGACACTTTTCTTCAGTACATAATGCTTAAATCGCTGCACACACCATGATTTCACTCAAAAAATACTATTCTAACTAAAAATGATTCTTTTCATATGTTACTTCCCTCGTGTAGTTTGTGGTAATGACTGATTAAAAATAAAAATGATCACGTTTTCATTCAATATGAAGAAATTGAAGTTTCTGATAGGTTAGGCATTTATGGAAACCAACACCGAACAACAACAAGCAATTTCAATAGTGTACATAAGGAAACTCTCATATTTCTCATTTTGCTTCTTCCACGTGTCATGGTATCCAGAGGTATGCTCATAACACCCAAAAAACTTGTTTTTTTACTAAAATATTATTAAACCAGTAATGGTGGACTGCACGATAATGTGCATTGAATACACTTGACTTATAGTTTTCATACTCTTTCTCTGTATGTTTATAATTCATTTGCTCAGAGGTTGATGTGCTTACTGCTTCGTGAGCAGCTCTAGCAGCCCGCTTCTTCCATCGGCATCTTTTCACGTTAAAACTGATTAAGTCAGTTTTTGTGTTGCAATTACTTAGTAAGTTTTTCTGAATTTTTCACTTAAGTTGGCACTTAAGTGTTCAATCTGCCTCAAGAATGATTTAGACGTACGCATGCGCCGCACACGGGCCGCCCCTGCTGCCAAGAGATGATTCTAAATAAATAAATAAAATGAGAATAAAAAGAATAATATAAAGTATCACCCTGAAAGCGGACAGTAGACGTCACATAGTACTGTATATGTGTACTAAATTTCAGGTCAATTGGTCAAACGGTTTGCGAAGGTAGAGGTGATTTAAAATCCTGGACAGACAAACGGACAGCCACGGTAGCATATTATATAAGAAGATAAATAACTCCTGGATAAAACACTCTTGTGAACAAAAATGGAATATACTGTATGTATAGTTGTCTCACCAATGTATTGGAACAATTAAGTCAACTTTGCTGTATTTCCTGTTTTCAAAAGAATTTCAGACTTGAGATATAAAGAAAAATGTGATATAAATGTACAGTACAGGTATTAATACAACTACTGTATATATTTTAACTATTTATTTCTAATGTTGCATTCACTACATTTTAGATACTGTAAGTTCACAGCACATTTTGGAGTAATCAGCTGTGTCTTACTGAGTTTAATCTGTCATACTGTTAATTTACTTGTAAAAGATCCATTAATGTGTAATCTAAAATCTAGTGTTTCCTCACCCCCTTTAGTGTTGGCACCTAAGTGAGAGAATAGGCCTTAATCAAAAGGAACATTAGAAAACTGTTTTTGAAAGAAAATGAAACATTTTGGATTCCATCCTTTGACACTATGTTATAAAACCCAAATTACTTGAGTATTTGACACAATAAGCAATTTTAAATTTATTGTTCCGGTATTATAGAGGGCACTATATTTATGTGTATATCTGTAAAAATGATCAAATGGGCAAACATTCATAAATATAAGTTATAAGCACAGTGTTTCAGACACACATACTTCAAAGGGTTACAAAGAGGAGGTAACTTTCAAAAGAAACAAAGCTGAATAAGGAGTGGAGTAAACACATTCATGAAGGAGAAGTTGAAGAGTCCTGGAAAACAAAGTATGAGACAGAGTGAGAAATGTCACTTTAACAAACAATGACTAGTGAAATTAAAAGTTTAGTCAAATCTCTGAAAATTGTAGTAGTGGACACTTGAAGGATAAGTTTGAAGTTTTTCCAGTAGAACTTACTCCTTCACAATCATGACATATATTATTCTGCTACATGAAATTGCTTTCTAAAATTAATAATTTTACACAATAGTTTAAAAATAACTAGCCAACTCTTGCATTTTATCCTGAAGTTAAGTGCTGGGATCTCATTGTGAATGAAGGGCTTCAAACTTACTGAAGACACCCACTTTCTAGAACAAAAGTTTTGATTTAAGAAAATGTGCCTTCTGTGTTTCTGAGGCATAGTTGTGAAAACAAAGTAAACTGGAAATAATACACTTAATCACAGATTCTTGGTACTATTTTCTCGAGGCAAGGATGTGTTCCCTGCTCGTTTTTCTGCTTACAGTGATCACTGTGAGTAGAGTTATGAAGCTCAGATGTACCCAAAGCTTCACCAAGCTATACTCTATTATCTTACTTGTGCTTTTGCACTACATTGTTTTAAAATGTAAATAGAAGGAAAGCAGCAGTTTGTTCCATTGTAGTAGAACTCTGTTGTGCATGTTGGCTCTGGGAACTGTGCAAAAAACTAAGAGTGGTGTATCCAGGAAAAAAAGGTTCCTCTGAATGGATAGGTTCCATAAAATTAAAAAACTACATTTAATTACATGAAAAATAAGATGAGGTAAGGGAATAGATACTGACTTCGGCTATTTATATTGGGATTACTTCTGGCTCACCTGAGGGCTATCTCTTTATTAATCAAAAACACTGCATTCTCGGTCATCATTTTCTTTATGGTATATATAGAGCTATTGAAAGGAAAATTGTTTTTAACATGCCAGTGATGATGAGTAAAATGAGTAGATTCTCTGCAAGCCTACATTTTCAGACTTTCAGAATAATTAATGAACATGCTAATGTCAAGATAAGTTTGACCAGTGAAGCATCCATCAACATTAAAGAAATAGTGTGATGTACAAGTCTGTATTTGCTGCAGCTTGTTAGAAAGTATATTTATGACTTTTATTTTTAATATGTCATGCTGCATAAATGACCATGGCCATGAATCAACATACCAGACTGTCATATCCAAAAAAAAAAAGGCTGCATTAAGAGTTCTCAATTTAAAAGATCATTATGATTATGCTTTACATGTAATTCCTATTATGTTCTTTGGACTAAAGAGCTTTAGGTTTTAATATACAGGTATTTTCATAATCTTAATGGTCAGTTCAGAAAATATTTTACATATTTTATTATGAAGCCAACACCTCACTGAATTAAGAACAGACTGATGGGAGACGTTCGAGTAAAAAGGTGAAAGACTTCGATAAATGGAGAAGTATGCTGATGTTTACAGTAAAATTATTCTTTCCAACCTTCTACAATAGCTTACTTTTTGTAAATGTCATATGAAATAACTATATATACAACTTGAAACATTTCTTATGATTAAGTATTTTGGTAGCGGTAAACAATTTTCCTTTTTTTTAATAACTTTACAAGTGAATCAGAACAGTTTAAGCCCTGATGTTAAGTATTTTTCATGTAATCTGTGGAATGGTGATAAGTAAAACAAGCATGGCTCAAGGCAAATGGCTATTATCTGATTTCAGTGTGATTTGGAAAATATTTTAGTTAAATACAACACTGTTCAGTACCATTATAAAGTAGTTTCTGTTTATTCACACTGGTACCCTTCATGAATATTTTGGCTGAAGATATGAAAACATTCAGTGTCAGAAATTTGCAATGCGTCAGGAAGGGGGATTAATACTTTTGTATTAAATACTAACTTGTAATTGTTCCTTTTATGCAAGATGCTAACATACATGATTCTGTTTTGAGAGCAAAACTATACAGCTACTGCATTATATTACATTTGCTTAAATATTAAAATAGCAAATTTTTGAGTTCTGGTTTGAAGTTATTGGTTTGCATTAAAATAAAAGCATTATTGTATCTTTAAGGAGATTGGATATGGGAAGTTTGTTTTTTTTTAGATGAACATTGAATAAAATAACTTTTCCTCATTAGTAATTTTCAAAATTGCCATTTCCAATGTGGCTCAACATGCTTTGCTTCTGTACAGCCTTCTCAGTTTTAACCATCCCAAACATGTGAAACAAGATGTAGGCATGACAATTAGTGTAACTGTTCATGTAGTTAAAGGTACTTTTAAAAAGTAAATTAAAATATATATATTGTTTATCAAAAAAAACTTAAGAAATTTTGTTTCTAGTGGGGAAAAATTGAACACAGCAAGATCTCTGGCGATTCTTTGGCTTTACACCTCATCTCTAGCTGAGTTTCAGCCAAGCCCAGGAATTACTTCTGTGGTCAGGCATGGCCTTCTATGTGTTTCAGGAATACCAGCCTAGAACTTCCTCTAGCACTTAATGGAGCCCTTTCTAGAAACATGGTTCCTTGGGTGAACAGGTGATGTTGCTATTTCTTGCTTCCTTCTCTGATTCTCTGTTTATTCAAGAGGGAGAGTTATCTACAACCACTGCTGAGTTTCTACCCCTTGCATCCTAGAAGAGTATTGTATGCCAGGGCTGCTTCTTATTCTTTCTCATGCTGACGCCCCTGCTTGATTCTGGGGTATGCGCCACAGTTACAGGGCAGCACACTGCTCTCTATGAATGGGTCATTGTTTTTTTTCTCCCAGTGTGGATTTCCTACTGCTAACCTTGCCACTGCCTTGTATTTTTTTCCTCTCACCTGCAGATCTTCTGTCCACATTCTTGTAAAAATACATATTTATATATATTTATATAAGATACAGTATATATATGATATATATATAAGTACTCTCTCTCTATTTTATTTATATATATATATATATATATATATATATATATATATATATATATATATATATATATATATATAAATAAAATCCTAAGCCTAAAAGTGCAATGATTTTTATGTGACATTTTTTGTCACGCTTAAGTATAATTTTTTTCTGAATTTTTTGAACTTTAATGTGATGTTGTTAGATTTTCAGATTTTTATTCCATTTTTAAATTATAAACTATAAAATATCAAGAACTCGTGTCCCGCAAGAAGAGACTTTGTGCCAAGGCATTTAACTACACCCAGGGGCCGGAAATAAAAGACAAAGAGTAGACAACAAAGATAGCTGCTGTACAGGCTTTTAAATGTATGAAGCCAGCATGGCACAGCACAGAAGCAGCTGATTGAGCAAAGAGGAGGTAAAAAAAAAAAAAGGCTATTTGTTTCCCATTGTATCACCGTTTAAGTGTGGGTTTCGGAGGAGCGACTGCGTCTCCTTGGGCAGAGATGCAAAGCAGCTGGCACATAGTGCTGACCGGGGGGGTTGTCGAGCAAATCAAGCAGGGGGGTAATCCCTTAGTGTGTGTATATATATAAGATAGATAGATAAGATAGAGTGTATATATATATATACATATACATAATATATATATATATATATATATATAGATAGATATATATATATATATATATATAGATAGATATATAGATATATATATATATAGATAGATATATATATATCTATAGATATATCTATATATATAGATATATAATATAGATATATGAATGGAAGAGAAGGTCTGTGATACGGTTTGCATATTTGCAGCTGGAGATCCACAAAGGGAGAAAAAATGAATCCTGTATCATAAAGTAGTTTTTATTCCTGAGCTTTTAACCCCTTCATCAGAGGATAATGCTTAGATTTACAAGAATCAAAGGCAATATACAGCAACACATTAAGTGGGGGGTGGGGGTGGGGGAGGTGACTAAGTCAGTATGATCAGGGGGGGGGGGGGTGTATCCAATGTTCCCTCTAAGGAGTAGCATATAGTGAGCAAAAAACATTGTTTATGAGCGACATTTTGTTTAAGCCAAAAATTATGAGCACCAATTCCGATGGTCGGAGTGAGCGATCGTGCAATAAGTACGAGCGACGCCGTCGGAATGAGCGATCATGCGGGAAGTATGAGTGACGCTCTGAATTCATGTGAGCGATTGCTCACGCGCTCAGCTTAGAGGGAACATTGGTTGTATCTTTTATTTATTATGGACATGTTCTTCTTAAGTTAGCATATGCTGGATACGCTATGTAGACGACACATTCCTCATACTAAAAAAGGACCAGCTGAATGAGTTCTACAATCATATCAACACAATATTCCCCGCAATCCAGTTCACAATGGAAAAAGAAATGAACCGACACATCAGCTTCCTGAACATCTACATCAAAAGAAATAATGACGCCACCCTGACCACAAGTGTTTACCGCAAAGAATGCTACGCCGACAAGATTTTACACTTCACCAGCAACCACCCGGTATCTCATAAACGGAGCTGTGTGAAAACCCTATTCAGACGAGTCCACACTCATTGTAATACTAAGGAAACAAAAATTAATGAGAGACGCTATCTCTTCCACCTTTTCACCTCAAACGGATACTCAAAAACATTCATTAATCAGAGCTTACACAGGAGACGCCAGATAACTCGGCAAACAATCGACTTAAATCAGAACCCCCACCCCACCTGGCACTCACTCCCTTATCACCACAAGGTGTCAGAAGGTACAGCGCGCATCCTGACCAAGTGGGGCATCAGAATAGCACACAAACCCACGAACAATCTGCGCACAGTCCTCTTTAATGCCAAAAAACAAGAAATCGACAGCAGAAACACGAAACGCAGTTTATAGTATCCCATGCAATTCTTGCTCAGCAGTATACATAGGACAAACTTCAAAAAGAATCTCAACACGTGTACAGGAACATCCAATGCCATCAGAAGAAAGGATGCACTATCATTGATCTATGCACATACTAAATCAACAGGACATACATTCAACTGGGATAATGTAAAAGTAAAATTTAAGGCCAGTACTAAAAGTGCCAGAGAGTTGGCCGAGTCTTGGCTATCAAATGAAACGCCATCAACAGACACTTGGGACATAAATCCAGCATATGCTAATTTAAGAAGAACATGTACATAATAAATAAACGATACAACCCCCCCCCTTGATCATACTGACTTAGTCACCCCCCGCCCCCCCACTTAATGTGTTGCTATATATTGCCTTTGATTCTTGTAAGTCTAAGCATTATCCTCTGATGAAGACCCCTGGTAGGGGTTGAAAGCTCAGGAATAAAAACTACTTTATGATACATGATTCATTTTTTCTCCCTTTGTGGATCTCCAGCTGCAAATCTATCTATCTATCTATCTATCTATCTATCTATCTATCTATCTATCTATCTATCTATCTATCTATCTGTCTATCTGTCTATCTGTCTGTCTGTCTGTCTGTCTGTCTGTCTGTCTGTCATACAGTACCTGCTAAGTAATACAAATAGTACATGTGTTTGTGTTTTGCCTTAATTGGACCTCATTAGGTGTACGCACCTTTGCTTTCCCTTACGGGGGATCGTGTTGTGTACTCTTTGTATTATTTGGCAGGTACTGTATCACATTTCTGTGATCTGCTTCTCTCAATTCAGAGGTCGTGGCGGATGTTTGCCGACTGGCCGACCAACCACAAGAATTACCTGGTAGGTAACCATTCAAATAATCAGATTGCAAGTTCGGTTCAGTTTTTAACTCAACAAATATAACATTCTCGGCCCCTTCAGTTCAGATCATGAAAAATGCATAAATCACACTTAACCATACCTGGCCAATTTAGACATTCCAGTTAGCCTGAATATAACTTCTTTTAGTATACAGTAATCCCTCCTCCATCGCGGGGGTTGCGTTCCAGAGCCACCCGCGAAATAAGAAAATCCGCGAAGTAGGAAACCATATGTTTATATGGTTATTTTTATATTGTCATGCTTGGGTCACAGATTTGGCGCAGAAACACAGGAGGTTGTAGAGAGACAGGAACGTTATTCAAACACTGCAAACAAACATTTGTCTCTTTTTCAAAAGTTTAAACTGTGCTCCATGACAAGACAGAGATGACAGTTCTGTCTCACAATTAAAAGAATGCAAACATATCTTCCTCTTCAAAGGAGTGCGTGTCAGGAGCACAGAATGTCACATAGATAGAGAAAACAATCTCTAGCCAACAAATCAATAGGGCTGTTTGGCTTTTAAGTATGCGAAGCACCGCGGCACAAAGCTGTTGAAGGCGGCAGCTCACACCCCCTCCGTCAGGAGCAGGGAGAGAGAGAGAGACAGAGTTTGCTTTTCAGTCAAAAATCAATACGTGCCCTTCGAGCTTTTAAGTATGCGAAGCACCTTGCAGCATGTCATTTCAGGAAGCAGCTGCACAAAAGATAGCAACGTGAAGATAATCTTTCAGCATTTTTAGACGAGCGTCCGTATCATCTAGGTGTGCGAACAGCCCCCCTGCTCAATTCCCCATACGTCAGGATCAGAGAAAGTCAGCGCAAGAGACACAGAGAAAAGTAAGTTGGGGTAGCTTCTCAGCCATCTGCCAATAGCGTCCCTTGTATGAAATCAACTGGGCAAACCAACTGAGGAAGCATGTACCAGAAATTAAAAGACCCATTGTCCGCAGAAATCTGCGAACCAGCAAAAAATCCGCGATATATATTTAAATACTTCCCATGGGCTCATCACACCTATGGGAGGGGCCAAGGAGGTCGGGGTGCACTGTGAGTTGGGTGGTGGCCGAAGGCGGGGACCTTGGCGGTCCGATCCTCCGCTACAGAAGCTGGCTCTTGGGACGTGGAATGTCACCTCTCTGAAGGGGAAGGAGCCTGAGCTAGTGCGCGAAGTTGAGAGGGTTCCGGCTAGATATAGTCGGACTCACCTCGACGCACAGCTTGGACTCTGGAACCAATCTCCTTGAGAGGGGTTGGACTCTGTACCACTCTGGAGTTGCCCCCGGTGAGAGGCGCCGAGCAGGTGTGGGTATACTTATTGCCCCCCAACTTGGAGCCTGTACATTGGGGTTTACCCCGGTGGACGAGAGGGTAGCCTCCCTTCGCCTTCGGGTGGGGGGACGGGTCCTAACTGTTGTTTGTGCGTATGCACCGAACAGCAGTTCGGAGTACCCACCCTTTTTGGAGTCCCTGGAGGGTGTGCTAGAGGGCATACCTTCTGGGGACTCCCTCGTTCTGCTGGGAGACTTCAATGCTCACGTGGGCAATGACAGTGAGACCTGGAAGGGCGTGATTGGGAGGAATGGCCCCCCCGATCTGAACCCGAGCGGTGTTTTGTTATTGGACTTCTGTGCTCGTCACGGATTGTCCATAACGAACACCATGTTCAAGCATAGGGGTGTTCATATGTGCACTTGGCACCAGGACACCCTAGGCCTCAGTTCGATGATCGACTTTGTGGTCATGTCGTCGGACTTGCGGCCACATGCCTTGGACACTCGGGTGAAGAGAGGGGCGGAGCTGTCAACTGATCACCACCTGGTGGTGAGTTGGCTTCGATGGTGGGGGAGGATGCCGATCAGGCGTGGTAGGCCCAAACGTGTTGTGAGGGTCTGCTGGGAACGTCTGGCAGAGCCCCCTGTCAGAAGTAGCTTCAACTCCCACCTCCGGCAGAACTTCAACCACATCCCGAGGGAGGTGGGGGATATTGAGTCCGAATGGGCCATGTTCCGTGCCTGTATTGTTGAGGCAGCTGACCGGAGCTGTGGCCGTAAGGTGGTCGGTGCCTGTCGTGGCGGCAATCCCCGAACCCGTTGGTGGACACCAGCGGTGAAGGATGCCGTCAAGCTGAAGAAGGAGTCCTACAGGACCCTTTTGTCCTGTGGGACTGTGGAAGCAGCTGATAGGTACCGGCAGGCCAAGCGGAATGCGGCTTTGGTGGTTGCTGAGGCAAAAACTCGGGCATGGGAGGAGTTTGGGGAGGCCATGGAGAACGACTTTCGGACGGCTTCGAGGAGATTCTGGTCCACCATCCGGCGTCTCAGGAAGGGAAAGCAGTGCAGTGTCAACACTGTATATGGTGGGGATGGTGCGCTGCTGACCTCGACTCGGGACGTTGTGGGTCGGTGGGGGGAGTACTTCGAAGACCTCCTCAATCCCATTAACATGCCTTCCAATGAGGAAGCAGAGCCTGGGGACTCAGAGGTGGGCTCCCCCATCTCTGGGACTGAGGTCACCGAGGTGGTCAAAAAACTCCTTGGTGGCAGGGCTCCGGGGGTGGATGAGATACGCCCGGAGTTCCTCAAGGCTCTGGATGTTGTAGGACTGTCTTGGCTGACACGCCTCTGCAACATCGCATGGACATCAGGGACAGTGCCTCTGGATTGGCAGACCGGGGTGGTGGTCCCCCTGCGGGTGTGTTCCAACTACAGAGGGATCACACTCCTCAGCCTCCCTGGAAAAGTCTATTCGGGGGTTCTGGAGAGGAGGGTCCGTCGGATAGTCGAGCCTCGGATTCAGGAGGAACAGTGTGGTTTTCGTCCTGGGAGCGGAACAGTGGACCAGCTCTATACCCTTAGCAGGGTCCTGGAGGGTGCATGGGAGTTTGCCCAACCAGTCTACATGTGTTTTGTGGACTTGGAAAAGGCATTCGACCGTGTCCCTCGGGGAATCCTGTGGGGGGGTACTCCGAGAGTATGGGGTACCGGCCCCCCTGATAAGGGCTGTTCGGTCCCTGTACGATCGTTGCCAGAGCTTGGTCCGCATTGCCGGCAGTAAGTCGAACCCGTTCCCAGTGAGAGTTGGACTCCGCCAGGGCTGCCCTTTGTCACCGATTCTGTTCATAACTTTTATGGACAGAATTTCTAGGCGCAGCCAGGGCATTGAGGGGGTCCGGTTTGGTGGGCTCAGGATTGGGTCACTGCTTTTTGCAGATGATGTTGTCCTGTTTGCTTCATCAGGCCGTGATCTTCAGCTCTCTCTGGATCGGTTCGCAGCCGAGTGTGAAGTGGCTGGGATGAGAATCAGCACCTCCAAATCCGAGACCATGGTCCTCAGCCGGAAAAGGGTGGAGTGCCCTCTCAGGGTTGGTAGCAAGATCCTGCCCCAAGTAGAGGAGTTCAAGTATCTCGGGGTCTTGTTCACAAGTGAGGGAAGAATGGAGCGCGAGATCGACAGGCGGATCGGTGCGGCATCCGCAGTAATGCGTGCTCTGCATCGGTCTGTCGTGGTGAAAAAGGAGCTGAGCCGCAAGGCAAAGCTCTCAATTTACCAGTCGATCTATGTTCCTACCCTCACCTATGGTCATGAGCTATGGGTAGTGACCGAAAGAACGAGATCGCGAATACAAGCGGCTGAAATGAGTTTCCTCCGCAGGGTGTCTGGGCTTTCCCTTAAAGATAGGGTGAGAAGCTCAGTCATCCGGGAGGGGCTCAGAGTAGAGCCGCTGCTCCTCCGCATCGAGAGGAGTCAGATGAGGTGGCTCGGGCATCTGATCAGGATGCCTCCTGGACGCCTCCCTGGTGAGGTGTTCCGGGCACGTCCAACCGGGAGGAGGCCCCGGGGAAGACCGAGGACACGCTGGAGGGACTATGTCTCTCGACTGGCCTGGGAACGCCTTGGGATTCTCCCGGAAAGAGCTAGAAGAAGTGGCCGGGGAGAGGGAAGTCTGGGCATCTCTGCTCAAGCTGCTGCCCCCCGCGACCTGACCTCGGATAAGCGGGAGACAATGGATGGATGGATGGATATATTTAAATATGCTTACATATAAAATCCGCGATGGAGTGAAGCCGCGAAAGGCGAAGCGCGATATAGCGAGGGATCACTGTATAGGGTGAAACCAGCAAACCACTAAGGAGGCAGGTGTAGCAGCACCACATAATTAAGGATGAAAAATAAAGACCCCATGGAGGCTCACTACTGTCTCTCATCCCAAGGGTTCAATTCCAGACCTGTGCCCATATCTGTCAAGTGTCGCAGAATTACTCCTAGAAATTGCATTGAAAGTCTAAGATAAGATTTTGTCCTCATTCTCACTAGTGAATAAAGTGAGTTCAGAAAGTAAACAGGATAATATTTGATCTTTTTTCTTTTGTCATTGATACCGTATGGTGAATGACATTGTGCTAAACATTCCCTTATCCACTCTTGAACTTAATTCAAAAAGTAATTCAGACTATCATAAAAATGTTCTTTGTCAGCAGGCTTCATTTTTGTGATTCTAATTATTTCATCCATTTTTACATACTTTGTAGCCAATTTAGAGTAAACAGTCAGTCCAAATGTGTTTTTGTTTAATGCTAAATATTAGACATTGTGTTTGCACTGCATAAAGTGATGTACGGATGAGGTATTATAGGTATTGAGACAGCTAGCATTGATGGAAAAGTCAAAATGATGCTTGAAGTTATGCTGTGATTTTGTATTTTAACATGGTCGCAACAGCAGCAGAAAGGATAATATTTCTTCAGCGTAAATATTTTTTAAATATAATCTGGAAAGACAGACAGACATTTACCTTAACTTAGTAATAACATGACTGGACAAGAAACAAGTGCTTTCAAAACTGCTGTTTTTGATGACATATGATGATGACAAACCACCCTTTTAATGTATTTTTAGTAATTTTTAAATTATTTGTTTCATTTAGTTAAAATTACATTTGTGACCAAGTGATACTTTTTAAAATATACTGCACTACATGTGTTTGTTTGTTTAGTGTAAATAATAATTTCAAACACATGTATATGACATGAACAACAATTCAATTGGTATCCATGTACCTGCATTTTCATTTTCACTCCACATTCCATATTCAGTCAACCACTTTTCCATTTCTACATTTTATTTATTTTTGTAATTGTAATATTTTCTTTTATTATTTGTAAAGCACTTAGACCTGAAGTTTGTTTGAAAGTCTTGTTATGGTTTTCCTTAGATTTTCTTTAGATATTTTTAATTAATGAACTTTTCTTAAAGGTGCTATTAAAACACTTCCTAACAGTTATCTTCTCCTATGTTATTTTTCCTCTTTCTCCAATGCTTCAACCCACTTCTTTCTGTAGTTAGTCTGGGCTACATGTTGCACAGTCATACTCCTTTTAGTTTATATTTGTTTATGTATGTTGGTTTATTGTTATGGCATTTAAAATTCTACAAAAACATTTACATTTTTTTTGCTTAAGGCTTTTTAGTGGCTTTATCCATTTTTGACCATAGATAGAAAATTAGGAAGGAAAGTATTGTTGGATCCCTGGAGCTTTTTCTGAGAAAGTTATTTTTTTCCTAGTCTGAAACAACAGTAATTTAAAGGTGCAAGCTAGGCTCTAAGGAAATTCACATGTCAAATCTATTCCCTAACATTTTCAGTAATAGAATTGAATTGTTGTTGCTTTAGAAGGTTTTGACCTTTCTAAATGTGCATGTTATGGCTGCATGGGGAAATCGAATTCAGTTTCTTAGTGCGTCACCTGTACAGAACAAAGCTCTCAAGTTGTCTGAAGCATACACTGATGTTTCCTAAAGATATAAATGTTTACAGATTGCCTACAAATTTGCTGATGTAGTTTTGTGAATACAAATTTTTTCAATTGGAGGCATGCATCTGGTTATATGGCTTTAAAGAACCTTGTGCTTGCAGTGAAGTGCAAGTCTATTTATTGAACCTTCAAAGAGTCATGGTAGTATGTTACATACTCCAAATAAATCAACATCTCAAAAAATCTCCCAAGGCTCATTTGTACATGACAAGCTCCTGAAACCTGAAGATCAAAACACATGGTTTCAGTGTAATATACATTTGATAATATATGGCTAATTCCACTTAACTGTTGATATTGATGTTTGGAATGTTAAAAAGTACTGTTTATGGTATACTCAAATTCAATGACTACATTAGTATATGTTTAATGAAGTGGAAAAAGTATAAAAGGTATCTATAAAATTAGTTTTCCTGCATTCCTCAAACACTCCACTGTATATTCATTCCATCACTTTTAATTCAGAGTATTTTGTTAATATTTTCTTGTATTTCCCCAGTATTTTTCATTATTCATTCTTACTTAATGCTGCCATCAAACCTCTTCCTAGAGGGTATGTTTACTCGTGTGTTACTTTTGTTTTTATGTTCCTACATATATTACTTTTCACAAGGAACAGTCCTGTCTCTTTTTTCTCTTCACTCCATACATTTCAGAATATAAATATAACACTAGATCATGTAACTTGCAGAAATTCTCAGATGACTCTGCATGTACAGGAAGAATTGATAAAGGGGATGAGACAGAGTAAAGGAGTCAGGTGGAGAACTTTACTTCTTGGTGCAAAGAGAATTGTTTGCATCTTAACATCAACAAAACCAAGGAACTGGTTATTGACTTTTGCTGCGCCAAAGAGCCCGAATGTCTAGTCATTATTCAAGGAGTGTATAACGGCCAACCTCTTACCCGGCCGGCAGCTACACTTCCAAGACCTGTGGCCTGGATAATTTACTGAGCTGAATGTAAATATCAAGCCGTACCTCTAACAAATAAAAATTTTCCCCACAATCGACAGTTTAATTAAGCTCACAAAAACAGGTGATATGTAAAATAGGTGCGTAATTATATTAAACGAACAACAACAAAAAACAAAATGCACAATAAATATATATATATATATATATATATATATATATATATATATATCCCTCCACCAAAGCAACAACACCATATATATATATATATACACACAATAAACCCTCCCTTGCCCCTGTAACATATAACAAACAACACAAATACCAAAAACTGAATGAGATACGGAAATGAATCTGAGCTTGAGTCCGGTTATAAAAAACTGTCCTGAATGCGGTTGACTGAACTAGCGAAAAATGAGTCGTTTGATTTTCCCCGGACAAAATGGAGCAGCCTCACCGTGAATCCTCGGTGCGTGGTGGATGATTAATTCCGACCCCGGGGTCTCTCGTGATGAGGTTCTTGAAGCAAGTTCGGCGGATAGAAAAACAAACTGGATGGAAATGCGCGATGTGGAATATAACAGGTACAGATGGCTCGTGGTCGTGAATGTGAAAAATCTCCTTCTCTCATCCACTTCCTCTTCTCTCTTTTTTTTTCTCTCTTTCCCTGATTACTTAAATAGTCCTGAGATGGATGTAATTGAATAATAGCAAACAGGTGGTTTTCCAGGATTGGGGCTGCGGTCTCCTCCCATTATCCGTCCCCCTTTACGGGGACGACATTCACTGACACACAAACAGCAAACGGGATGATGGAAACAAGACACGCATGGTACTAACACTGACAACACTATTACTACTATGTAGCCCCGCTACAAGTGGATGTAGAGGTAGTCCACTCCTGCAAGCACTTTGGGGGTCCACGTAAATGGCAGGTTGGACTGGTCTTGGAACACAGAGGAACTATATAAGAAAGGGGAGAACAGGCTGTTTTTCCTTAGGACACTGTGTTCCATTAATATGGGAAGTGACATTCTTCACATCTTCTATAACTCTGTGAGGGCCAGTATGATTTTCTATGTTATGCTGTGTTGGGCTGGTAACATCGCTTCAAGAGAGGCCCTCTGAATCAACAAGCAAAGTTTTTTAAATCTATTTGAAGAAAATAACATTCCATACAATCAAGTCAAACGTATTCAACAAAGAAAATAACATTAGATATAATCAAGTGAAACTTAAAATGACTTCATAGTTAAACTAGAGACACACTAACACTGACACACTAATACTGAGGACTTTTCAGCTAATAAATTACTCAGCAGAGGTGTGTCAAGAAATGCTACTGAGGTTCCTTTATACAAACAGCAATGCACCTGCATAATGGCTCACTATGATTGTGACTGCCAAGTCAGAAGTTTTCTTTCTTTTTAATTTTCTTCCTTTTTAGTCATTTTTCTGTGTGTTCTGACCTGTGTGTGCGCGTGTGTATATGGGTGTATGTATATTACTTTTCCCACTGCATTGCCAGTCTGTTATGGTCTCAATAAACTCTTGTAATATATTTGCAGTTCAGTGCACCCAAGACTCCACGTTGAAATGAAAATCAGTGCTCCAAAAAAAAAAAAAAAATCCATACAACTCTAGTGGGTTTTTAAAATGTGACTTTAATTACAGTTAGAGATTTTTATTTCCATTCCTACATTTTATTTATTTTTGTAATTGTAATATTTTCTTTTATTATTTATAAAGCACTTAGACCTGAAGTTTGTTTGAAAATTTGCTATATAAGTAGATGTAAAAATGCTATCTATAATGCTATTTAAATATAGTCTGAAACTACTAAGTAACCACATCCTTGTAACAGTTTTATTAAAAATGCTCTTTGTTTGTCACCAATTCTATATGCCAACAAAGAAACCAAGCAAGCCTCAGAATTATACAGGTACTTTAAGAACCACTGAAAGGTAGCAGTGAAAAAGTAGTGGGACCAGAAGAACATCCATATGCTGCTGCTACTGTGAAGTATACTCATTTTTATATTTTACTATAGATTATCCATCCATCCATCCATTTTCCAACCGGCTGAATCCAAACACAAGGTCACAGGGGTCTGCTGGAGCCAATCCCAGCCAACACAGGGCGCAAGGCAGGAACCAATCCCGGGCAGGGCGCCAACCCACCACAGGACACACACACGCACACCCACACACCAAGCACACACTAAGGACAATTTAGAATCGCCAATGCACCTAACCTGCATGTCTTTGGACTGTGGGAGGAAACCGGAGCACCCGGAGGAAACCCACGCAGACACGGGGAGAACATGCAAACTCCACACAGGGAGGACCTGGGAAGCGAACCTAGGTCTTCCTAACTGCGAGGCAGCAGCACTACCCACTGCGCCACCGTGTTTCAGAAAATGACAAGAATCTTCTTTTATATTTCTGTTGAACTATATTTATAATTATAGTGGTTATAACACATAATATAGAATGTGAAAGAGCAGTAACGGTCAAGTCTTTAGTACTGGAAGTTGATAAGAATAAACAGCTATACATGTTGATGCATTTTCTTGCCTTCACTACGATATTAAGTGTGTGCCTTCTAGACCAAAGAACTCGCCCAGTATGTGAATGATTTCTAAATTTTTCTTACTATGGGGTCTTGTCAAAATTTCTCAAATGTCAGGTCTTCCAGAGTAAGCCATTCATTTATAGAATGCGGCCAAATTAAAACAGCTCACCTTTCTGCTCTTCCAGCAGCTGTAAACAAATTATTTGTTAAAACAATAACTTTATTTTATATTACACTTGTCTTTGTGAAAACCTTATAAAATGTTTTCTATTTACTGTACACTTTACTAAACTTATCAGTCATCATCCAACCCGCTTTATCCCAACACAGGGTCACGGGGTGTCTGCTGGAGCCAATCCCAGCCAACACAGGGCGCAAGGCAGGAACAAATCCCTGGGCAGGGCGCCAGTGCACCGCAGGGCACACGCACACACTACTAGGGACAATTTAGGATCGCCAATGCACCTAACGTGCATATCTTTGGTATCATCCGTAATTTAAGATATTTGATCAGGCTTTCACTGAGGCTCACAGCAACATTGTGGCTTAATGGCCAAGACATTCAGCTGTGACCAAGCTGTGTTGCCATTTCATTCCCACCACTGTGACTTTCCAAAGAAGTCAAATGACTCATATGTTATGTGATCGTTAAAAAATGTCAACGCCAAAACAAAATCATAAAATCCTAATCCTGAAGTCTTCATGGAAGTGCAATTTTAGCTTCCCTTATAATTTCATTGTACAATGTCTCATTGCTACAATGTCAATAAAGATTTTGATTGATTTGATTGATTGATTGATTGATTGATTGAGAGAGAAAGAATAACATTTCATAGTATACCACCATCTTGTATAGGCGGGGCATGATGACATAATATGCTGTGTGACCAACAACAGGTATAGTAATAGTAAACTATATGACCATGGTCATATGAAACAAGCAGACAATGCCATCATCAAGAAAACAAAATCGTGTCATGGAGATGTCGAGAATCATTGCAATAAATTATAATAAAATTCAAAATAATGAGGAGAAATAGACCAAAACTGACATGAGTGGCCAAAGTCAACTACACTAACTGGACCATAACAAAAATGTAGCGCTCTAAAATGTTTGGAACAATATTCCGTGCAGCAAGAGATCATATAAAATTATTTGCTCCCATCTTCTTAGCTTCACTGGTTCACGCTTCATGCCTTAAATATGAAATCACTGCAATACTTTGCAAGTATTCATACATACATACTGCTTTGTAAGTTTTTATGCTGAAATTGACTGTTACATTTTGCTAACTTTTTGTTGTCCTCCTGTTGGTACGTAGGCATATCAGCAGGTGGGCTATGAATCATGGGCTTGATGATGTGCTAATGATGTAGGTGGACAAAAAGCACATTCAGGATGGAGAAAAGATGGTACACAGCCTAATGCCATGGGACCTTTAGTTCAAAGAGTGTAGGTGGTTTGTTAGGAAGTGAACAAATAATGTAAGAGGGAAAACCTGAAAAATCAGCAGAAGCTCAGCACCAAGGATTCAAAATGTGAGAGCTCTTGAACATGCACATTTATTTTTCCTTGCCCTCAAACAAAATTTGGCACACCTATTTGTGGAAAAACACATATATTGATTGCACATAGTGTCTTTCTGGCTAAAGATTATTTTTAGTAAAATGTTTTGTGATGTATGAGATACCATTTTATTATGCCTTTGTAAATTACTACTGTAATATCACTCCATTAAAAGGGAATTTAGTTTAGCTCTGTATTATTCTTTCCAAATGAATCAAATTTTTGAAAATCCATCTTTGATAGAGTAGTAAACGGCAGCTGTTCAAAAACCACTAGTTATTATCTTTAAATCAAGCACAGGAAGTGTAAGTGCTTTGGCTTCCCAAGGAACGCTAATGAGAAAAGACTAACAGTTTTTATAAGAGCAGCGTTCCTCATTTATCTTTGTCTGATCTTGCCAACCGAGGTTCATCAGTAGCCATTTTAATAGCTGTGTCCTGCTGATTTCTATATAAAAAGATAATTATTATGCAGGCAACTGCACAGTGAAAGCCCCATGAGAATAAGCTGCAGCTCTTACTTTTTTTAACATTCTGAATAGGTATAGTAATCTGCTTGCCTCGCATCTTGGAAAAAAAAAGTCACTTGACTTGAAAAAGATTACTCTGTGAACATAATCTGCTTTACTGGAAAAGAAGCTTGGCAGAATTGTAGAGATGGAGGTTTTCTGTTTTAATAGGAAAATGAAGCTCCTTTTTTCTAGATATTAAAATGTTTATGAAGATACTTTTTATGATATTTATATTTACTTTCCTTAGTGCCCGATACAAACTTTAAAGTTTAATGTCTTCTTACAGTGGCAAAACATTTTTTGGCTTCATGGAATCACTCGCTGTGCTTTGCGTCAGTACATTTAGAATGGAGAATTAATGCCATCAGCTTTAATTGGATTTTGCATTCTATCCAGCAACTTGTCAAAAATGAATTTACTGAAATGCAAAGCTATTCATTACTTTTCTGTATATTGACACTATAGAATCCAAAATCTGTCAGTCTTATTCTTATGATTATTTCTTGAAAAAAGGTGATGCTCATGATTTTAATTAAAGGTCTGCTTAAACCATAGCACACACAATTTTTTACTATAAACTGTAACTCAATAGTTGGTGTCTAAAACCAACTTGGTTGTAGTTTGGTTATGTTTTATAGAGTCTGCAAAAAGCCAGTGTTTGTGTTACATTATTTAGAAAAGGGTAATCATTTGTTTTATACTAACAACCAATGGCTGTTTGTTTACCATTGTCTATATTAGTGAGATCCCTGACAAGGAAAGAAGGGGTGAAGAACACAACAGAGAAACATTTATTTTTGCTTCACAATGTGATATAACCAATTCCTTCACATTATTGTGATGTGTACACATGTTAAATGGTCAAAAGAGCCCTTACTACTATTCTGACATAAAACAAAATAGCTGAAGTCCTTTATAAGGAAGCCTTATGACTCAGAGATCTATAGTTGATTACTGGCACTTTTACTTTTTCTGTGAAGTTTGTGCATACTCCCTCTGTGGCTTCCTGTAGGTACTCAAGTTTTCTCTTTGATTATCTGATTAATTATTAGACAAGTATAAAATAATACATTTACCCTGGCAAAAATCTTAAGATATATATGTATATGTGTGATTGTATATACAAGGGTTGTCATTAAATTAATGAAACAGATTGAAAACATCCAAAGAGCTGTAATCTTACTGACAGACCTCAGAGAGGAAAATATCCAAGAATAATTCCATGTCTTGAATTAACAATGTGTAATACTGTGCTAATTTATATACTAAAATTGTCTTTAAAAGGAATCTCATTAATTTCATGACAGACCATATACACACACATATGTGTGAATGTATATGCATGGGGAAGGCCCAAATAGCCAAAAATAAAAGACTTTTTTACACAGAAATTCAATGGTGGGTTACACAACAAATCAATAATAATACATTTTATTTTTATAGCACCTTTCTCATTCCCAAACAGCTTATTTAAACAGCACTGTATATGTAACATTGGGTACAAATATGAATGTACCTATGATTATATGCCCTATTGTGTCCTGGGGGAACACATTTCCTTCTTGGTCAGTCCTTTCATTGACATACAGTATACTCAAGCTCCTATCTAATAGTCATTAGAACTGACACAGTCAATTATTAGTATTTTTTAAACTGTGTCACTGGTCTTTGGTGGGCATGTGTGGCAGGAATTTCACTTCCCTTTTGACACTGTGGCTTTACTGTCAATTTATTTTTGTTGTGAAGTTCGGCCTTGCTAGGCTCATTAAATGGTTTCAAAGATTGAATGTTGTCCTTGCAACAACTAATATGATACAATGTGGCAGATTCTTGGAAAGAAATAACAACTATACAAAATAAAAACTTTTTTTTTTTTTATTATAATTCAAAACAAGCTGTGTATTTCTGTAGCATAGAATCAAATGATGCTGAAGAGGCTTTTAATTAGTATCAGAGCTTAGAAAGTAAATAGTGTCTCCATCCCCATACACACATTATTTTGACCTTACTTAAGTGTTTATTGCTTTAAACAGTAGCTTTTTTTGTGAAAGAATAAATCAATATTAAATATTACAGCCTTACTATTTCATATAACAAATGCTTTTTGTCTGATGTTGACTTCTGATATGAATAAAGTACTTTTCCATTTAAAGTAAATTACATTCATTGCATTTTATTGTGTTAGATCTCTGTTAGTGCTAGCCTACATGTTACCGGCCTCAGGCCAAGGGGAATCTGGGCCAGGTACCAGCCACTGTTGTTACAGGGGATAGCAACAGTGATATGATGCCAAAAGCATAAATGATGCAGGCAGCAGTTCGGAGTTTCTGACCATGCTTTCTTTTTTTATCATGATTTACCCAGAGGTATGTATCTGCTTCAGTCTCTGCCTACATCAACATGAAGATCAATCAAACAATGGTAAATATCAATTATCTTTTCTGAATAATACTGTAAACACATTTTCTTTGATTAAACAATTCCATTGTTGTCAGCTATCTACAGTAGAAGTACATATGACATTGTATGCTGATTAGAAACCAATGTCCCCAGAACTTGTTAATTTCAAAGGAAGCAGGCAGTTCTGTATTACAGTAATGTATATTGATGAGATACCAATCAAAGCAGTATGATCTTCAAATCAGGTAACTGTTTTGCAAGACAGGTAAATATCTACGTCCTGTAGATAGCCATCAACAATAACCTGTAATAATTATTCAGGAAATTTGCCTTTTCATTTTCCCCAGTCTCAAACAAAGGGAGCTTATTGCCCCTTCATCTCTTGACTTTTACTGCATATTTATTATTTACATGTGTTTTTTTTTTTAAAACACCAATTTCTAACCCATTACATATAGAAACATTTAAAGATGAATTTCATTAACTGATCAGGTTTGTAATTAAACAGAAACCTCATACAGCATTCTCATGCTGATTTTACTGAAGAAATTTTTATAAAGTAGAGTGCATTGACAGCTAATGCTTGCATAAGTACACTAAACATTTATGCCTTAAATAATAGGCTGACAAAGTTTTATATAGACCATCAAGCCTGCCTTTGTTGTGTGTGGCTTTTTGGTCTTACCAACATTTTATTATAACCATTTCATTTTGTTTAAATATTTGTTTCTTAAGCACTATACAGTAATTTCAAGTAATATTTGATAATATACTGCCATTTGATATCCTTGTGTTCTACCTATGATGTGGAAACCAACCTTTTTCATAATCACATGGAATAAAAATAATGAGCCAGATTGCAACAAGTCTTGTGGCTGAGACCAATCTGATAACAAGCTGCTAGGTGCTTATGTAGGCAGTACTACTACATCATTTTTTAAATATGACTCTTATTTCTTCACACCTCTTGTGACAATATATGGAGACAATGCTGTGTATAGTGTACATTAACATACAGTGAAAATAGGGACATAAATAGGATTTTTTTTTGATAAAATAAAAATACCATATCTTTAGTAAACATGCATAGACATAGATGCCATATGTTGTTTGGGAATGGCACCTAAATCAATTGCCAGCAATTGCAAAGCAATGCTGCAGAAAAGAGACTCTAGTAAAAATGAGTTTAAGTCTATATGTTGCTATAGACTACTGAAAAAGCTAGCTATCTATTTGATCCAACAACCTAGAAAGTATTTCATGATGATAGTGACAGCAAAATCATAATTTTACCAAAGCACCTGGATAAACCATGAACATCCATCCATTTTCCAACCCGCTGAATCCGAACACAGGGTCACGGGGGGTTCTGCTGGAGCCAATCCCAGCCAACAAGGCAGGGAACCAATCCCGGGCAGGCTGCCAACCCACCGCAGGACACACACAAACACACCCACACACCAAGCGGCCAATTTAGAATCGCCAATCCACCTAACCAGCATGTCTTTGGACTGTGGGAGGGAAACCAGAGTGCCCAGAGGAAACCCACACAGACACGGGGAGAAACATGCAAACTCCACGCAGGGAGGACCCAGGAAGCGAACCCGGGTCTGCTAACTGCAAGGCAGCAGCGCTACTACTGCGCCACCCAACCATGAACATATACATTTAATTTAGGTCAATAAAATTAACTGACTAACCAATATAGTCTAAATTCGATGCAATCAAAATATAATTATCTATCCCAGGACTGTCCAACTTGAGGGCAACTTTGTCTGCAGATTGTCATTCTAACCATTTTTCTTAATTAGTGACCAGTTTTTGCTTCTAATGAGCTTCTTTTGCATTATTTTTAATTAACTTACTATTTAAGAAACAGACCAACGTTCAGCAAAATTCATCATCTTAGGTCCTCAAAAACATTTTGCCAGTGCTCTTGGAAAAAAGAAAATCCACCATTTTGGAAATGTTGTGACAGAATGAGCGCACCAACAAGCCATGGAATTGAATGATGGGATTAATTGGCAACAAGAATCACCTCCTAATTAAGAAACTGGTTGAAATGAAATTGGTTAAAGTTTGAATCCCCAACTTAGCTGGTCATTTGTTGGTTTACTTCACATTATATTTTTGTTTGGCTGCCATTTAGAAATAAAAAAGAATACATTCAGACAATAAAGCCTTAAAACAATGCTATTAAAATGAAAAGAAATCCAAAAGGTAGAAGTTGGTCACTGGCGAGGAAAGTGGCAGGAAGGGACTTTTGACTTTGAATTATATTAGTTTTCAGTAATGCAGTCATATTGTTGTTAACTATTTACTGGTATTTTATATAAAAATGAAGCATTATTCCAAATAGCAGAAATATTTTCTATAAATTGAAAACGGAAGGAAAATACTACAAAGTAGCCTATATTACCTTTCAGCAAGTATTGGAAACCTCCAGTCCATTGTGTATTGAAGACTAAGTTATTCAAATACATTTGTATTGTTGCATTTAAATAAAAGCATTGCTGTTATCCTCTGATGCTGAATCTTTTGATACCATTGATGCCTCCATAAATTAAAGCACTAAGTTCTTTCAGTGGTAGGCTGTTCAATAATGCCAATTTGAGTTGATTATTTATGTAATAATTATAGCCTGTAAAAACATTTTAAAACAAGAATTTAGACCCTTTAATGTTTGACAAGGCAGTCAAATACCTAACCAGGAGGTGCCAACTACTGTTTTTACCTAGAAAAATAAAAATCTTTTAGAATGTGCATACAGTACTGATTTCTTTATTTCACAATTATATTAAACATCTGGCCAAACCTACAGCATATACAGTAGATTAGAAAAAGTGTTTTGTATTCTACAGAATCAAAGCAGGACTTGTAAAAGTCAGACAATTTTTATCAACGTCTTATCAAATCTGTGATGGATGGTAAATATTATATATACCTTAGCAGCAACAGTTCTGTCTGAGATCATGCTATCCCTGAGCACAGAAAAAGTTCTTAATGAGGCTGAATTGGGTTATTTGTTTGCTATATATTGTAAATTCAGACATTGATCTATGTATATATATATACATTCAATGATTATACTTCAGCTCAGAAGCTTAATTCATGTCAATATTATAAATTCTAATTATTCCACTGTACAATGTGGAACTAGCAATTCATTTTTTTTCGACTTTACTATTAAACTTCTCACCAGCTATTCATCTAAATAACCAGAGATTCAGGGAATTATAAGGGAAGGACTTGACTAAAGCATATTTTTCTATGCAGATGGTATATTGCTATACATTGCTTATCGACACTCCTCACTCCTATTTGTACTAGTTACATTAGATGAGTTTTATTAAATCTCAGGGTTTAAAAATAATTTGAATAAAGCATATTATTTCCAGTGCACAGCCTTGCACACCAACTTAGATTCTGTCGAATCTCCTTGGGAGAAATAGCTACATGATAGTTTAAAGACCACTTCATATTTACGTAGTAACTAAATAAAAATTTTAAACAAGATACTTTTAGCTGGTCATGTCTAAGTCTGACATTAGCAGGTAATTAACATATTTAAGATTAATACTGTACCTTTCCAAAATGTTTATATATCTTACAAAGTATCACTATATAAATTAAAAAATCCTCCTTTAAAAAACTGGGATCATCTATGACATTATTCACATGGATTTTAATAAAATCCATGGGTTATAAATAAATGCTAAACATATTTAATGTAGAGGGAAGTATAGCACTGTATAATTTTCAGTTTTAGTACTGGGTTTCAAATATAATTTGAGATTATTAAAGAAGAAAAAAAAATACTTTACATTGAATCCTCTAGTTTTTCCCTCTGGATAGGAGCATTATCGCATATGAGCTACCTGGATTGTATTAACTCAGTATAATGCAATTTGTAGAATTAATAAAATGTTTGAAAAATAAATATAAAAGCATAGGATATAATTATGGAATAAGGACATGATATGGACAACTTGTACTTACACACTGCTGTTTTTAATCAAAGAGAAAAGAGGGTGCTGTGTGAAGTCCAGTAACAGAAACCTGTCAAAAAAAATGTAAGTTTAGTTTTCATACAGCAATTTGCTATGGATATTTTGAAGCAGTGTGATCTGGTGGCCTGTGCTTATACCACAAAGGTTTAGGGACTCATTTTGGAGATTGAAAATGTGGATATATTTCATTTACTTCACAGCTCATAAAGGACTAAATGTATTTATAAAACACAAGTCAAATATCAAATTTGACTGTGTTTGAGGTCAGTTTCATAAAAGCTCACATAAAGGCTTATTATTTAAAGGAACTTAAACACTCCCACTATTTAATCTTTGTAAGAGTTTCAGAAAACCTTAGAATTAGAATTCTGGCTGTCTATAGTGCATCTTTTAGTCATTTGCTGAAACAAAGAAAGATCTTTACAAAGGCTTTGTTTACATTATATCGAAATAAGTGACGAATAGATGTACTATAAGAAGACTTTAAGCTGATATCCCATCCCAGTGTCAGAAAGGCTTTCATGATGAAAATGTAAATAAAGCCCCATTACACAATATAATCTCAATCAGTATCACTTCCATACATTTGGATTTAATTATTGCAACTGTTATTAAAAATCATTATGAACAAACTCCGCAACATCTCTGAAAGTAGAATGCTATACTATCATGAGTCTTCGGGTTTGATTTAATTGGTGACATTAGTGGGGCTTGATTTATTTTGAGTTAAATGTGAATAGCCTGTTAATAAAATTTTTCCTTATATAGTACTTTGTGAATGTTTTCCACCTGTGCATTTTTGTAGTGGTTGCGTTGAGCATATTGTTTTTTCCAGTATATTTCAATTCTTAGTCACTAATATTCATTATTGCTGTCATGTTTAATTGGACTATGCTAATATCTGATCTTTAGATTCCTTACATTCTGTTATAGATTTAATGTAAGGGCAAATTATATTTCTTGTGGCTTCCTATTAAAATTCCACTTTTGTTTCGAAATTATATATTTATTTTTTTTATCATATTTGAGAAATATATATGTTGTTTTCAGCAAACATATGACATACACATTTTGGTCTGAATGCTTGGTTAAAATAAGAACTGCTTATGATAACAAAAATGTATGATTGAGATGAAAATCTCATTAGAGCAGTTTATATCATTACAACTGATATCTGTAACTCAAATTTATTTCAAGTGCTAGCCTTGACACCAAACAATAATGAAGCAATTGATTTGAGTTACAAAGAGAATAATTTACTAACAAGACCAGGAAAAGAAGCATTGATGGCATTGTGACTAACGATAATACAACCAGTAACAATTTTGGATAAGTGGATTCAGATGGATGATATCAGTTGTTAGATTGTTGTTGAAATTTGTAACAATAATAAAGCTGATAATGGAAATAAATTTAAAAAGCCCCTCTGAATAAAACTCGATTAATCACAGAGTCATCACTCTACATTAAAGCAATGTTCTGCTCAACACTACTTCAAAAATGGGTATCTTATAATAGAGATCAATGATTTATATCTTTGTGCAGCCTACACACCCCTTATGAATATCCATGATTCAGTAAAGAATATTATTTAGTCTCTACACTGAAATCCATCATTTTCAAACCAAGTTACATTTACTATTCTTTCAAGACCTTCATGCAAGAAGAGGCAGAGGGAATAACTGTATTAAATTCAATTTTGTATTTACTACATGAACTCAGTACTAATGTCTCTACACAGATATAAAGAGGGAATGCCATGCAATACAGTGGAACAAAAATCATGATCAGAAAAACTGTGAAATATAAAATAATTAAATATAGTAAAGTACTCTATAACATTTGAAAGGCATGGGGTTACTACAAGACTTCAAGTCTGAAATGTGACTTGAGGTTGAAGTTATTTTATTGTTTAGTTTGAGCTCTGTTAACTGGGTGTTTCATTAGCCATATCTGATGTGATTTTTATTTTCATGTACTTTGCCATTACAGTCCTGCATGAATAAATAGTGGAGTGTGAGGCTGAGGCAATATTCTTTTGGGGCTCTGATGTTTGAAATCGATATGAGTGAGGTTTTTTTTTTGCCTATGTACAGCAGGTGTGGTATTTTCCAATTAGGAAATCCAGTTATCAACAACAGATTAAATTATACAGATTATAGTCACTTAACTTCAAATGTTACTTTTGAATGTGCAGTCAAGCTGTAAATTTATGGTATTTCTAAAAGTTAGTTTTTTTTTCAGTTTTATTCTCTCAGTCACGTTCACGCTCTAACTCCCCTTTCTGATCTGACTCTAACTAACAGCACCAGTATAAATTCACACCTGATCTGACGCTGTTCATTTTCAAATAATATTGCATTAGTTTGACGATGTTTTCCGATTGGTACTATTCAGGTCATAAAATGATTTCTTCAAAATGTCACATATTTGTCTTTCTTTTTTTGCCCGGTGCTGTGTTGACATCGTGCACCAGAATGCGTGAGCTTATTCAGTATGAGAAGGAGCACACAGGTGGCCGGTTGCTGTGTGCTATAACATGCTTGACTTGGTGGCGATGAATGCATGGGGGCCACTGAGTAAAAAAGAGTGTTCATCGCTCACCTTGCAGAGGAGCTTCGTAGTCGCTTCTTACAAGAAAAGGCGATGGATAAAGCAAAAGAGGATGCAACATCGACAAGCTTCTGTTCCAAGACAGCCGCTTCCCCAGCCCCTTCAGTGTAATAATAACCATGGCATAGAGAGAAGTGTGTACATTGCAACTGGTACACATGTCGTAAACGTAGAAAGGATAGTCCTTGGGTGTGTGGGAACTATTAACATTTGAATCTGATGATTGCATATAGCGCTGAACTGACCTCTCTGTACTATTCTTTCCTCTGCATGTCCTGGAGTACAAAAGAAACAGTACTGTGCACCAAAATGTGGAAAAAAAAGGGGCAAGATTGAAAAAAAAAAAAAAAAACGCAGTCACTGATTGCAAGCGCAAGAAGGCATGCAAATGAATATGAATAATGTCGCATCAGTGCCACAGTGTTTTCCAAAATTTACTATACAGGTCATAAAATGAGTTATTCCAATATCATATACCTATGTCTCTGTTTTTTTGTCAGTGCGGCTTTGACATCATGGACCATAAGATGCATACTAATTCAGCATGAGCAGGAACACTCAATAAAACTGAATAAAAAAATTTTAAGTGACGGTGAGATACGAAGCAGGCAGATTCACCAGCATTTGTGTGTCAGCTTTTATCCCTCCAGATCAGAGAATTTCCAGTTCCATTGTCACAAAACACCACTCACATCTACAGTTATTCCCAGTTTCAGATAAAAAGTTACCACGTCAGATCTGGGGCGGGGGTGGGTGTTGTATCGTGATTGTGACTGAGAGAATAAAATTGAAAAAAAAAAAACGCTAACTTTTACAAGTTTTATAAATTTACACCAACTGTTACAGACACAAATCAAATGTTTGTTTTTATTGTATAATATTAACAATAAGAGTAGTTCCCTACTCAAAAAGGTAAATTAGTCATCAGTTCTAACTGCTGCACCACGGAAGCTGTCGTATTGTACTTGAACCTTTCGTGAAAGTGTTTTTTTGATATTTGGCCATCAGCCTTCACACATTATACAGTTCATGTCTACATTTTGTCATTTATTACTAAAACATGAAAACGTTTCTGTTTTATTGATGTGTTTACATAGATTGTTGTAGACACAAAACACACATCAAATTATTTCCCCTTACAATTCTGGGTAGCTCACTCCCAGATAATCAATCAAGGCAAGAACTGGGAAACCTTTGTGGCCGTTCTGAGGCGGTGGGGGGATGGGATAGCAGGCTGCTTGCTGCTTGGGCTTATCGACACATTTAGAAGACAAAAGAGGCTGACGGAGAGGTGCGAAGGGATTTAAGGTGGGCCGGATTTATGAGTATTTTCGTTGGCTCTGGTAATTCTAGTGCTAATGGCGAAAAAAATATGAGTTTGATTGTGGAGGACTTGGTATGTATAACCCACATCCAGACAAATAGCAAGCAACTAGGCAACTCTCCTTATTTAACAGAAATACAGTTAAATGTATAACTGTCACCCAAATAATTAAAGACCATGCATACAGAAAGAAAATTGAAGTGAATTGCTTATTGCGAGCCTCGAGTGTGTGAGCCAAAACTTGAATATTCCAATGTTGCACAACTGAAGGAAATAAGAAGGACAAAATATTTATATGGCAAAATTTGCTAGTCAATTAGTCTGTTTACAATATTGTATTATTCATCTCAAAGTTTTTGTATTGTGTTCCTTTATATTGTAAGAAATATGATTGTCTGTAGATAGATCTGCTTGCTGCACTCTCTAAAAATACATACATTTTCCTCAAAAAGGAAATGTGGCACTGGCCCTATGTGCAGCAATCACCCTCTCACTTTGCTTCAGTAACAAATTCAGTATCTTTAAATTACACATTTTATAGATTAACATTTGTATTACTTTTGTTAAATCCCTGAAATTGTACATATATGATGTAATATTTTATGAATTTAGATAAAACATTAACAGTTTGAAGAAAGTCTTTAAACAAGTTTCATAATAGCACCTTAACCATATGTTGTCTGTTGTTATATTAATCTACAACATTAGGTGGCTAATTCTAATAATAGAATTAAAAGACATTTTTTTCCTTTCAGTTGTGCACTTTGTTATACACACTGAATGTATTTAATAGTTTTACCCCATCATAAATACTTACTAGAGTGATGTCTTTTAAAATGCTACATTAAACAATTTTGTAGTTTACTGCAGCAAATACAGTGCATATCTTAATTAATTTATATAGATAAAGTATATGTATAAGCCATGAAAATAATAAAAACTATTCTTGCCTGTATTAGGCAGATTCAACAGTATTTGACAAATCATCTCTTACACCTGAAGTGTTTGTCCTAAAATTTCTTTTTCTCTTCTTTTTTCTCTCTTTGAGAGCTTGGGAAGTATGTTCCATGTTATGAGCCTGTAACAGAGCAGCTTGGGCAAATTTATCAAATTAAGTATCTAAACACAGAGTGAGCAGGATTTCCATTTTAGCCCACAATAGTAATGCTGCTGTGAGGCACAGCAATTTATTGGAACCTATTCATTTTTTTTCTGAATACACAAAGTAGTAACAAAAATAAGCAGTCTTTAAACTTAATAAAATACTGCCAGTGATAAGTCCATCATCATTAATTGTGGGTGGGGTAAGGAAAACTGTTGTTTGTATAATAAATGAAAAAGAAATCCATTGTCTTTGTACTTTATCTTAAAAGATAGCTTAGAGCGAGAAAGAGGCTATTACTTGTTCGAGTTCAGTGCGTCTCCAAGAAAAGGAGCCTCATTTAGCATGGTATAAAGAAATTACATGGATTGCTGCTTATTAATGAAGATTGTCACTGTTGTCTACTACTGTGTTTATCACTGAGAAAACTCAAAAAACAACTATAGCAACAAGTAATTTAAGATAATTTATGTGAAAGCTGTTTCCTTAATTTTTTAAAGGTTTTAGATTTATTAATCAAACCTGCTATATGTAGTTTACATTAGCTTTAATTTTAAATATACTCCAATTCAGAAGCACACAGTGGAAGCGTTATCCTCTAGTGCTTGAGTTATTACTAACATTAATCTACAACATAAGGTTAATTATTCTTTTTTCATTCTAGTGTATCCCTTAACCAGCTCATACTCTAAACATATGTTATATTGAAAGGCTTGGAATGTTGGTAGGATATGTTGGGAAGAGGGCAGGGCATTTTCTAATATCCCTCTACCTGAATTTGTGGAATTTCTTATTTCCATGATCATGTTGTTTTTTTGGTCATACCCTCAACCTTCAGTCTAAAATTGCTGTATTTATAGTATGTTCTTTCTAGGTGCAGCTCACAAGTAGTGCTCATGGAGATTAATTAGTTTGCAAGTTACACCTAAAGCACCTCAGTGTTCTGCCTTACATTATCCCTTTCCCAACTTCCCAGAAAATAGCCTGATTCTGTTCTTTGTTATTTTCATCTTGGATATGTGACACTTAATTTTCTCCTTCTAAGTTATCGTTGTCTCTATCTGCTCTTACTCTTTTGATCTACTGATATTGTTGACTTTTCTTCATTACTTCATTCTCTGCTTTGAGATTCTCTGCTTTGTCTGATCCTACTGAATTGTATTATTGTTTGTTTTGTAAAATGCTAGAGAGAGTGCTTTGACAAGCACTATATACATGAAAGATTAGCTGATAAAATGAGTAATACCATTAAACTCTATCCCTTTAAAATTTAAAATATGTAGAGTCTTCTAGTGATCTGTCCTATAGTATGTAAGTTGCCTTTTTTTGAAGTGGGGGACAGGAGTGGGGCAACTTCTGTGGAGTGCAAGAGTTAGCCTACCCCCTCATCCCCCCCATGCTTTCCAGTAAATTGAATAAATAAAATGCACAAATATAACTTTCTTCTACAGTTTGTTTTTGCAGTGTTGTGCTCTTAAGCAATCAAAAAAAAAATTCTGAAAATTAGAACCTTACCTACTGGAGGTGGAGTTGAGTTCTGAAATTTGTGTCAAGTTTGAAATAAGTCACTAAATGTTTAGAGGACACACACTTACAAATGTGATAGCGCTGCCTCTTAAACCTCCATTAATTTGATGCTTTTGTGTCAGTTGTCTCTGGAGACTTCATCCATTTCCTTGCTTGTGTGCATTATAGCATAGATTTCACCTCTTCACAATGATGTGGAAGAAATTTCACAAAAAAGGAGTGAATTTGGCCTTGTACACTAATGAACTAAACCTGTTAGCTTAATTGCTAATGATGGGATGATCAAGACAGTTTTAGAATGAACAGTTTTTACATTTTTATATAATGGCAACAAAAAATTGAATGATGGTTTTAAATCTATACTTATATTAAACAAATAAGAAATCTACAAGCTAAAGGCTAATAACAAATCTGTGGCTTAGCATAAATTAATAAACAGTTCATGAAATACACCATGCATCTTATAATAATATATAAATGAACATACTGTATACTGCCATTGCAATCTTTAGCTCAAGTGAAAATTAAATACATTGAGGTAACAGGAAAGGAAAATACTGAAAGAAAATTAATAAAATGTTCCATAGTCTCTGACTCTTAAAACCAAAAATGCATTAGTACAAGTATGTCAAGTCTGCAATTAGTTCCATTTATCTTCAAGTTCAGACCTAACCCGAATAGATTAACAATAGAGACATTCACTGAATTACCACTGTGACACTTTTTGGTGTGTTTTTTTTTTTTTATTAAATTCAATTTTGAAAAACCTAAAAGCGTGAAATAGTATTTAGTTTATGCATCTTTTCTTATTGGTTCTATTCCTGTAACTTTGCACTTTTTCTAATAATGGCCATCTTTTTAATGTTTGTTTTTAGAATGGGAAACCCTCCTGCTTGTAAATATTTTATTTGCTATGTGGCAGACGGCCATCGGCCGGGACGCCTCCACGCTGAGAGGACCGGGGAAGCAAGCATGGCCAGAGTGTTACCTTCCCCAGAGCACTAGATGGCAGCCCCCCTGGGTTTCAGTGGTGCCTAGGACTCCCAAAGGACTCCATGGAAGTTGGAGTTTGATGCATCCCTGTTGGGATCCATGGGCACCACCAGGTGGTACTGCAGTAACTGCCAAGCACTCGTGGGCAGTTCTTCTGCCATGCCTGGTAGTGCTGCCCTTAAGTAGGTATTCAAACACCTGGAGCAATTCCTGGTGCCTTATATAAGGGGCCAGCAGACACTACTCAGTGAGCCAGAGTTGGGAGGAGAGAGACGAAGCTTGCCAGGAGGAGTGGAGAAGGAGAAAAAGAAAAGAAAGAAGGAGAAAGAAAAGAAGTAGAATTGTATTGAGTATTGTGCTTCGGACTGTGTTGCTGTGCTTGTGGGAGATGGGGAAGACGTTTCCCACAAGGGAAAAGAACAGTAAAAGCAGTGTGTGCTTTGGAGTTGTGCTTCTGTGTCTATCTGTGCCAGGCTGGGGCGGTGGTGCCCACCTGTAGAGGTTCACAGCTATTAATGAAAGTGTATACGTATTCATTACATGTCCGAAGGCCTTTTGCTTGTAACATTTTTAAGCATTACTTTGAAACACTGCATATTAAATAGGAAACACACAAATTAAATTATTAAAACAGCCTCCACTGACCAATGTGACTTGCTCATTTTCTTTCATATCAGTGATGAATGTAAATAAATTCCTAAATATTAGCAGTATTTCAAAATGTGTTCGCTTAAGAGTATCTGGCAGAGATTATTTATTATCAAACAGGCTTAAGCAATTCCTTAGTTTAAGGGGAAGAGCCCATCACAGCCGCATCATGTACAAGGCAGATGCCAGTCCACTATGGGATATTGTACATTATGGGGGTTAAGTAGGCTTCCAACATGATGGAATAATGTCAAAATCTTGTATAGTTTGACCCTGAATGGCTGCAGTTTTTGTTGTTTCATTTTGCATTGTGTTTTTTTTTTGTTTACTCTCCTCTTATGTTTAGCTGTTTAATCTCTCCTTAGGTATTATTTTGCATAACATTGTTATCATGGGTGTTGATCTACCAGAGGACCGCAGTAATGCTTTTATTAAACAAAGTATTAAAAACACAGACGATTCATAGGTGTGTTATTATTGAAGTACAGTGGAGAAGAGGGTTTGTTTTAATGTATTGTAGGCTAATTTGGAGATTTTCTTCTCTTCATTTTCATCTGATAAATGTTTGTGTCATTTGGAATAACAAGGTCAATGTAAATTCTTTGCTTAATAATTGTAGTGTTTCATTTTTCATAAAATAAACAACAATAACATTCTTAACAGAAGTAGTATAGGACACACAGACCGCAGCAAAGGAAAACTAAATGAGCAGTATGATGACTGAGGCACATTGGCTTTGAATATATTACTAAAGACTGATTTAATTCAACATGAAAATATAAATGTCTCCAAAAAGGACTTAGATTAAAACGTGTTAAAACTTAACAAATGTCATCCTCTATTGTTAACTGCCATCTATGTAATAACACATTCCTCACTCCAGTCCTGGCTCTTGAAAAAGTTATCTATAGTTGGCTTATCGTCTGAAAAACTCTGACACCATGTATTACGTGGACAATGATCATACGTTCTTCGCATATGCACTGATGTGAACAAAGCAAATAGGAATCTTTGGTCAGTGTTTAATTATTATATTTCAATTAAACCAACTGCAGTATGGGTTTAGTCAATTATCTGAAATACCTAAATTAAATTGGTAAGTCAATTCATTATGGAGCTGATTTGGTAAGAATTTGCTGTTACCATTCCCGAAAGCTGAAAGGTCAAGTACAAATCCAACTTGATAAAGAGCCTGTAACAACACAGTAACTCAAGCACATCTGCAATGGACCGTTAGTCTCAATTTTACCTGTTCAGCTTTTCTGAACTGTCTAGCATTGATTGAGCAGCTTAGCTGACCCAATGCTCACCATAGATGAGATGTTTGACTTTCCATATGATAGCTCCCTCATTTTGATATAAGGTTGATTAAAAAGTAGTGCTCTGTAGTTATGCATGCCATATTAAAGACAATTGTTGCATCTCTATTGATTTTGGTTGTACCAATTTTTACAAAGTAGCTGTTGTCATACATACCTTTTTTGAAAAGTTCAGTTTAGAACTAAAGTGTGAAATATAAGGGTCCCAGGGAGTCTAAGACCTCCTAAGTAACCCTTTTGATTCCCTGAAAGTCATGATTGTGGATGGGGTCCCTGAATATGAATTTTAAGAATATGCCATGGTGTCATAAATCATTCATTCAGTGCCCTTTACTGGGTTTGAGAGAAAGTACTATAGCAGCTGACACACAGCTTTTCACTGGCAGGGAAGGAATAAGTCTGACTCCGAGTGCTTCACTTGCTGAACTCTTGAGTGGCAGCAGCGTTTCAGCATGGAAGAGAAACACATCTTCAGACAAGTTTCTGGGGAATTAAAGAAAAATGGCATAGGATTTTTGAAAAGAAAATGTAAATAATATCTCTATGTCGCCATTAATTCTTTTCTTGGTTTTGTGCTAAAGAGTGTGATGGTGGATTCCAGAAACTGAAATGAGATTGCTGATATCGAATACCGACAGCATTCATATCGCAGAAGACTGCTTTATCCTCAAAACATCGTGTTTTAGCCTTTTGTTTTACACACTGCTTAGAACCAAATTTCCTTCACCTTTGCAGACTGATTTACAATTTTCTGTTTCCTTTGCTGACAGGATTTCACACAAGGGCAGCTATAAGGTTATAACCACAAAATAAAAGGCTTTCTGAGGAGTAATGCCAATACCAAACTTACCATCTGCAACAATCTGAAGTCAAAAGGATGTAATACTAACTGCTTATTCTTTACCTCACTGTTGTAAAGACTTTATCTTAGGTCTTTGATACAAAGATTGGAGAAACTACTGAGTAACAAATTGTTATTCAATATGGGGAGTACTATGCAACAAAGTAATGGCAATCCATTGAAAAATAACAAGAAAAATGGTCTTGCGATAATGAAAAAAATAAAATAAAATGAGTAAATGAAAAATAACAAGCAACAATAATGGTACAAATATACCAGGAAATGGCTTTCAAGAGCAAACCAACTGAGTCCAAGATGGTTACTCCTTGTGATGTTTATGATACTCTTAATATTCTTTGAACCTCAAAATTCTTCTCTTATTATGCAATGCTAGAGTTATTGCCTGTGGCAATGACTGCAACATTATATTACACAAAGTTAAAAATTTTATTCATTCACAACCATTCTTCATTTTTATTTGTGTGCTGATAACACTGATTTTTTAAATAAAAAAATGGATTCTACTTCTGTGTATCTAGCAGGGGCTGCATGCTTCTTGAAAAGGTGTTTTTAATTTATTTGAAGTCCCACAGAAACCATTAAAAGATTTCACTAGTGCATGGGATAATTTTCGGTTTTCATTTTTTTATATTATTAGATTAGTTTTTTTTCAGTTGTTGATAATTTCCATCAGAATTCTTGAAACACTATTTTTTTCTTTTTTTGTGTGTGGCTGCCACAATTTTGTGTCTGTCCTTGCTTGGTCACAACCTTTTTTTTTTTTTTTTTGTTTCTATGCTGGTTACTAGTCATGTGACATGTCCTCATGCCAACCCTATTTTAGATGGCTGCGTGCAACTTCAAATATCCAAGCATTGGACTCACTACTGAATAAAAAGCCACAGCTAGTCAGAGTAAGGGCTAAGGGTTGTGAGATTGAGTTATGATGTTTCATCCACTTGTTTTCTGACTACAGCTTTGATTTTTGTTTCACTGTATTTCTAGGACAACTAAACTGGATTATAATACTGGTCCCCATACTTTATTTCCCGTGGTTCAAATTGGATTTAATTTTGAATTTGCCTGTCTCTGCTTCAGGCTATTTTTACATTTCCCATATTTAAACTGGATATAATAACAGAATTATCAGACAGGATTAAGTCTTGGAACTCACATGTGTCTATGTTGTACTGTTTCATTAACGAAGCATGTGCCCTCACACCCGCTCTGTTTCCCTTAGCTGGCCTGTCCATGCCTCGGTTGCACATCTCATTTACAGGGATTGAAGAGTGCTTTTTGTTCTTAACCTGTCAATTTAGTTGGCTTTTGTATTTTATGGTGTTCTTGTTTCTACCCAAGTTGCTGATGGCTTGTCTCACTGTAGGCGTCTATTCTATTACGTTTATTGGTTATTTTTATTTGGCATCTGGTTTTCAGTGCTCCCTTTGCCTGCTGAGATTTTTAATCACTTCATTGGTGATATATCTTAAAATATCTGCAAGGTCTAGCAGCAGAGGCAGTGGTTTAGCAACAGATTCTCGGTGTTTTGCCAACTTGTCAATTGAGAAGTTCTCTAATTTTGAAGTGCAATTGTACAGCGACGGCAAAAGTGCGACGTACATTCTTTCTCCGATGTAGAACCCTCGTCATCATCTGAGTTCACCTCTGCTATAGCGCTTCTTTATGTGAAAACAGCAGTATCAGATCGGGGGGAGTGTGAATGTAATTGAGAGAATAAAACTGAATAAAAAAAACAATGCTAACCTGTACAAGTACCATACATTTACACCAGCTGTTACAGACTCAATGTATGTTTTTATTCTAAAATAGTAAGAATGAGAGCAGTTAACTTCTCAAAACGGTGTCATTTGGAGTCAAACTCGCAACCTTTTGATTTGTAGTTAGCAGTTCTTACCATTACACCACCAAAGCAGTCATAGTAATGACATGTTAATGTCACACTCAAACGTGGGTTCTTTTTCTGCAGTTATATTCTTGAATAAAAGCACACTTGTTTTGTTATACTTGTATCTTTTGTGAAAGTGTTTATTTGACATTTGGACTTCAGGCTTCACACATTATACGCTTCATGTCTACATTTTTTCAATTATTACTAAAACATGAAAAATGTTTCTGTTTTAACGATATGTTTACATAGATTGTTGTAGACATGGAACACACATGAAATACATGTGTTCCAAATAACAATGTAGTATTTACTCTATACAACTCTAAGCAACTGACACACATGTAAACAGACGAGCTGAGAAAACTTTGTGCGGCGGTAAGGGGGATGTGATAGCAGGCTGCTTGCTACTTATCGACACATTTACAAGACAAAAGACGCTGACGGAGAGGTGGGATGGATTTATGGGTTTTTCCGTAGGCTTTGGTAATTCTAGTGTTAATTGTCTTCAGAATATTAAAAATAAGATGGAGTTTAACTTCCTCTAGCTTAATGAGAGCAAAACTGAAATTATATTTTGTTGGACCTCCTGGCGCCATTGTAGACCTTAAAGATCAATTTTGACCCCTCTATGTATATCCCAGCTCACATGTTAAAAATCTTGGTGTTACCTTGACAGTTTATTTTGAAATATGTGTATAAATAAGTGCAGTTGTGAAGGGAGGCTTTTTCCAATAAAAGTGAACTGTCCGACTGAAGTCTTGTCTTTTACCCAGGGATCTAAAAAGGGCAGTCATGCCATGTATTTATCACATCCACACCTGGATTATTGTTGTTCTGTGTATCTGAGGCTGCCACATGCTTCCGTACAATTTGTACAGCTTGTGCAAAGTGCCGTGGCTAGGCTTTTAACAGGTACAAAGAAAAGGGAACATATTTTACTCTTGGTCACACTACACCAACTACCAGTAAAATTTAGAATCAAGTTTAAAGTTTTGTTATTTGTTTTTAAAGCCCTACATAGTCTGGCTCCAGAGTACACCTCAGACCTTTTCCAGTCCTTCACTCTCCCAAGGTGTCTTAGGTCATCAAACAAACAACTGATGTTCATTCTACACTTACATCTAAAGTTCAAAGATGATTATACTTTTTTTGTTGCTGCCCCCAGGTTGTGGAATGCACTTTTCCTCCATGTTAAATTATGAGTTGTATATTGTTTTATTGACTTCTGCTTTGGTATATTTTATATATTTCTAATCATTTCCTTTTCTGTCTATTATACACCACTTTGGTACAACTAATGTTTTTTTAAATGTGCTATATAAATAGAAAGACTTGACTTCTTGGTTTCCTTTAGCATTCTGGCTTCAACATTTTTAATGACTAATTTTTGCCTTCCTACTTTTGCATTTTTTAATCTGCTGGTCATTTTTCTTGCTTCTTCCAGTATACCTCTTTTTTACAACCTGTTCATAACAGTGCCAACGGTGGAGATATTAGGGAACAGAAATATAGCATTAAGGAATAAATTATCGTTGTGCGTTCATAGTTCAATTTTAAACTCCCAAATAAAAATCACTGACAGAACAGCACAATGGGAATCATCTTTGTCCACTTCAGGACCACAGAAGGCATTTATATATTTTGTATTTATATATTTATATATATAAAATATATAGGTTATATATTTTGTATTTATTTTAAATATTTATTGTAAATGTTTGGGGTATAACCAGACTTTAGACAAGGAGTCATCACTATGTAGGATAATAGTCCATTGCAGTGCACTGTTATGAAGCTGTGAAAGGGGGTGAAGAGGTTTCTAAATATACCAAAACCTGATGAGGACCTCATTGGTCATCCTTAGAAACCAGCATCACCTCAGACAGCCTGAGTCTATACTCAAAGCTTACTAATGCCCAAAATGTGGCACAGGCTTTGCAAGTACTCAAAAATACTGTTTAAGGGAGATGGTCAACCATAAAACCACTGGCATCATAAGACGAGCCAAATAATCCATCTTTATAGAGGAAGAATTTATTTATAATAAACAAAAAAAACACAAAATGACAAAACTAAAAAAAATAGCAAAACATAAAGCAAAATAGTTATGCCAAAAAAGGCAACCCAAAGCAAATGTGTTCAGTCAGTAATCTAACAGTCAGAAGCCAAAAGTCAACCTATTATTCATAGCAAACCAGAAAATCAAATAAGTCTCAAAGAAAAGGTAATTCGTACAACTGTCATTGAACCTTTGAAAGACCTACACCACAATCTGAAATATAAAGGCTGAGGGCAGTCCCTTCAGTAGTGACATAATGGAAATAAAACAGAACGCAAGGACCACAAGTAAACTGTATAAATACACAATAAATAAACAATAATGTTAATAAAAAGTACATAATAACAAAAAACATGATGAAAATAAAAAATCAAAAACAGAAATAATCAAAAGGAGATCAAAGAAACATAATTCAGAGAACGCCATATAACTTAAACATAACAGCAAACTCATTGCCAAACACAATCATTTTAACAAATAAATTTGCTGTCATGACATAACTTAAAATAGGCATCTATGAGATTTAAGACGACAGCATAATTTTGACAGAATAAACATGGCAGTCACAGGGCAAGTATTCCAAGACAGATTCAGGCACGGTAAAACGTACAACTTTTATTTTGTGAATGCTATATAAAAAGCTCACTATATGAATTTAACTGAAGCTGAGCACCATATACAGACATTGTAAATGCATTTTGGACTGCCTAGAGTTAAATTTACTCTTTGTGTTTGTGTAGGCTTTCTCCGGAGAATCCACATTCCTCTTATAGCTCAAAGTCATCTAGTCAGGTTAATCTGCTGTACTGTCCAGGTGTGCTCATGTGTGAAAGTGCATATGTGTGCAGCTCAGCTTTGATTCCATTGCTTCAAGCATTAGCTTGAGTTTCTTCCACACCACACATGTTGAGAGACTTATTAACTTTGTGTATGTATGAAATTTCAATTTTATATCGTACCATTTCCCACATATTATGTTTAGGGCAGTCTTTTACGGGAATATTTCAAATAAGCATGGCATTTTCAAATTGCTCTAGCCCTATAATTGCAGAGATCATATTGCTTGCTTTATTAAGGTGCTTTATTCCAGGACTTCATAGTAGAACAAGTGAAATGGCATAAAAACTGTTAATGCTGCTCTTTATCAAATTGTAATAATAAAGAATCAACAAGGTGGTTCCTTGTTTTGAAATCTGTTACTAAGGAAGCATTTGTGTCATCTTGCTATCTTTACAAATGTGTGCTTTTTCTGTTTCATGTCAGTGAGATAATAGTTACTAAATGCAGTTTTAATTGGCCTGTAAATAGCATGCTCTTTGGATTTTATATGTCTTTCCTTTGAAGATGCATTTTATTTCATAGAAAGAACTGTGATTTTACCACTTTGCTAGTAGATCAAATTGGCATATTTTTGATTGTGTCATTGATGCCAGACTTATTGCTTTTAAAGAAAATTGCAGTTACTTCAGATCCTTTTGTGTATGCCTGTACTTGTTTTATTTGCTCATGTGTTATAATATTGCAGAAGTGCCCTCGTAAATTGGGCCTGGTTCCAAATGAATGCATTCAAAAGGTCCTGGAGACAGTACTATGAGATTGATAAATGAGAAGCTTTCTGAATGGATATTCACAGAGAATATACAGTAGTTTTAAAGAGAAATGTATTATTTTCTAATTTGAAATGGCTTTGTCGTAATTTGCTTGCTTCATGAAAAATAGTGCAGTGTTTCAGGCCTGAAGTATTTGTGGCCTTATCTCTGATGTACTTGCTAAAATTAATGCAACCTGGGTGAAATGCACTGGAATCTGGCTTGAGCGGTGGAAATGAAATTTAACACCGCAGTATACAATATTTATTTACTTACTTTTTTTTCCAGTTATGGATAAGTAACAAAATGAACAACAAAATAATTTTTATGTCTAACACAAAATTAATAAGGAAACTCTCACTCTAATAGAAATATCCATCCTACCCATGTTTATGCCAGTTCTACCATATTTGCCACCTGTCTCTCAAAAGCAAATGCTCATGTCTCAAAATAAAGTTTTTAAAGTTTAAAAGTTTTTTAAGGCTTGTTAAGCCTATTTAGGTTTCAATTTACAAATACCAATGAACAATGATAAAAACGCCCTCACTTTCAACATTTGCTTGCTGCTTTTTTGTTATCATGAACTGAGCTGGAAATCGTCCTGTGTTACACTGACCAATGTAAAATTCAAACCCAAGGTTTTCTAGTTAGGTTTTTAAAATTTCTGATGGTTTAGCTTAAGCCTTTGATAAATTAATTAAAATGACTGCAGAAGAAGCACTCTGTACTCTATCCTCAATTCTAAATTTGTTTTCACCTGTTCAAGCTGATTTATGTCTGTATGGCCATCAGTATTTGTTTTATTGTATTTTGAGGCTTTGGTAAAATTTTAAAACCTCCATGGTTTCAGGATGCACATTGTTAATAAATAAATATGTAAATAAAATACAAATCTAATGCAGAATTAAAGATGCAACCCTTTTATGTTTGAATGTGACATTCTCCCTAGAAACCCAAAAATATGTTATTACATTATACAGTAGCTAGTTTTTACCACCCAAAACACCACCAACTGGTTGAAAGTTTGCACAAAAATGCAATGTGACCATTTTCATTTGAAATAAAAAAGGTATATTTAGTTTATAATGTATCAAAACAGTCTCAAACCTGCTTAATATAATTCATGGCAAAGGGGAACCAATGCCTTTCCTGGCAACACTGGGCACAAGGCAGGAAGTATCCCAGGAAGCAATACCATTAAAGTACAGGCCCATTTGTGCATACAGCCTTTTTTTTCCTTCCTTTCTTGAAAAGGTTTAGAGTGGAGAAAACTACTATACATATGGTCTGTAGCACTTTCTTAATAATAGAAAAGATATCTAGTATTCTTGTAAATCTATGTGGTCTCCTTGTCATTAGAGGGAGAGGTTAAGATTGTCATCAAAACCCTTTCTGGCATTCTAAATATGTTTTTATTAGTGTTTCTAAACTTAACCCAGTCTTTTAGCTGCAGAAGTAACTTGCTTAAGCAAAATACATGGAGAAATTAAGAAATTGGTTTAGACAAGTGCAGAAACAGGCTCACAATTGGAATTAATTTATTTGTTTTGAGTCAGTTTCTTCACAAATCTAATAGAGATTGAGAGTTAAAGAATAAGGAGAAAAAAAACCAAACTGCTATCAAAAACAGCAGGTAACTATTTAATCTGGCTCCATAAACACTTAATAAATTATATTTATTCATTGAAAAATTCTTTTACAGGCTGTGTTTGATTTAGTGTGTTTTTGGCTTTGGTGCACTTACATTTAAGTTTCTATCAATAGTTATTAGGGTATATGTTAATAATTTAATAGTTTATTAGCCAAACACAGCACACATCACTAGTGAATACTTAACAGTATTTACTATTAAAATGTTGTGTTTACTCATCTGCCGTATCTCTCTTTGAGAGATCATGGTCATGATCTGGTCAATACAAAACTTCATAAAGAACATGCTTTAGGTAAATTTGCTGACTTGAAATCAATAAAACTTTTAATTAATTAAGATCTGATTTCAGCTGTGACCTTTAATGGTTTGCTTAGTAATGAGAGAAATCCATGATGATTATATTACAAATGCTCATAAACAAAATTGTTTTAGGCTATTATGTTGACTTTAACAAACAGAATGACTTCCTGTTTATTCCAATAAACTTTTGTTTCTGTTTGTAACCTGTGGTGTATATATTTAAAATCTGTGGACTATAAGAGGCCTCTAAAAGGTATTTCAGATTTTCAAATGAGCTGATGAGATGGAAATATAACCCAAGTTAAAGAGGAAAATCCAGAGGAGACAAAATAAGTACAGTATTCAGTCTAGACCAGGCAGAAGAGCTACTGTAATTCTGTGTTGTAAGGCTAATGCTAATACTCTGCTTGAGCGAGTGACAATCACATGATATGAATTCCAATTATGGTTCAGGAACCTAAGAAAAAAAGAACACATGTTCAACTAAAATATTATTTATTTACAAAAATGTATTATTTACTAAATGATTTATAAAATGAAATCTTCTTTTTATAAATAAGCAAAAGGTAATCTCCAAAAAGTCATAACTGTACTCCGTAGCTTTACGTAATTACCTGTCCTATGGACAGTGCCGGATTAACCAATAGGCACATGTAGCATATGCTACGGGCCCCGCAATTTCGGGGGCCCCCAAATGGTGGACCCAATATTTAGTGAAAAAGTGTAGCATTGAAAAACTGGTCTTTAAAAATATTATCTTTACGTTTTTAAACTGTAAATTTCTTACACAACAAAACTTTAGGGGCCCAACACATAAAATTCACATAAATATTATACGATTATTATAATCGAGAGTAAAATAATTATTTAGTCCAGTTTGAACTGTTCAGAATCTAAACTTCAGATGATGCAGACCAAAAGGGCCCCCAAATTTGAAATGTGCTACGGGCCCCCAAAGCTGTTAATCCGGCCCTGCCTATGGATGCTGTAAGGTGTGACAGATAGGGGGCACTGTCGACCCCTTGAATCCTCTGATCAGACACCAGACACCAGATAAAAGTCCAATAATAATATTTATTCGGACAATAATGTGCACAAAGCACCCTCCACTCCACAATACTCATAAACAATAAACAATACAATACTAATCAAAAAACAATCCTTCACTGCCAGACGCGTTGCCACCCGTCCTCCCAACTCAGCTCAACCCTGGGATCTCCCACAGTCCTTTATATAATTCATGATCCGAAAGTGCTTCTGATCCCTCAGTCCTTGTGATTATTCCGCACTTCCGGGTCAGGTGAAAACTCCTCTTCTTCATCCTGGAAGTACGTCATTCCCTCTGTCGCAGTGACTAAGACGTACTTCTGGGTTATAGGTGAAACCAAAGTCTCTGGGCCTTCCTGCAGCTTCCCCTGGAGGCCCCCATGGTATCCAGCTGGGCTTTGATGAAAAACTCCACTGTCCATGATGCCCTGCTGGAACTCGGGGCACCTTTATGTTGCAGGCAGGGCTCCACCTGGCAGCCTGGGGGTATTGGCCGGGATAAAAGGCCGGCCATGTCCCACAAAGGATATAAGCCTTCCTTCCTTCCCCCTAGAGAAGACAGACCAATGAGAATTATGTCTTTACAGGTTCAAAATATATGGAGCAACAACATGTGATAACCATTTTCTGGGGGTCACAGCTCCCACCTTGTCCATCTGGACTTTTCAGCATGCCTTGGCTATAGTGTATATTATGCATTATTCCCAGGTCAAAGCCGCTGAACATCAAGGTTCTTATGTAAACCACTCTTTCTTATGAGGCTGTGAAAAACACACCTATAGCCCACCTGCCCAAATAAAAAACCCCATATGTTTACCTCTATGAACAGCATTCCAAAAATAAATATAAAAGAAGAGAAGAAATACTGGGAATAAAAACAAAGGTTAGTAGTTTTCAACTTTCATAAACTGAAATAGTCAACTCTCAGCCTGCTCTACCATGGTGTCCAAACGAACTGTCTGGTTTTACTCTCTCTCCTAATAACCCTGGTGCTGTTTAATGTGTGTTTCTCACCCTGTGCCATGCTGTGGAATTGCTTAGGATGAGCACTTCCTTAATCCTCCTCCCCCAACTGAATATTTAGCTGCTTCATATTTTAAAATTCTAGGCAGAAAATTCACTAGGTAATATGAACCAACCCTACCACAAAGCTACCATCAATGGTAAACCCCCACCCACCAACAGACCAAAATCTTTCCATCTATCTGTCCATCCACACATATACTGATCAGCCACAACATTTAAACATCCTGCCTAATATTGTGTAGGTCCCCCTCATGCCGCCAAAATGGCTCTGACCCATCGAGGCATAGACTCCAAAAGACAATAGGTGTCATGTAGGATCTGACAACTAGACATTATCAGCAGATTTTTTAAGCCTTGTAAGTTGCGTGGTGGGACATCCATGGCCAATACTTGTTTTTCCCCAGCATATCCCACTGGTGCTCAATAAGATTGAGATCTTCAGAATTTGGAGGCCAAGTCAACACCTAGAACTCTGTCATGTTCCTCAAACCATTCTTGAACAGTTTTAGGAGTGTGGCAGTGCACAATATCCTGCTGAAAGATTCCACTGCCATCAGGGAATCCCATTTCCATGAAGGGGTGTACTGCACATAGTCTGCAGCAATCTTTAGGTAGATGTTATGTGTCAAAGAAACATCCACATGAATGCCAGGACCCAAGGTTTCCCATCAGAACATTTCCTAGAGCATCACACTGCACTGGCTTGCTTTCTTTCCATAGTGTATACTGTTGCCATTTCTTCATATTTTAGGATCAGAAGAAATTGCATCGTATCATGATAAAACCAGTCACAAGGCAAGATTCTTTCCCATTGGGCCATTTTAGACTTACCAGTTACACAATACACTATACCTATAAGATGTGGAAGTAAGGATGAGCACTAAAAAATCCCAAGCAGATACTGGGATATTCAGCCACTTTTGTTGTTTAGCAGGTTGATTTCTCGTCTCTAAACTTCATAAGTAATAATGTACAATGTGAAGATTCTGTATGTGTGTACCAAAGAAGATGTCTAGTAACAAATGATTTTAGCTGAGGACAGTGTGACAAAAGATGGAAGCTACAGAAACGTGCTGAACACGGCTGGAAAGTGCAAAACATTTGATGAATACTATAACCCACTGGATATTAAGACAATTTTGTTATTTCTAGGAAGCACGTCCATTATTATGGGGTAGTGACATTTTGTTTGTAGTATTGCTAGATACCTTTTTCTCCATGATATGCTGCTTATCCTTTAAATGACTCCATAAAAACGTTAAATAAAACATGTAAATCTACTAAAATTTATACATTTGAGGAATTACAAATATCGAAAGCCTGAATGTTTAATTTTTTTCTATAGTCATTTCTTAATAATGAAGATTTAAGTTAATATAATTAGTATATAGATTTTTTGGTCCATTAGTGAGGTATTTAACAAGCACATAGAGTAGGAGCAACAAAAACTGTAATTTTAAAAATACATCAAGAGCGTAGGAAGAAAATGTAATAAAAATGTATAGCTAAATATATTAAAGCTGTAAGTCTTGTATAATTAACTGAACATAGGCAGATATACGCTGTATTAAATTATTATTAAACTAATAATTTAAATTAATGGATAAATCAAATATGAGTTTACTCCTTTTTTTTTTCTCAGGATTCAACTATGTGAATCAACCAAATATCTAGAAACCTAAGACTTGCACAATGATCTCACATCATTGTAGGTACAGTAGAAGCCATACTCAGACACAACTTATCTTTTAACATGGATAACTTTCTACATTTACAGAACTTTGTGTCTCACATGTATGCAGTACTGTCATGGCTGGTGAGTGTTTAGCTAGCCAATACAGAAACACTTTGATTAGGGTTTCCATCTACCAAAAGTGTAGAATATTCTTAATAAACAAATATTGTAGATACAAAACAGTTATTTAAGCAGTAGCTCATGCTAGTTTAACATTAGAGATCACTCTTTGTCAAGAAGTTTAGCGTTGCTTTTGATCTTATTATCAGGGCGCAGTGCCTCTGGCCTGTGATGTGTATTTCCTTGTTTTACAGCAGCCAGAAGTGAAGTGCTAATGTAATAGTTAGTCTCTATTTTATATTGTACTCTGTTCTTGTGACCAGAAGAAATCTATCTCTCTCTCTGTCTCTGGAATTAACTTAACTGGCCAAGAGTAGGTCTTGATGCCTTTTGGTTTCCTTTAAGAACCTTTCCTTTTTTTTTTTTTTGGGATGCTTCTATTTTTCCTGAAAAGAAAGCATATGCTCTGAGGCATTTGAAATTGCTTTGTCTTCTGTGGTCTTCCATGCTTTTGCTTGTGTTTTGCAGGAAGGTCTAAAGAACCATAAAAATACCTTTGCAGGTGTTTAGAGAAATTCTTGAGTCTCTATGATAGTTACCTTTCTTATATAGCTGTACCCATATCCTCCCAGTGTCTATTTCATTTATGCATCCATTTCTTTCTTTTGCAGCTTTGTCAAGGCATTTTGTCAGTACAGTATGCACACTGTACCATTAAAACAACTGTGGGAGAATAAAGTATCAGTTAACTTGACAGATGTTATGATTATGTTTGTTTAAAATATGTAAAAGCTCTGATACTTTCTTAAACAATTTTCAATCTCAGTTATTATTGGATTGCAGTATTAGTAACATGCTGTTATTCATAGACACTCGAGAGAATGAATATATAAACTGAACAAAATACTTTTTGCAAACATTTTTATCAAGCTCCGTAGAAAAGCTTTACAATTCCTTTGTCAGTTTTGTTGCTAGGCTGTAGCAATACACTATATCTGTTAATCCATGTAGTGAACTTACTTACTTCTTTTCCTTGCTGCAGGTAACTATAGCTTATTCTTGTACCAAGTCAGGGCCAACCCTTGTTGGGGTATCATTCCTTTAGAGGGTAAACTCATACATAGAGTGCCAGGTAAGAGTTACCAGTCAACCTAATCTATGGCAGGAAAAGTGGTGTATTCAAAGAAAAACTCTTCTTGGGGTACATGGAAAGATGTACAAACTGACAGTGACTAGGAATAAAATTAAACTTTCTGGAAATGTAAGTTAGCAACACCCGGATCTACACTACTGTGCCCAATGTTAAAATATTACACATGCATAATTTGCTTTGATTAGTTAAACAGTCTTCAAAAACTATCCTTCTTAAAGCCAGTCAATGTAACATAAATTTCTGAAACGTTGGCCATTTTTCAGATATGTGCCTATCTAAGTAGGTGTCACCCTGCATATGAAGTATTATGTCATTTTCAAGGTTGACTATTATTAGCTACAAATCAAACTTCATTAGTAAGCCCCATAACTCCAGTGAAATGCCCTAAAATATGCTCCAGCAGAGACAACAAAGGTAAACCATTTATGAAGTATCACTAACACTAAACAACATCGCCACTATTTTCTTGTACTTTATATAAGCAGATGTAGTGACTTCCCTTCTCCATATGCGTCTGGTGTTTAAACAGGCCATTTGTAATAAACTGCAATGCTACCATGTTAGAGCCAGTCTTACAACATAAATAAATAAACCTTAGTGGTGGTAAAATATGTAAATGCATATGAGAACAGAGTGCAGTTTGCATGACTGATTCAGCTGATTGATTACTTTTTAAGATGTAATTAAAAATGAAAAGTACCTTAAAGTGCAAAATGGAATCCTTTTTACTGGGATGTTCAGTTAACTTTACTTGCCATATGTATCAAGATGAAGTACATTATGCCATAATTGTTGCATCTGTAGTGGAATTAAAAAGATGGAAAGGCATAATTTCTGTATATAATATTTAAATGCAGTTGTGACAATGGATTTCACTAACACAATCAAATTATAAAAAAAAATGAAATTATTGGCTATGTTGTTTTTATAGTAAGAAGCTTGAATCATTTAAAAAGTAATTTCTAAAACTATATTTTTACTGTGTACTTCTATAGTCTCATTATAATTACTTTGGCAGACAGTTAATTACAGCTAACCTCCATGATTAGTGGATTAATTATTTTTGTTTTGGTTTTTTTTTTTAAAGCATGCTAATCATGTTTGTCTCCCTGGATATTTGCAGCATACTATAATTAATTGCCCCCAGCCCACTTTCAACAGTATCTGTAAATTCATGTCATTACAAAGACAAAAGAGTAACCCAGAAAAATAATACCATACTGCCCTGTTTTCTACTTGGGGTAAAGAGGTAGGAAGCTACATTTTATAGATCTCTTCAATAACAAGGATTTTTTTTTTTTTACTTTCACTATGTCTTTGGATAACTTTTTGTCAAAAAAAGTTAAACCATTTTCTCTAGGGGGTACATTTATTAACTTTTTAGTCAGAAGCATCACATTAGGTTATGAACTTTTGAGAATTAGTATGAAGCAACGTGTAAGGATTCCAGTGCAGTCCTGCAGGGACAAAAAATACTCGCATGTATATTTCTGCTTATATAATTTGGTCATTTGTATATACCTAGTAATAACGTATTATTAATGCTGTAATTCAAACTAATTGATAATGTATAGTAATTAAAAGTAAAAACCCTTTAAGAATAATTTTGATTTATCATAGTGTACTAAGCCAAAAAGCTCTATATAGGACTCAAGTATCTTACGTGATATTGGTATATTTAAAATGAACATTATAATCTTTGTTTTAGGCCCATAAAAGTGATCATCTATACTTTAATGAGAAAAAGATTACTACTGTTAGAATAGGACAGCAAGATTCTTATGAGTAGAAAAAATACATTTACAAATGTATGTTTGTTGTTTTTTTTATTAATTTGTTTGCTTATTATTAATTTATACAGCTACTTTAGTTTAAAGTGTATTTGAAGCTGCTGAATGCATACCCTGATGCTTTAATACAGCCAGTCCTGCTCTGTGATGCTGACTACCTTGACAGTGGGTGATGGTACTGTGGAGTAGTCAGAGGGATTTTACTATTTAGGGAGGAATAAGAATGGCATGCAGGTAAAACCAGATCCTCTGCTCATCAATTTCAAAGCAGGCGGCATTATCCTTTAACTGAAAGCAACATTTTTGTTACCGTATGCCTGCCATCATTTGCTGATACGAAAAAATATTAATTGAAATTACTGTCATACTGTTAAGATTTCTTCTTAATGGTTTTATTTCTAAATTAAGAGAGGCGATGTGGCTGTATATTGATGTGGAAGACTGATTTGCCTTAGACAATTTTTTTCTGTATTAAACACAAATAGAATAACTGATTAAACTACTTGACTGTTAAAGCAAACAGAATTAATGCAGCAAAATGGATCCTTGCATCAGATTGCAAAACATAATTGACATAGATGCTGCTATCAGTGATTTCAATTAAAATATGATTAAACATGAGATTATTTTTTTAAAGGCTAGATTAATCGCAATTTATTTTTTCTGGTTTGACAGCCCTGATAATTATTTAGACCTAGTCGTTTTATCATCATTATCTGCAGAAATGCTATAGTGATGTAATTCCATTAATCGATTTTGATAGAAGAAGTTTGGTCCATGTTTCATTTCTTGTTTCATGTAAGTGCCCAATAATACATTTAGCCACTTTGTATTGTTAGAACCAGCCAAATCATAGTGGTGTCTTGTGTTTGCCTAAGCTTTTAGCCTTGAGCTCGAGGAATCACCAAAGTGCTCTGCTGTTTTAACTAATCCTAACCCTAAATCCTTTATCCCTGATTGTTGTAATACTTGCTTGTGTCCAACCAGCAAAAATAAAAGCAGTGTGTGGAATGATTACTTTACATACTTTTTCAGTTTTGAACTGGCCATTGTCTAACCACATCTTCCATTAATTCATGCTATATTGATATCTATGGTTTTCTCATCATTTTATCTAATTTTCTAAAACTGTGTTTCCTGATGAGGGTCATGGTGGCAGTAGGCCAAGCAGGTCAGCCCAGTTTTCCCTGTTCCCAGCTCTATATTCCAGCTCTTCCTTGGGAATTCCCAGATGTTCTCAAGCCAGCCTAGAGTTATAATCCCTCCAATGTGTCCTGGGTCTGCCACAGGGTCTCAGCTCAGTGTGACATGCTTGAAGCAGCTCTGGGAGAGCCATCAAGGGGCATCCTTACAACAAGCCCAAACTACCTCAACCAGCTCTTGTAGATCCGGAGGAGCAGCAATTCTTTTTTAAGGTTCTTCTGAATTTCTGTACCTCTGTGATTTTTCTCCAAGTTTTATTTTTTTATACCTTTTAGTATGTTATCTATAATTTCTCACATGTACAGTATGTTCCCTGCAGAGTGTACAGTAGTTTTATTCTCCTATGGGAAGCAGCAGGATGACTTGAGAATGCAGTATGTCATTAAGCTGTGTGGGACCTTTAGATGAGTAGGCCAGTAAACAGTGATGATATAGCACATCCAAATGCTACCAGGCAGTAGTGATCCTAAGTGGCCAGTGCTGTTTCAAATTGATCTCTGTCTCTGGATGTGATTATAATACATCCTCTAAATTGTTGCTTCCTGCCTCAATCGGATAATCTTGGAACCTGTAGACAGCAGTCAGTGAATGATGTACAGGAAGTCTAGAAAAAATAAGTGGCTGATGTTTGCATACTTACCCAATTAACAGGCATGAAAGCTGTTCTCTTTTCTTCGTTCTCATATCTTCTATTTTTTAGCACTGTTTTACATTGCTCAGGATGCCCATTTCTTCTAACATCCTTAATATTCAGCTGATCCAATATTGTTCTTAATCAGACACCAAGATCATGAGTACCATTGTCAATGGAAATAGTGCATAATTTTGCATAATGATAAACAAATGCAAACAACTAAAGAGAGTGCATAGACCAATCATCTGTGAAAAAGGTCCATTATCTACATGACAGCAAGGCTTTAACCCAGGGAAGTGAGAGGATTAGCCGAGAGTGATCAGCATTAGGATCACTATTACTGTTCATGCATGCACACATAAAACACAGATATTTGCCATTTTTATTGTATGCTTGGCACAGATATTCAAAATAAAATGCCTTTATTGTTTAAAGTTTCAGTTTGACTCTTCATTTAACAGTTAAGCTCATGGAGTTGTCCAATTGTACATTCCACTGCTTTTTTTTCTTCCAACATCTTTATTTTTCACATACGTATACCACTCTTGATTACTCTGCCAATGTAAAAAATATAGCATTTTGCACCAAAACAGTTAATGGGCCAAACCATGATGTCTCTAGAGACATTTACTCAAAAATGTAAAAGTGAATAATGTTATTTTTTTTCCAGACTGGCTTCTTCAGCTAAGTTTCAGTCTAATTGAAAACTCATTTTAAGTACCAAATTAAGTATCCTTTTATTTTTTCTTCTTTTTTAATTACATGTATAGTACTGGGGGAGGTTTCAGAATGCTGCATATGTATTCTTTACACAGAGCTTTGTACATTTGGCAGTTAGCTACATTTTGAGGATGTTCATAGGAAATTCTTGCATTCTTTTTATTGAAGGCTGACATGTATAGGTTTTCTCTTTGAATAATTATGTTCCATGCATTTTTTAAATTACATCTTTCTGTAAACCGAGATAATTAATGTATTTTAACTAAAGAAATAGTAATTAACATAATGAGATTTGCTGTGTGAAGTGTGGCATGCCAAGTAGAACAGGAACATTTGTTGAGCTTCTCACTTGCCTTCATAATTAATGAAGATATTCATGTTATGTTTTTACTTTCATTCTAATTGACTTTTTTATTTGATTGATCAGTTTCCTGTCCCAATTTGTGCTCCTCCAAATTAATACACCAGAGATTTGCAGCACTGTGTGTATTATCTGACTGCTTGCCTTTAACTTCCATCCATTAGTATGATACTGCAGTCTTACAATTGTAGTGTTTTCATAACAGAGTCCATAAAATACAACAGGAGTGTGCTTCATTCATGTCATTGTTAATTACTGTGTTCCTTTTCATCTATTTGAACTGTATATGTGTACAGTACAAATGCTAAAATAAGGTTTTCAGATTTTTGGAGAAAGAGGAGTTGTATTTGCATTTACATGCTATTCAAGTTTTCAAGTGTGGGCAATATAAAACATACAATTTACAGTAAATACTATACCCCAAAATGAGCCCGTTTCTGTAATTTGTTAATTGCAGCTGTGGCAGTCTTACTCATAGTGCAGTGAGATGCTAATATTTCCTCAAAAAAGTATCATTATTAGAAAAAAAATGCAGTGGGTTATAATTTTAGGCTTTTTTGCTTATAAGTAATGTATCATAATTGCTTAGATCATATTTAGGGTTGCTGTGCTTTTGAGAAATTTACTTTCTATTATTTAAAACATGATTACATTAACCTTAACTTCTGTTTGTAATCTAACTTATAAACTTAATAGAAATGTTTGTCATTTCCCAAACTGGTGTAGAGGATTTAATAAATAAAATACTAGGAAAAGTCTTAATATTAATGAAGTTGCAGTAAAAGTGCATTTTTAAGAAAGGAATTACTAGTTTAAATAAAAAGCAAAAAGCAGTAATGCAACTCATTGTGGTTAAATTGATTCTAAAACGTTTTTATTATTGCTTGGTTTGTAATTAGTGTTGTTATATATATTACATGCATATAAATAATAACTAATATTCAATATACGGTTATGTATTCATTGTAGTACTGTCACTAGTCTACAGAAGACATGCAAGTAAGAGTTTCTTTGTAGTAAAGGCAACAAGCTTTAACAAGGGTATTAGAATTCCTATTCATTTTTCCTCACGCAGGATTATTGAGGAAAAAAGTGGTAGAGTATAAGGAGTAGTAAAAAAAAAAAAAAAAGTAACTGAGTTTCATTAGGACATGAAGTGCTAATGATGTCCAAGATTACTGTTACATGTTCGCGTCTCCCAGAGTCTAGTGACAGTAGCATAATTCAGACATGAGGCAGTGAATGCAACACTAGAAGTATTAAGTAAGAGTATTAAGAAGCATGCCCATAATAATAATAATTCTTTGCATTTATATTACGTTTTTCTCACTACTCAAAGCGCTCAGCAATTGCAGGTTAAGGGCCTTGCTCAAGGGCTCAACAGAGCAGAGTCCTTATTGGCATTTACAGGATTCGAACCGGCAACCTTCTGATTGCCGTGCAGATCCCTAGCGTTCATGTGGCTTTTGAGTAGCCCTATGACTAGAGGATGAAGCTCTTCCTAAATTTAATGGTACAAGTATGTTGGAGTGAAACAAATAACAGTGCAGGATGGCTGAGGTCTTTCATGATTCTGTGTACCAATAATATTCTGTGCTGCCTTCACCACCATCTGTAGTGTTTTGTAGAGCTAAGCAGGTTATATATCAGGATGTTATGTAGCTAATGAGGGAGCATCCATTGTGAGCCTGTACAACTTGGTGAGCTTGCGCTAGCTGCAGATGATAAAACAGAGGGTTAATAAAAGTACATACAGTATGTTTTAAATGTTTTCTTGGTACTAAACTGGTTTCCAGATTTTGTTGAATAGTTAAGTTACTGTTAATTAGCATGCAGTGAATGAGGTGGGAGTATGCTTAGATTTCTATACTGAGTGCTATCTTGGAATAAGCAACATGGGTATGGCCAATAGGACTCAGTGGCATTTTTGATAATAATATAATATGACCTAACTGAGAGAATATAACACTGTAGACATGTATGTTCTTGACAAACATTTTCTATATTATTGCAGACTTTTACAGGCTTCATTTGTAGTTCTTAGATGTTATACCATGTTAGCCATTATGGATTTAATGAGAAGTCAAGCAAAATTACATCTTTTATTGGCTAACTTAGTTGTCATTTTGCTTAACCTCATTGCAGGCTTCATTTATAAGACAGCATTTAAATATTTTAGAAAACAAGGGTTTACAAGAACTAAATAAGAAAGGTACCCTGCCATTCAGAGAGTCATATAAGGAAAAATTGCTCAGATTTTGTCATTCTGTGGCAGTTGGGGAAGTGTGGCAGCTTGCTCCCAGGGTTTCAGATAGCAATATTGTTGTTAAAGTAGCAGCCTTCACTAAATGACAGAGAACACCAGAGATATTGCCATAAAATGAGGGACTCATATTTAGCAACTATGCAGGTTACCTTTTTAGCAGATGAGAGCCTTGATTAGTTAGTTGTCGTGATTTAAAACATAAAATAAAAAGGATGTCAATAAATGGGAGAAATATGTTTTTTTCCTTTGTTTCTGAAATTAAACTTTTACGTACTCTTATTTTTAAAAATGTAGTAATCCACCTTTATGATACCAAAAATATGTTGTCTTATTAATTTTCAAAGCAAATACTGTTCTACATTCAAGGGGCATTTAGTATACTATTAAAAATATTAATTAACATTCTGAATTAGTATTTGTGATGAATTTTTTGTACTGCATAGCTTGTCTAAATAATGCTTTGAGATTATCCAATTATCAGTATTCCACTACCAAGATTTTGCACCAGGCGCTCAATTTTAAACAGGCTGTCTGACTGACATTGAAGTATATTATTTATTTAAAACATGTTTCAGCATTGATTAATTGTTAATAAAGCAAGTTGTTAGTTCATGTGGTTCAATGTAATGATTTTCTTTTTCTATTTTGTCTCACTCAAGTATCCTATTTCTTTCCTACTGTTGTCTCTTATATTGTGCTTTTTAAAAATTAACAGCAGGAATTGCCCCTTTTGGGCAATCACATACTTTTTTAATGTTGTGCACTTCATTAAGAATGCTATGTCATAATTTGGATTGTTTTTCAAATAAAAAAAAATCCTGACAAAATACCCTGGGTGGTGCAAATTTAAATGGTTTTTCTGTCCTCATTGCAATAACTGAAAGACAAGCAATGAGAATATAAACATTTATCCACCAACTTGTCTTCAGATCTGCATGTACCATTTGTGAGTTGTGAAGGGCTGGGGCCTACCCTGCCACTAGCTGGCCAGCACAAATTTGATGAGCATCATGCCAGGGAGCATATTAATGGCTTTTTTTTTTTTTTTTTTTTAAACCCCATTAGACTTTTTTGGGAATGATTTTTAATAGTCTGCCATAAAAATCCAAGTATAAAATAAAATAAGATTTCTCCATATTAGTTAAATTGACGAAATATTCTTCAGGTTATTTTTTTCTGTTTGTATAACAAATTTTGATCACTGTTTTACCTTTGTGTTTGTTAATGTTTGATGGGTAGTCAGAGTCTGTAGTGTTTTGTACTGTACTGTACTGTTTTGGGTTCAAGTCAAGAGGCAGTCTTTGATTACTTCCCAGTTCATCTCCGTGGCCACATGCTCACTGGGCCAGTTTTGAGCGTCACATTAAGTGTTTCTTTGAATTTTTATTTACATTTTTTACCATATCACCAACAACTTCTTTAGAAGGAAAATATATTGGTCCGATGTCATGTTTCGAGCATATGATGAGTTTAGGAGACTGGAAAACTGAACATTTTTAAATGAGTAGAAACACTCCAGGATCAGGACTGGGCCTATATGTTATAAAAACAAAATGTCCCTTAGCAGGTGAATTCAAATCTGTTATAGTATGATCATAAATGTAAAAGAAATTGGTGACTTTTCTTGAAATATCAGACTGCCGTTGTTACTTTAATAATGACTCAGTAGCACTACTGAGCATGATTATATATCTTAAAAACCCGAAGACTGATATAATAAATGGTTTTGACCAGGTTACACTTGTCAAATGATGTTATCTTTAGTTGATATATCAAGAACCAATTACTGTGAAAGGGTCAAAATAAACATGTGTGTGCAGATGACATTCTCAAGAAGCAAAAGCCAGTAAAGAATAATTAAAATGTAGTGATAATGAGCTCTGTAATACACAAATCATGTGTAACACGGCTCATATTTAATTAAAGATGTTGTAAATCAGAAAAGCTTTACACAGTGTGGCAGTTACAGCCACTTTTGGATGTTAGATCTAAAGGACATTGGCACTGTTCAGGTGTAGCTACATTTTTAATGTACACCTAATGATATATTTTTTCTTTACTAATGAGCCAAACACAGGGAGGTCTTGTCAGATCACAGCTTTCCCTGAAAAAGCACAGGGGCATCCACTGTTTTTTTAATTTTTATGTGTGGTGAAAACTGAACCATTTTATGGGTTTCCTTTGAAAATACTACATCTCTCAGGCACTGCTTAGGCTCATAAACAAGAAAAGACGCTTGATGGATTATAAGAGATTTACTTATATAATGAAAAGCAGTTGTACGGTAGGATACAGTATAAAAGAAAAACAAGTGACTAATCCTAACGTTAAGTTTGAAAATGTCGAAGGACTGCTTCAAATATTAGTCTATAGCCACTTTTTATATTGATTAAGCTGTACGATCTGAAAGACTTTTCCTTTTGCTTTTTTTCTTGCACCAAAGCAGCCAATTACTTTCAACAGCTGTCAAACTTGAATGAGGGTAGAATGGGATACTATACAATAGCCATAACAAGATAGGGTGATTTAATTAATAACTGACAGCAGAGACCTCCCATCCTAATTTAAAAAAACACAGTGTGACTGAAGGAAAAGCATTTGGATATTAACAGTCTACCACTGACATTGCTTTGCATTTAAGACAGTATAATATACTATAAAGTGTTTTTAGGTGGGTGTCATTTTCTTTGTCAGGTAGTCTGCTGCAGACTAAGCTTAGTAGATATAATGGCAGCCACAAGGCTTCAGGTCCACAGCTTTAATATTTCGTGGCATATTCTACATAAGTCACCCTTAACCTGAATGTGTGCTATTTGTACTGTGTCTCAATAAAAACTAAAAATGATGCAATAGAGTGCAGTTATGACAGTGGAATACATTCTTTGAAATTAAAAATATATATATATAAATGATCTCTGGTTTGTGTTCATTTTGCACGGAATAATACTGTTTTTGTGCTTGTTGGACTTTGGTTTTCTTTTGCAGATTCAAGAATATGCTGCTAGGAGGCCTGTGAATTTTAAATTGGTTTGACAGCACCTAGTGTAGTGTCCCTTTGAAGTATGTCTGTTATGCCCAGTTTTGTTTCTTTCCTTGTGTCTTTGCCTACAAATGTAGCTCTGAGCTCTCTGTAATTAAAAAATCAGCATTACATAATAAAATGAATAAATGCAATTAATCAAATGTACATTTTCATTTGGAAATAAGAAGTATATGTTAAATGCCCCACTCCCCAATTTGATGCTGTAGATAATAAGTGAATACTTCAATGTTTATTCTATGGTTTGACACCTTTCTACTACAGTTTTTGTATATAAAACTAATCAGATTTTGAACTGAGTAGCAAAAAAGTAAGTGCTGCCTGATGCTTCTAAGAAAGCTATAGGACAGTAGTTTTACTATTGACTAAATTTAATTACATGAAGGGAATCTATTTTTCATTGAATGAAATACTGAGAACTCAATCTTGTAGTGTTATTTGGGTTTAATTTCTAATGTTTGTTGTTTAATGCTCTTTACCAAGTTCAAACTACAATGCATCAACAACAAACTGTTAAATCATACCTCATTTACTGTTCATATTGTAAATAAGCACAGAAGGTACATTTAATACACTGTTAAATAAAGGAGGTTAAATTGGAGTTGCATGGACAAGTCATGACAATACTGAATAAGGTCCATAAACTTTAAACTGAGATATGGCCACTTTATAAAAGTAGAAAGGAAAATGGACTATAGTGGGAAATAAGCTCTGCAGAGCCCATGGTCAAAATTTAACAAAGCCACAGATCTGGTGACTAAGGCCAACTAACTTCCAGTCCCCTTGTGGGCATTCTAAAATACCTAAGTATGTGCTGGATAGTGAAAAAATAGAATGGAATACATTTACCATTAAGTGACAAGGCTCACAAAATCTCTGTCATATCTACTGGGCAGTAATGCAGCTTGGCAGTGTAGCAACGGCATCAATTACCACATCCAGATAAAAAAGAGCAGAAGCAGAATGACGGAGAGTCAGTTGCATTTGTGAAGGAAATTATTTATTTTTTTATGACACAGTTTGTAAAGCTTCTCAAGCATGTATTTATTTGCTGATGACTATGAAAAAGAATGCTGATCAAAATTCAGTTTTTCCTAGAATGCTACAATTATTTCCTTTTTACCATCAATTTCGGAGTAGTGAAATAAAACGTCTGGGTGTATAAATAATTTATGTGATATCTTAATCCATTACTATTCTCAAACTATTTACACACTATATTTAAATATGCTGTACTTGAAAAATGATGAAATTTCTAGGCTTACTTTTAGACCCTTATTTGCTTTTGTCATGTATATTACATAAATTAATTATTAGGTATTAAATAACAGTATTAAGTTTTAGAACAACTCACATTGGCTGAGCTTTCTATCATGCGTAACACATGAAAATGCTCAGTCTAATGTTTTGCATCACATCAATACAGTTAACCAAAAAAAATAAAGTTCCCTTTCCCATTCACAAGTTGAATTTATGCACTATTCCAATATTGCCTAAAAAAGAAGCCACAGAGTGTAGTTAAAATTTCCACACACAATCAGTTATGTGGTTGATACCCAGTATAAGGTATAGAGACATGGTCAAGGGGTCTAGTTGTTTTCTAACCAAATAATAAAATCAGGAAAGACTCACAGCGTAAGCCACTTTGACCGTGGTATAATTGTTGGTTCCTAACATGCTCAGTTACCAATTCTCACCCCAACAGAGAACCTTTTGTGAGGAGGTAGAATGGGAATATTTTCAGCTTGAATGTATAGCTGAAAAATTTGCTGAAACTGCAAGTCAGGATCCCTTAGGTATATTTTTATGACCTAGTTAAATGTATACCTCAAAGAATTTAGGTGGTTCTGGAGACAAAAAGTATCCTTTCTGGTTTGAGATTCGTGGACCTAATAAAAAGGCCACTGTGTGAATGTGAACATCCATCTCGATCAACATATTTAAACTTAATTAAATATGATGTGAATAAGAGACTTCACTTTCCTGCCTTTGCTTTTGGGAAGCAGAAACATTAAGCCTCTTTTGTACTGCACTCCTCATTATACTAAAATATAATGCACCTTGATCTCAAATTGTTTATTTTTGTAAAAATATTGTTGTTAAATATGGTTTTAAATTTCATATTCAACCAAAAACTAGGTTATAAATTGTGGTATATATCATGTACTTATTTAGTTTATTAAGCTTACTGTTGCTGTGCAAATTCTAATATCAGCTCTGTTTAAATACGTGATTCTAATACAAAGTTGCTCACAAAATCCAATGTACTGGTTTTGAATTCCACACCTGGTGAATGTCTGTTTGTAATTTGCCTGGTCTTGCTGCATTTGCATAGGATTTTCTGTAGGTAGTCTTTTTTTCCAACTGAATAAAGAGAAGTAGAGGGGGGAGACATGTCTGGAGGCAGGAGAAGAGGAGGAAGGCAAAGAGAATGGAACTGAGGGTAGGAACTTTGAATGTTGGCTGTATGACTGGTAAGGGGAGAGAGTTAGCAGATATGACGGAGGGAAGGTAGGTTGATATATTGTGTATGCAAGAGACTAAATAGAAGGGGAGTAAGGCCAGGTGGATTGGAGGTGAATTCAAATTGTTCTATCATGGTGTGGATAGAAGGAGAAATGGAGTAGGTTTTATTCTGGAGGAAGAGTATGTCAAAGGTGTTTTGGAGGTGAAAAGAGTGTCAGACAGAGTAATGATTATGAAGCTGGAAATTGGAAATGTGATGAATGTATGTTGTCAGTGCATATACCCCACAAGTTGGGTGTGCGATGGATGAGAAAGAAGTGAGCTGGAAGAAGTAATGAACAGTTTACCCAAGGGACAGAAAGTGTTGATTGGAGCGGATTTCAATGGACATGTTGGTGAAGGGAACAGAGGAAATGAGGAGGTAATGGGTAGGTATGGTGTCATGGAGAGGAATGAAGAAGGTCAGATGATAGTGGATTTTGTCAAAAGGATGGACATGGCTGTGGTGAATACATATTTTAAGAAGAGGGAGGAACATAGGGTGACATACAAGAGTGGAGAAAGATGAAGACAGGTAGATTACATCTTATGCAGAAGAGTCAATCTGAAGGAGATTGAAGACTGCAAAGTGGTGGCAGGGGAAAGTGTAGGTAAGCAGCATAGGATTATGGTCTGTAGGATGATGTTGGAGATCAAGAAGAGGAAGAGGGTGAGTGCAGAGCCAAGGATCAAATGGTGGAAGTTGAAAAAGGAAGACTGCAAGGTTGAGTTTAGGGAGGAGGTGAGACAGGCACTGGGTGGCAGTGAAAAGTTGCCAGACAGTTGGGCAACTTCAGCAGATGTAGTAAGGGTGACAATAAGAAGGGTGCTTGGTGTTACATCTGGACGAAGGAAGGAGGAAAAGGAAACCTAGTGGTGGAATGTGGAAGTACTGGAGTGTATACAGAGGAAGAGGATGGCGAAGAAGAAGTGAGATAGTCAGAGAGATACAGAAAATAATCAAGAGTACAAGGAGATAATGCATAAGGTGAAGAGAGAGGTGGTGAAGGCTAAAGAAAAGGCATATGATGAGTTGTATGAGAGGGTGGACACTAAGGAGGGAGAAAAGGACCTGTACCGATTGGCTAGACAGAGGGACCAAGCTGGGAAAGATGTGCAGCAGGTTAGGGTGATAAAGGATAAAGATGGAAACACAAGTGAGGAGAGTGTGTTGAGCAGAAGGAAAGAGTACTTTGAGAGGCTGATGAATGAAGAGAATGAGGGAGAAGGTTGGATGATGTGGAGATTACATACTTGTGGAAGCAAGGAGGTGTATAGGAGAGATGGCAGTTGAGTTTTTAACCAGATTGTTTAATGGAATCTTGAAAAGTGAAAGGATGCCTGAGGAGTGGATATTTAAGAATAAGGGGGATGTGCAGAACTGTAGTAACTACAGGGGGATGAAATTGATGAGCCATAGCATTACATTATGGGAAAGAGATAGTGGAAGCTAGGTTAAGAAGTGAGGTGATGATTAGTGGGCAACATTATGGTTTAATACCAAGAAAGAACATCACAGATGCAATGTTTGCTCTAAGGTAGTTGATGGAGAAGTATAGGGAAGGCAAAAAGGAGATGCATTGTGTCTTTGTGGACCTGGAGAAAGCTTATGACAGCGTGCCTCGAGAGGAGCTGTGGTATTCTATGAGGAAGTCGGGAGTGGCAGAAAAGTATGTAAGAGTTGTACAGGATATGTACGAGGAAAGTGTGACAGTGGTGACATCTGCAGTAGGAGTGATGGATGCATTCAAGGTTGAGGTGGGATTACATCAGGGATCGGCTCTAAGCCATTCCTTATTTGCAATGATGATGGACAGGTTAACAGACAAGATTAGACTGGAATCCCCATGGACTATGATGTTTGCTAATGACATTGTGATCTGTAGCGATAATAGAGAGCAGGTTGAGGAGACCCTAGAGAGGTAGAGATATGCTCTGGAGAGTAGAGGAATGAAGGTTGGTAGGAACAAGACAGAATACATGTGTGTAAATGAGAGGGAGGTCAGTGGAATGACGAGGAGTAGAGTTGAAGGTGGATGAGTTTAAATACTTAGGATCAACATTACAGAGTAATGGGGATTGTGAAAGAGAGGTGAAAAACAGAGTAGAGGCAGGGTGGAGAAGAGTGTCAGGAGTAATTTGTGACAGATGGGTATCAGCAAGAGTGAAAGGAAAGGTCTACAGGAGAGTAGTGAGGCCAGCTATGTTTTATGGGTTGGAGATGTTGGAATTGACCAGAAAGCAGGAGACAGAGCTGGAGGTAGCAGAGTTAAAGATGCTAAGATTTGCACTGGGTGTGACGAGGATGGATAGGATTACAAATGAGTACATAAGAGGGTCAACTCAAGTTGGAGGGTTGGGAGACAAAGTCAGAAAGGCAAGATTGCGTTGGTTTGGACATGTGCAGAGGAGAGATGCTGGGTATATTGGGAGAAGGATGCTAAGGATAGAGCTGCCAGGGAAGAGAAAAAGAGGAAGGCCTAAGAGGAGGTTTATGGATGTGGTGAGAGAGGACATGCATGTGGTGGGTGTAACAGAGCATGATGTAGAGGACAGAAAGATATAGGAAAAGACAATCAGCTATGGCATCCCCTAACGTGAGCAGCCAAATGAAGTCTTTTTTTCCAAACCCAATGAGATGCACATTAAGTTAATTGACAAAATTATATTCCTTTTTGAAAGTGTGCATGTATGAGTGCTGTGATAGACTGATGCAGTTTCCAGGGCTGTTTCCTATCCTAATCCCAGTGTTTATAGTAAGCTAAAACCTCCTGCAATCCACAGTTTTAATAAGTATATTTAAGGATCTTTTTATGGTCCTATCAACCATCCTTTACTTGGTTATCTCTTTCAAACACCTACAGGTACCATTGATGATCCTGTCAGGCTTTATTTAGTTAATAAACAATATGTTAAGAGATTCATTTTCTTAATATATTTTTATTTTCATTTGCAACAGTTGCAAATAAAATCAATTAGTAATGCATGTTAGTTTAAATAGGCATTAACTGTGGCATACTCTCAGTATGACTCTTGAAAGTAGACATCAGGAAAGAGTATGTTTCTAAAGAATGTAATAGAAAAGTAGAAATATGATCAGTGTTCCTAAATGTATAGTGCTACCTCTAATATAATGTCAATTTCATTTTTTTCCTGTGGGGTTAAACTTTTCCAATGAACAAGGATAAAGAGCTGGTAAATTCACTATATGTATTGATTACAAAATGTGACCTCAGATGATATATGAAAGCATGCTTATCCTGACAGAAGTAGCAATAAACAAATGCACACAAATAGGTGAAACCTGATGGAAATGCTCAGATTGCAGTCAACAGGGCCAGTCTGGGGCTTCTGCTTCAACAGGAAATGATAAATAAATGTTTGACTAATGCACATTTTCAAAATAATGATTTATTTTTTTGCATAACACTATCACTCTGTAATAAGAAAGACTGATTACCTTGGTGTCAGTCATATGCCAGTCTGGAGAGAGATCTAATCGTTAATTTATTATACTTTCATTAGTAAAAGAACACATGATGAATGATTAATTACTTTTAATTTATTGGGGTGCATCTTTATTATTCAAATATTTACTGATTTAGTGTTAATGTTGTTAACAATGAGTACAAAGTCTGCTTGGCTATTTGCTGCTTTCATCCATCCATCCATCCATCCATTATCCAACCCGCTGAATCCGAACACAGTGTCACGGGGATCTGCTGGAGCCAATCCCAGCCAACACAGGGCACAAGGCAGGAAACAATCCTGGGCAGGGTGCCAACCCACCGCAGGACACACACAAACACACCCACACACCAAGCACACACTAGGGCCAATTTAGAATCGCCAATCCACCTAACCTGCATGTCTTTGGACTGTGGGAGGAAACCGGAGCGCCCGGAGGAAACCCACACAGACACGGGGAGAACATGCAAACTCCACACAGGGAGGACCCGGGAAGCGAACCCAGGTTGCTGCTTTCATATTTATTTTAATAAGTTTAAATAGATTTTGCTTTTCAGTAGCCACAAATATACAGGCAGTTCCTGAACAAGAGTAGAAAACCTGGGCTGTGCAAGTGATTTGGTGGAAAGGAGTCTGGATCCAAAACACTGGACTCCGGGAATTGTTCATAATTGCAAAAGTGTTGATGGCCATTTGGGATTTGTCAGGTTCCTGTCTGGTCTCTATTCATATCATTGTACTACCAATCATAGGACAAGGCTTTGAAGAGAAAGATATGTAATATGGGTCTTTAAAGGGTTTGTGACTATGTCCCTCCACTGAATCATATAAAGTATTTTAGAGCACTCTCTGCAGATTGGGTTGGGGGACAATTTTTGACAGGATACATATTTATAAAATATTTGAATATTCCATTGTTGTTGTATTTATCCATTTTCTGAATACATTTAGTGGTGTATCTTAATTGCAAAAGAGGCATTGCTGACCTCATGGAAGTGATATTGGAATATTCTCAGGTAGCTGTAGCATTTTCCTGGAAATGTTGATGTATATTAAGCTGTATATGTAATATATTATGTTTTTATACACAACATTTCAATTGTACTGGGTAGATCACAAAACTCTGTTTATAACCGATGTAATTCAGTCATTTGAAACAGTAAATATATTATTTTTCAATCCTGTGGTTTTACATTCATAACAAGCAATTATCTGGTTCTCACCAATTCACAAAATAAATAAAAACGTTTACAAGCAACACATAGCTGATCCTGCTTGATATGTAAAACTGACTTACTTTTTTACATGAATGTATATAATTTAGATATAATTAAGTTTCTGCTTGACACTATGGGTAGTTATCGTGTTCTGTAGTTATCTGAAGTATAAACTTTATTGGAGTTTACTCTTACTTACCTCAAACAAAGATACTATCATATTTCTATTTCTAACTGAGATTTCTGGTTTTCCACAGCTCCGCTAACAGACAAGCCTCCCAAGATCTTGTTCCCTTCAGAAACAAGAATGAATATTTTGGAGGTACAGATCGGTGAGTATGTTTCAAATAATGATGCTGCTCTGTTGCTGAAGAGTATAAACTGGCTGCTAGGCTGCTATTTTTAAATAGATGCTTGGATTTATCGACGAGTTTGTTGTTGACAGCTGTATGTATTAATAATACAAACTGCCATTCGTCCACTGCATGAATGACATTTTTATGAAGTATAAAATTATCAGATTAACAGTTCTTGTATTTCTTATTTGGTATCATCTAAAAACCAGTGAGTTATGCTTGCATGTGTCCAACAGATCACTTGACAAGCAGAAGGCTGCTTTGATTGGCACTTTTCAGAGATCTTATCTTTTATCTTCCTTGTATGATGTCGCTCCAGCTGTATTCTCAGCATGCCCGCAAAATCAGTCAGGCATGAATGCTGTGCTGGATTAATTTGTTATTTTGTGGTTAGCACATTATCTTCAGTGACGTGAGGTTTTAACTCATCAGTTCTAATGATCACAATACATTGTACTGAATGAAAGGAAGGCTTACCTTGACTTTTGTGTACTGTAAAAGGCAGTATTTTATAAAGACTGAATTCAGTTTGATTTGTGGCAGCATTTTGCTGTAGGGTTTCTTTGCTATATTTTTATCTGATATACATTTGATTTATTTGTGTATTATAATGCCTTCTTAAATTTATTTAAACCTTCACCTTTATGAGGTCAGTTCACTGCACTTGATTAAGCAAAATTCTTCACAATATACAGAATGATGTTAAATTATGTTCAGGTTTTAAGACCTATATTGCTTTTAACCCTATGTCAGTTTAATATATTTTTAAAATGCAGTTTAGTTTCTTTTGACTTGACAAGAAAACATACAGGTGAACAAATACAAAATGCTATCAATATGTTCAGTTATTCAAAAATACTACAATATATGTGCTTGTTTTCTCACACATTTCTGAGCACTATGACACAGAACAAAAACATTTCAAAGCAGGATATAGAACCTAGAGGGTTTACTAAAGAAGACGAAAAGGTTGTTTAAGAGAGACTAACAACTGAAACACTTAATTCTAAGGTGTTGGAACTTGGTACCATACTTACCCGGTTGGGGCATTTGCCTTGTTTATTCACTGAAAACATCCCACTCACCCATTTCCTACAGTCATACTCTGTTGGCTTACCTATAGTGTGAAAGCAGTTTTTTAAATCTGGAGCAATCTCTGGAATTTTTTGAAGTCAGGGGTGTCAATTCTGTGTTTTTTTGGTAACTCCTGAAAACACTCCTCCCCTGAGCCTGGAATTTTGTTTAAAATAACAAACATTTATGTGACCTTCTGAGCTGCTTACCTTTCATTATTGATAGCAGAATCCTATGCTTCCCAGGCTGAAACCCCCACTGTAGCTGCCACCTAACGGATTGTAGCTGTTTTGATGCCAGTCCCCTGAGGCTCAGTTGTTGTTCTAGTGCCTTTGGAATAATCCAGGGTACCATATGCAGCTACAGGGATAACCTCTCCCTGATGGCTTCTGCTTACCTATGCTTGTCAGTGTGAATTCTTCTCATTATAAATCATTTCTAGTAAGTGTTTTCCATGCCCAGTGCAATTTTGTCCGTGACAACCAAACAGCCTGTCATTTATTCTTGGTAGAAAGAAGCAGAGCAAATTGCAAATTAATAGTAGTAGTTTAGGCTAAAGAAAATGAAGAACATAATAAGCATCAGATAAGCTCATCCCTGATGTTTTTTTTTTCCTTAAATAATGTTAAATAAGCCACAAAACTATTCTCTTTTTTTACATTTAGCAAGCATACATATTTACTGTACTAGTTATAAGCCATGGATAATATATCCTTAAATAAATGTGTAAAGACAGACATTATGTCTGTAAAAACTGAAGTGGCTATAATGAACTTTATAAATTATCACATTGTTTCCTCACAGGTTTGAAATAAAAAAAAAACAGTACAGGTAAATAAAAATTTGTTTAAACTTATATTTTATAATACACAATGCTTATATTTGAAATAAAAGTGTACACACCTTGAACTTAGCATTTGACAGGAGATACTATTACTTGAACTACTTCCATAAATTTATTTTAGTAGAATCCTCTCAATCTGTACACTTAAATTTGTCAGCACTTTCCCTTTCATGCTTTCAAAACTGCTGAAGCTTCATTTTGCGATGGGACTGTACTCTTAAAATCATTCTGTATTCTAGCTATTGAATATGCTTTACATGAGGGATCAGAGCAGGCCATTTAAGGATATGTATCATTTTTTTTCTTAAACTAATGTACTTTTGCTTTAGCTGTACACACTACAACATGAACATATATTCTTTCTCAGTTTCTGTTTTCTTACATGGTGTAGTAATTGTTGATGATATGCGGCATTGCATTTTCACCCATTGTGGTTATATTTTCTATCTACACTCATTCTTAGTTTCATAAACAGCACAAAACATAGTTGTACCTAGCCTTATTGCTTTCACCATTGTTGCTTTTCATATTTCTAGCAAGATATGATGTGAGCATTTTTACGTATCTACTTTTAATATAGGTCACGATTGTGGAGAGTTTGACATTTTGCTTTACAGTGAACTTGTTTATAATTTTTGACATACATCTGTACATAGTCCTTCAAAGTTTTCTTGTAGCTATCTCTTATCATTATGTTAAAATGAAAAGAGATTTTTTAATTAATTACCAATAAAAAGCTGATAACAGCTGGTTCTGTAATAATTTACAAGAATCCCACCTTGTTACTCTGTTACAATGAGTTGTCTTGAGAAGTTAAACAATTGAAATCCACAAGAAAGTACTTAAGGTACTTACTGGAATTAGCCAGTAACTGTAGATGCTAATAAAAAAAAGTACTCCATGAAGTAAGTGGAATATTTAAATCAAATCTATGGTAAAGTTCTTGAATTCACCAGTCAGGGTAGGAATATAAGAAAATGAGCACTATGTACATATTGCTTAGTATTGCTTAGAATATCCATCATTACACTGAAACATGGGAATATAGGCATCTACCTATTATAGGTATGCCTCTCTTATTAGAAAATCCATAAAGGAGATGGGAAACTTTGAGAAAAGCATAGAGCAAAACCTTCTACGTTTTGCATGAGACTTGAAATATGATGAATTAATATTCCAACATTAGAGTCATCTACACCAAAAACACTGGAAAAAAATAAATTGTCCTGTAGTGATCCAGTCAATGATCGATATTAATGTGATTGCAAGGATGTCAGAATTGAAACATTTCTGTTTGCCAACAGCTTCTTAGCAAGTTCATCTTGTGCAAACTAACAAAGAATGGGAAAGAAAACTGCAGACTTATAGATATATGACTTTTTTTTTAATAACCAAAGTTGCCTTTAAGGTGCATACAGTAGATCAAGTCAACTGGATAAATAATTATTTAAACCTTTTTTTTTTCTGGTTGAATTCATTTATGGGTTCAATTCTGGTCCTTCATATACATTTCTTGTTTTCTGTGTTTTAAACAATGCTAAAATTATAAACAATAAGTTCCAATATCTTTAACTCAATAAAATATCATTTGAACATTCAAGGCTTGGTACTATCTTGGAAAATGAGAACTACAGAAAAGCTTAAGGTGATTGCTCAACACTTTTGATACTTAAATCCTATCTCCATTCACAATGTGACCCTGACGGGAAATACATCTATGTCTCTATGCATATTTATGTAAAAATATGTATTTAGGTATACTTGAGAAGGTCTTCACTATATAATTATACCATATTTTTTTGTTATTGTTTGAATTACTCATGATTTTATTTTTAAAGTAATTACCCCCATTGTTTTTAAATACATCTTCTGTCATTGTATTTAGAACAGAGTCTGAACGCTTGAATAGATTTAAAGTAAGAATCAACCTTGTGTACCAGTGGCAATACAAGGCTTTATGTGGCTGTCTGTTTTTGGGAATTCACTGCTTCATGGTTTAAACATCAGTAGAGAAGCAGCTGCTTGAAAGCAAAAGAGCTACATATTCTTGACTAAAATGCTAAATTTGTGTATATATAATTTATTTATTAACCAGCTCCCCATCACAGACAGACACTAAGCACAAGTCCAGCAAAACACAGGCTTTATTTAGTGGGAAACACTTTTCACTAGTTCCTATCTGCTCAACTCAGTACAATAAAGCACAGCAATATACACAGCACTTTGTTGGCTTTGGCTTCTCCTTGTCTTTCTGCCTCCACTCCTTCTCTGGCAAGCATTGTCCTCTCACTCCTGACTCTTGCTCTCCGAATGAAGGCAGGCGGCTCCTTTTATCTTGCACCTTGAAGTACTCCAGGTGGCTTGTTAACAAAATCCAGAAGCACTCTCAGGTCTGGAAGAAGCCCAACAAAGTAGATCCTGGCATCCCCCACATGACTAAATAGGTCTGTGCTAAACTCCAACTCCCATGGAGCCCTTGGAAATCCGAGCCACCATTTCAACTTCGAGAGTCTGCCAGTTATCACTCTAGGGATGCAGTGTCCCGCACAAAAAAAATATAAAATATAGTGTGTGTGTATATAGTATTCATGTATATATTACACATATATATAAATACATTTTGAAATTGCAAAGAAAACAGAAACATAAGAAAACAACAATTTATTGCCTTTTGCTCAATGGTGGGTGACACACCCCATGACAATGTAATAAGTATGTTCAGAGAAACGAAAGTCAGGATAGATCTGGGGAATATTTGTCATGTTTAGAGGCTGAGTTAAGAGTTAAAATTTAATTTTAAAAAGTTTTCTTTGAATTCTCATTAATGACCATTCTTCATCCAACACCTGAAAGCTGCAGTAATTCAAAATGTAAACATATATTCTTGAAAGATTGTTATCTCTAGTACAGTATGTAAAAAGACATCTTTTTTTGTAATTTTTTCATGATTTAATTCCTAATTTGTAATATTAATGAAATAAATCTAAAATAATTTGTAAATATAATGTTAAGCTAGATGTAAGAAAATATACTGTATATTCTAAATGTAATTTTTACTTGTCAATTAAACTTTTCTGTTTTTTTCCTTGCACCTTGCACGTACAAGCTCAGTTTTCCCAGAACCATGTACTGAAAAGTTTGTTTACAGAAAACAGGTGGATGGCTGTATGGGTGTTTGACTTTTCCATATCAAAAATTAAATCATTTTTCCATCATTTTATAGGTAGCACGTCTGCTGTAGTATATATAGTTGTTTGCTTAAAACCAAGTCTTTTATTTTTGGTTTTGATAAATATAACACATACATAATATACCACTGAGCAATATTCCTGAGTGGCCCATCAGATTTTTTTTTTTCTATAGACATACTGCAAAACAAATTTGCCTCTTATCTTTTGAACTGTAGTGGCTACTGAGTGTCATTAAAGTACAAGGAAATTGACATTCTGCTTGAGTCTTTATTAAAAAAAAACCCTTATCCTGTCTGAATTGGTGTATCTAATTCACATGGCCCTTTTACTGTTATACTAAAAGTCATGGGAGACTTGATGATCAGTAGTCTTTATCACCACCATCTGGATACTTTGTAACATAGGTCTATGGGAGACATTCCTTTTTTATGTATCAAGGAATGTTTGAAACTGAATTTCTCACACTCCTTGTTGCATTCATTTTCTGTTGTATATGAGAGGATATAGGTATCATATTTAAAAAACAGACAAAGATTGCATTACATTGCACCATTCACAGTCAACAGCATCAAATGATATTCAGATATAACACTATCATATTACAAGTTTAAAATGCACATATAAGAGATTTTAATAAATGTAGATATTAAGTTATAATGTACATAAAAATACCCTTTAATAAGAAAACAAGAAACCTCAATCCATATGTTGCTTTTCATCAAGTCATCCATCATAGTCCTTTACTTATTTATTGAGCTGCTTATTCTAGTACAATTTTAATAATTAGGCTTTCTAAGGTTTAAATAGCAGTTCTTAAATTGACATTAAAAATCTTGTAATATGACTGGATAGTTTCATTAAACTGTTTTTGATGTAATTTAACCTGAAAATTTTCAAATGCATTTTGTACTAGTGAATTATATTCATTATATTCTCTGAAAAGAATGCTGTCTGTAGTGTTACTTTTAAATCAAGTAAATCAAAAAATCCTACCCTGAGGCTGTTATATTACATCTTTATTTGTTTTTTGTTATTTTTAACAGTTTCTGGTTAAATAGCAGCTTGTCATCCTTTGACTCTATCTTAGTGAGTCAAATAATGTCTTCATTATTAGAATTTTTGACTTATTTCCATTTTACACTGATGAACCAAGGCTCCTGTCTATTCCTCAACTATACTGTAACAAATATTAAAAATTATGAATGAGATCTCTGCGCATAACTGCTCATGGAGTAGGTTTAGTGATGTACTGTCTCTTGGGAGACTCTTCAAAACAGAAAGGGCACAATAATATAATTTTTCTGTAGTTGTGTTTGTTTTATAGCAGATAAACAAATTTATATGCATCTTTCGAAATATATAGATGGTACTAATAAGAATAACACTTACCCTTGTTAAAAAACTAAAAGTACTTTGAGATTTAGGAATCATAATTGTATGGAACAAATGTTTAACAAAGGGCAGACCAATGCACATCCAGACACATTCATTCTCAGGCCAGCTAGCTTGGCCATTCAACCTGGGCACAGTGAAACATACAAAACAATTCAAATTAATAAGAAAATTCAATTCTCTAATTATAATTCTATAAAAATTCTTGAATCAATATTTTGGGTTAGGTAATTTTTTGTTAGTTTTATTTATTTATTTATTTATTTTTTGCAAAATACTGGACAATCTAATATTCGTGTAAATTTTTGAGTGTTACTAAATTATACAGTCCATAAGTAAGTAGTACTTTAGCTCAATAACAAGATAAGCTAATTTTTCTGTTTTCTGTACTTTAGTTCAGTTAGGAGTGCATTTTCAAAATGTACACACTTATTCTCACATTTTCCAATATTTAAGATGGGATACTGAAATACAAGGGAATATTTTGTGATATTTTAGAAAGTCATTCCTGAGCCATGAAGTTTATAACTAAAACATGCCTCTGTGCTCATTTTCAGCATGACTGGCTTATTAAAGAAAACTGAATGCATGTAGAGCACTAATATCTGTTATTTTTCACTTTGTTTGCTAAGAATGGATTAATTACAGTAAATATCAAATGGCATGTTGTTCATGAGGTGGCACGGTGGCACAGTGGTAGCGCTGCTGCCTCGCAGTAAGGCGATCTGGGTTTGCTTCCAGGGTCCTCCCTGCGTGGAGTTTGCATGTTCTTCCCATGTCTGCATGGGTTTCCTCCCACAGTCCAAAGACATGCAGGTTAGGTGGATTGGCGATCCTAAAATGTCCCTAGTGTGGGTTTCCTCCCACAGTCCAAAGACATGCAGGTTAGGTGGATTGGTGATTCTAAATTGGCCCTAGTGTGTGCTTGGTGTGTGGGTGTGTTTGTGTGTGTCCTGCGGTGGGTTGGCACCCTGCCCAGGATTGGTTCCCTGCCTTGTGCCCTGTGTTGGCTGGGATTGGCTCCAGCAGACCCCCATGACCCTGTGTTCGGATTCAGCGGGTTGGAAAATGGATGGATGGATGGATATATATATATATATATATATATATATATATATATATATATATATATATATATATATATAATATTAATTATACATGTAGAGTCTACAAATATATTTTTATCCACAGGAAAATATCAGTAATAATAAAAGCATTATCAGAAAATATTTTTCAAAGAAACTCATTAGTTTAAATTTTCAAATTAATTAAAAAAAGTTTGTTTTTTGTCAACAAGAAATAGAGGAAAGATAGGTATTTGTCATGGCAATCAAATGCAATCTAACACATCAAATTCAGGCAAGTGTCTACTAATAGTAATTAAAAGAGGCTGCAGGATTTAAAAAAATCCAGATGTCATTTGTTCAGATTTTATAATAGTTATGCATCAAAGTAAAAGGAGAGGGTCTGTGTGCCTAGTGAGCTAGGAAATTGTGGCTTTTTTTGATTTTTTAAGCTATGTTAACCCTGTTAGTGCCTTTTTATTAAAAAAGATCAAGAAAATCATCAATTGTTTCAGGTTCTGAGATCAATGATGGACTCTAACTGATGTGAGCTTTTATATTCAGAGCTCAGTTCAATGTCAAAAGTTACTGTAAAGGAGATAATACCAGTTGATCAAGATATTTTGATGAGATAATAAGAGAAAGGATGAAAGAATTAAGGAGATTAGATAATTATGGAGAGTGTAAGCTTTGCTTCCTTTGGTAATTCCTGTTTACAGCTGATTATTAAGCATGGAAGATTTGGTTATAGTAACAGATCAGGTAATATAAACCATCTAAAGGTTTGTGAAGGCAAACTATGAAGACATATTCATTACAAATTTTAAAAGTGAAAACTAATTAGTAGTAGTTTAATATTCTGGAGAAAACAAAGTCGCAAATAAATATGTTGAGGTGACAGAAGCATGGCGTACTTGTAGAGCACATGAAAATCAGGTTACAGTATTTTACTTTACACCTTTTGCTAATTTCTAATCCTTCCATACATACCTCCAAATAGACAACAGAAAGACAAAACACATTAGAAGAAAATAACACTTAGTTTTCATTTTAATGCCAATTTACCTTTCTAATGTAAAGCTGTTAAAGTATAGGGATGCAGCACATCTCCACTCAAACAAGATTAAAAAGTCATTTATAGTCAGTTGATAAGTTTTGGTCTTTTCAGCTGTGTCAGGTAACTTGGTTCACAGGAAAAATGGTCTAAAGGCTGGATGGCTGAATGAATTGTGTCAAGGCAGAATTAACATATTTAACCAATATTATAGACAGTTAGTCAGTAATGGGGTGTGTCAATTGGAAAGTAGTCCGATAAATGATGCAGTAATCAAAAAATAATTCCTTGCTTCTCTATGTTACTAGACCATTTAAAGCATAGATCACAGTATTGATCATGGATTATATTTACTTTTCACTACATAAACACCTACATACAGTACAAACATAGATATCAGAGCCACCAACACTTAGTAATAAGTGCCCAACGTAAATATTTAGAAGAATACATTGGAGAATACAGAGGTCAGAATCCAAAACTGAAAGGCTCCAGCAGATCGTCATCATTAATATTTTGGTTAAGCAGAAAGGAAATTGGGAAGAGTACTTAGTGGTTTTAGACAGAAAAGGAATTGTAGATTTCGGATGAAAGCCACATTAGATTTATTAAGTGTTAGCTTTTTCAGTCCAGGGACAGCTGTTATAATTTAGAAAGCATTTATTCCTGTAGCCTATTGAACTTACAACCCCAGGGTAGCAGTTTTATTTCTGTCCAGTGACCCTGAGCAGTTTCCATGAGTAGCCTGTGCCGTGATTGTACAAGCAATACAATACAATTGTTTTTTACTGCACTTAAGATGTTTTTTTGCCATTAAACGTGTAGTCAACATTGTCCATTAGCAACACTGAATGGAATCCGTGCAAATCTGTGAAATGAAAGAAGCAGTATAGTCCATAAGAAGAGGTTGGGGCTCACAAAGATTAGACTGAAATGAGAAAGAAACTACAGTGGTATCTGGCGTGAGATAATGTAAATAGTGATAAATTAAAATGGGAGACATAACAATGATTGTTTAAAAAATGAGAAGTATATCTACATCTAAGTTGAAAAAAGTAAAAATCACAGAAAATAATGTGCTCCCTTTGTGCTCTGCCTGTACTGAAGTTTTTACGTTTTGCAAGAAACCTTGGTAAACCTTGCAGCTTACTGAGCTCCTGACAGTGACAAAGATGAGAGCAATAAAACATTATCAGACTTTTCCTGTTGTCAGCTTATACACAACATCACAATATCTGAGAAATTCTCAAGTAATAATCACATTTTGATAATGGTAACAAAATCTATGATGACGATCATTTTGTTGAAAAATAACAATAAAGAAATTGTTTATTACATAAATATCCATATTTAGATAAAGTATGCTAGCAAAGGTCAAAACACAGAGATAAGTTAAAAGCCACATAAAGACGTATTGAGCTTGATGCAATATTTTTTCTATTTTCTGTAAAGTGTTTCTCCTTCATTGTATTGTAAATATCCAATATCTCTACCCAGCTTTACCTTACTAGTAAACCTACGTTTTCTTTTTCACCCTCCTCGCTTATTTTATTGATTGCATAGCAGAAATGAAATCCTGGTTTTCTTCAAATTTTCTTAAATTAAATAGTGACAAAACTGAGGTTCTCTTCATTGGTACAAAATCAACATTAACCAAAACCGATAATTCTTCATTTGTTATTGATAATTCCTCTGTCTCCCCTTCCCCACAGGTTAACAGTCTGGGTAGTCATCCTTGACAGTACTTTTCACTCTTTTCAATCCCACATCAATAACATCTCCCGGTCTGCATATTTCCCACCCGCATAACATTAATCGTATTCACACCTCCCTCACTCCCCACACCACTGCTATTCTTGTTCATAGCCTTGTCACTTCTCGTTTGGATTATTGCAATTTCCTTTTCTTTGGTCTTTCTTGCAAATCTCTTTATAAGTTTCCAGAATTCGGCTGCCCACATCATTACTAGAACCCCCTTTATTCATCATATCACTCCCGTCTTGCAGCAGTTTCACTGGCTTCCAGCTAAGTTCTACATTCAATTCAAAATTCTTCTGTTAACTTTTAAGGGTATCCACAACCTTGCCCCTCCATATCTGTCCGACATCCTCCATGTTGCCATTCCCTCCCGTACCCTTAGATCCTCTTCCTCCATCCACTTGACTGTTCCCTTCGTCCGTCTTACCACTATGGGGAGCACAGCATTCAGTTGCTCTGCTCCCAAGCTCTGGAACTCACTACCATCTGAGCTTGGAAATATTGAATCATTCTCACTTTCAAATCTAAACTTAAAACTCATTTGTTTAAGACTGCTTTTTCTTTTTGACTACAATTGCTGTGTCTGATTTTAAATTTTGTATTTTAGTTTTGTTTATAATGTGTGTTTCATCTATTGTCCGGTGTCCTTAAGTGTTTAGAAAGGTGCCTACGAAAAAATAAAATTTATTATCTCTCTATTATAAAAAAAATATCCTGTGAGAGGGAATGACTAGGAGATGATATGTGATCTTCACGTTAAGATCACGGAAGATAGTTAAAAGACCCACAAGGACCTTAAACATGAGACATTGTGCCAAGAGATTAACCCAGGACCATCTCGTGATGACGTAGAACATGAGATTCTTGCAAGACACGCCCTACTTACAATCTATCAAATAAGACAACGGGGCAGTAAAACATTCAGTCTTGTGAAGTATTTGAGCACACACAGATCCAGGGTCTCAGCGCATGTAAAGTGTATAAGGACAAAACATTATAAATGAAACATCGACGAATAAGCGAAGAAGAAAGCAGTGCGGAGAAAAGAGACTCAAAAGCGTTGGAGAGAAAAAGAGCAAAAAAGAAAAAATAATCTAGGTGCAAATTCAGAAAATAAGGCAAGTAATTATCAGCCCGTAACAAGTGGAATTGAAACAAAGCACGTCCAATTGGGCTCAGAATTAAAAGACAAAGTAGAACTTCATAAAGACGTTCATAAACATTGCCGCTATACACATGCAGGGCAGATTATGAAAGCAGTGGAATTCGAAAGGCTCAGAAAAAAAAAACATACGTGTGATACAAAAGTGGAGAAAGTTAAAGAATATGAAAGTAGGAAAATTAGAAAGTATAAAAAAAAAGAAAGTAAAGATCGCAGTAGTGCAAACAAGTGGAAATTAATACTCAAAAAAGGGAAAATAATCAACACGGACCAGGTGTCATTGAAAAAAAAGCAGGACAAAGCGAGGTCAGAAATAAAAGACAAAGTAGAAACAAAGTAAAACGTCATAAAGAGGTTACAAAACAAAAGGGCCAAACACATGCAGAGCAGGTTACAGATAATTCAGGATAGGTTTCTCTGTTTGGAATTTCAGCACAGACAAAGCGATCTACATCATCATCAGTTAATAATTTTTAATTATTCGCCTTTTCGTTATTTCTCTGAGTAGTAATTTCTCTTTCTTTGCGCTAATGCGATGTTTACTTTCTTTTGTTTTCTTTGCACTGTATGCTTTCATATTCTGTATCTTGCTCTGCATGTGTTTCGCTCCTACATTTTTTTTGAGTCTTTTGAATTCCAGTTGTCATTATCTCTAACCTGACAAAGTCGTGAAACACATGTCTCACTGACCTCATTTAAAAGATTCAGCATATTGGGACTCGAAAGATTCCAAATATTGTTTTTACTTAAGTTCTGAAATAAAAGTGAAACTAATGAAATAGCAATAATTCAAAGAAAAAAAAAATCTTAAAAGTGTGTATCCGAAAAACCAAACACGGGGGTTGGTGAGCGAAGCGAGCAGGTGGCAAAGCCCCCTAGTTATTATTATTATTATTATTAAGTATTATGTTATTGCTTGGGCACAAAGCAAAACTCAAGTTAGTGATCCACCTTTTCTGGCTCAGGGTACCCTAACACGTGAGTTTTTTTTATTTTCAGTTTATTTTATTATTTTGTTTGTGTTTGGTGACTGCATTGTTGCATTTTTGACATTGTTTTTCTATGAGAATGGCCATTTTGTTGATGCTGTCAGGATCCCGTTGCCACCCCATTACCAGAAATGATACAACATGAGATGTCTTCAAGTTTCCACTACAAAAATGGCAGTACGTTTATCCTGGCTATTCTTGGTTTTGATCTCTTTACTTTCTTCCATGAAGTATGCTACAACAGTGGAGGGTGAAATTAACTTCCAGTTTAAATTTAGTTCAGGGCTTTCTGCTATATTTATTACGCTGATTTTGTTTGGTGATTTGGTGTCTAACATTTGGATTTTTTGGTCTCTTTCACTCTCTCTCTCTCTCGGTTTCCAGCTGTTCCCTAATTCTGATTTTACCAGTTACTTCTCTGAGATTTATATTTTAGTATTATACATTTCAAATCACTCTCAGGTCACTTTCCTTTTGCAAATGTGTCCTCAACACTTAGACGGTGCTCCATTACATCACACACTTAACACACATGTGGAATATGATGGAAAATGTGGTCATACAGTGAAAATATACACAGACATTGTGAGAAAATGCACAGTCCAAACCAAGGTACATGGAGTTTTGAAATAGCAGGACTAACAGATGTATCCCATGCTGCCTAAAATGTAACTTTACTAATTGCAGTTTTGTAAAAATAATATATGTAAAGATAATGAACAATTTAGACACTTGCCAAGCATTATTTTGAAGCACTTCATCCTTCAAAGATATTGATTTCCTTTTTCTGTCTTAAAGAATACAATAACACTGACATAAAGGTATTTAAACACACATAAACAGAATTTTCAATTATTTATGTGCTTTTAATGGACTAAGCTGATAAAGTATCCTAACCATTCTACAAAATTTAGAGTCGTTACCTTTTCTGATGATTTTGGAGGATAGCACTTAAAGTAAAAGGCCAGCAGGTTAAATGTTATCCTCAGTGTAATTTATTTCCTTTTTCTTTGTATGTTTTTGGATGGGGAAAGGATAGAGCTATGCCAAAACTTCATGTGGGCCACCTCATCCTTCTTTTCCAAAAAGTGCATGTATGTAATTCTTTCATGTCATTGGTCCTCAAGTACTTTTTGCATGTCTGCAAAAATATACAGGTGCTTATTATGTAAGCACTAGTATTTTTCAATATGATGTTTTTCTGTAATCCTCTTGATGTCTTCACTTTTTAAGCAGTGTTACTAAAAGATTAATGCAGCTTTAGACTACTTATAGTGCAGAGACACAACTCATAGTACTTCAAAATTATAGATTAAGAACTATCTTTATTTAAGATCAGAACATTAAGTCATTCACCACTGCTGTTTTGTTTAGTTATCAATATTTTCATTATTTTTTTCAACTGGCACCAGAATGTTGTTGACATGTTTATTTATTTTTTAAACTATGATATTATGTTGAATTTAGTTTTTGTTTATGTATAATTTTATATTAATTTTATTGGTGTTTTTTATTTTAAGAAGTACTGTACAGTAATTTCTAGAAACTGAAAATAAGTAATTTATTTTGAGCACTATTAGAGGGCTATATAGACCCGTTGGTTTGGCAGGTGTTACATTACTGTAAATACTCAGTACATTATTGTTACTGCTGTTCACTGTTGGGGTTACATAGACACAAAAGGCTAAATATTTAACTTCATGGATCTTTATCATTAATCACTATGTTGTCAGAAAGGGCATGTGTGGTGATAAATTGCTATACACCAGAGTAATACCTTACTAATGCATCACAGGCCATCCAGTACCAAGCTGTAAACAAAGACAACAGGAATTAGTCACCGAGTCTCATCCAGCAAGACAGCTTCATAAAAGTTTAACTAATGTAACTCACAATGTACTGTTAACATTTGCATGTAAAGTGTAAACAAATGCAGAAAATGTATATTCTAATTCATATCAAGTTACTATATTTATTGTCTCCCTTATCTTTTTCAACGGTGTAATGCAGTGTCTGAATATATAGCACTGCTGAAGGCTGTTGTTTTAATACAGACCTGTACACTTTTTTGGAGTTTGCAAATACTCAGTGTTTTCATGGTTATTCTTTGGCTTTAAGGCCTGTCACACTGTGCATTATATGAAAACCTACCTATTTTAGCTTCTGGAAAGAAAACCTTTTACTATATGTTGAATTATGCTTTCTCTTGTCCTGCAACCCTGGCCCACTGCCTATGTTCCTTTGACTGAAAATCACACTTATTTTTAAATTTTTTGTATTGCCTTTATTTTTCCATAAATATTAAGTAAGAGAAGGGTTGTTCCTGATCCCACATAAAAGAATGGATTACCCCTGGATGCCTTTTTGTTTACTTTTATAGCAGTATATAAAATAAAGGACATTTGTCGCATAATTGGCAATGTGTTAAAGAAGCAGCAGTCCAAAATGTGTACAGTTTTAGGGCAGAGAGAGAAGTAAAATAAAAACTACCAAGGGTCTGATGCCAAAGAGCAACTAACTTAACTAAGATAGCTCAAAATGTGAATAAAAAAAGAGAGTTAAAGGTCTGATCTCGAAATAGATTAACACTAACATTCTGTTGTTTTGTTAGCAAAATATCTACATAGTTGCAAAATAAAAGTATAGTCACTGCCATACATACATACATGTATTCAATGACAGCAACACTTCATACCTCCAATTCACATTACAGGTCACAACCATGAGAAAACTCTCATAATAGTGGGTAAAACATCATATTAACAAACAAAAAAATATTGACAATGTGAAAAAATCTGTCCCAAAACCTTAAAATAATGGCACAAAAAATTTCAGATTGTTGGCAAAATATTGCAAGGTCTCAATATTTTTCCCCCAAAATTAACTATTTTTGCCGAGGGTGTGAATTAAGATCTGTGTGAGCAATTGTTGTCCTCTATTGCTAGAATTGTCATGAAACTTTTCAGAAGTTTTTTAAAAGCTTTAACTTGAAAAAAGAGACATCTTAAGCAAACAACAAAGTTGGATATAGCAAGTTGTAAAGAACACTGATAGCCCTGTGTATATTTTTGTCTACTTAGTTATTTTTTTCCAGCAGAAAAGCTTTAATCTTCTGTGCCTCCTGTAAAAATATACAGATTAAAGTTATATTTACAAAATCAATTATAACATTTATGTTATGAGTTATGAATTTGATTTTTACTAAATATTAGGACCTTTTTATACGGACCACTTTTTTCTTAATAAAAAATAATAATAAAAGCTGATAGCATTTTCTGGATCCAGATATTTAGTGGAAATTAGCACATTCAGCAGTAAAATGTGTAAAACAGAGAATTTACTTTACGTGCTTTAATTTGGATATAGATCAATATATCTGGAGAATAATGTAATTTACACATGCTGGGCTGGGAGTGTTTTTTGCTGGTGAGTGTCTAGTACGGGGTTCATAGTTATAACTATTATGTGTTGAACTTAAAATTCAGGCCTTTGTAAAAGAAGGGAATTTAAGTATTTTCTGGTTTGAATTACTAATGATTCATATTGAGAATGGGGGTGTGCCTGCATGCTCAACAGATTTCAGGTATACTTCAAGTTCACCAATTTTCTTTGTGATGGAGCCATTAATAAGAAATTGTGAAATTATGAAAGCCAAGTAAATGAAGACAGCATCAACTACAGTATCATTATTTAAAGGTGTAAATTCTTTCAGGTTAGCTGCAGAGTTTCTGGCAGAGATCAAAATTTTGAAATACTTCATAACAAGATCTAATGGAAAGTAGAGAATCTAATGGTATATCAAATATGTCAAAAGTAATATTGGCTTGATGTAAGCTGTGCCCTGAGGTAGTACAAGTGTTTCTTCGCACATGGTCTTCGAATGTCAAACTATAACAAATTAGCGCAATGACCACACATATTAACCTGAGAAAAAGCACAATGCAAACTAGAACATTCTTCCCTTGGGTCGAAGTTCATCAAAAATAATGTCTTTTAAAAAAAATTTCTTTTTAAATCCCCAGTTAATTAATTGCATTCATAATTCACAAAAAGTAAAAATGCCTTAATGGTTCCATATCAGAATTAAAAAAAAACAAAAAAACGGGAAATTAGATTAAATAAAATGGGTGATTGTGATGGACAAAAAATAGAGACACAGTCATTATGAAAGATAAGTACTAATGGCTAAAAATGGTCAATGACCTCTGTTGCTTTTTTGGGTTCTCTGTTTCATTTCCTGAATTGTGAGAAAAGCTATAGTAAAGCAGGTTAGAGAAGAAAAGGTTTCAGTCCAGCTGCACCAGCCATTTGTATAACTAGTCTCTTAGCCTTTTGCAAGTGTGCCATTGAAGGGCTGAAGTCCAGGGATAGATAAGCTCACTTCAGAGTGCATATTGGGGTAATTTCTGAAGTCATGAAGATCCATCCAACAGTCTGTATAATTAAGGGCATTATCGGGGTTTTGTATGAGGAAAGTCACCATTACCAGTATACATTATGTGACATATTTCTATTATGAGAAAAAAAAAATCTAAATCTTGAAAAAGGATTGTTCTGGGTTCCCCCCCTAGTGCATATCCTGTATCTGTATCCTCCATGATGCCAATGAGAAAAAATACTTGTTGTTGTGATTATCTGTCTATCTATCCATCCATCTTTTTTTTTTTTTGTTTTTCACTGTTAACTTTAGGTACGTCATGGTGGATTGCTGAAAGGTCTTCCTGAAAAAGATATGACAAAGTGTTGAGGTAGTCTTACATAAATCTCTTAATATAATCACAATAGGCTGCCAAAGAAGGATTGCCAGCTTCTCTTTCAGAGGAAGCCATAGTGCAGGGTGCTTTCTCCATAAGACTTGAATTTTACCAGGTGGTCTCATATGCTGAGAGGACATTAATGATTCTGTATTAAAATGTGATATATATTGGGTAAGAAATGATCGGTCCCAGGGAACTTTTTAACAATCATCCAACCACCAGGGGCCAGATCTACTATGAAACTAATGAGACTTAAGCTTCAGGGCCCCTAATCCTAAAGGGGTCCCAAAAGCGACTTTAGTCCACATTGCTTAAAACTTATGGGTGTCTACTGTATGAGAAGATGCTTTTCAAAAATTATATTAATAATACAGTGTACTTTAATACAACCTAATAGTTAAATAAAAATTTAAAGGTTGTTAAACCATCATGTAGGCTAGCCATAAACGAAAACATTCAAATTAGGGATGCTTCATTCTAAAAATATTTCATATAAAATAATTAACATTTATGACAGAAGTTAACATTATTATCCATCCATCCATTGTCTCCCGCTTATCCGAGGTCGGGTCGCGGGGGCAGCAGCTTGAGCAGAGATGCCCAGACTTCCCTCTCCCCGGCCACTTCTTCTAGCTCTTCCGGGAGAATCCCAAGGCATTCCCAGGCCAGTCGAGAGACATAGTCCCTCCAGCGTGTCCTGGGTCTTCTATTTATCTTAACTTAGCCGGAACTGAAAGAATTAAAGCATATTTCCTTGCTTGTTGTCTTTGTAAAGGACAACAATTTTATAACTCTTTATTTCTCTAAGATGTCTGAAATAAAAGATTATATTTTTATTCCTGTCTTTTTATATTTTATTTCATCATTCTATGATACATCATGCGTGTATATAGCAGTTCCCTAATTTTCACCCCCCCTCCCCCTCCATTAACTTGAAAAGTCTTTGGAATTTTTTAGTCACACCAGTGACTTTGACATGTGAGATAATCCAATACAGAAATTTTAATCAAAATCTGAGATTAGTTGTTACATTTTTTTTTAATTTGTGATGATTTGTTGTGGAACAACCCCAATTAATAAAATAACAGTGGTTACCCAGTCCTTGTTCCTGTTTGTGAAGTGGCCTGCATAACAATTCATGCTTCAGGAATCCAAAATGTAGGTCCACTACTGCCAACCTCTGTCTAGGGTCACATGCCGTCTCCATTTTGATTTATTTCAGTTTGCTCTTGGCTGACAAACTACGCTAAACATTTTAATTTTTAATTTCATCCATGTTAATGTGGCATATGTCTTGAAGAATCTTTTGCTATATATTTTGCACCATTACTATACAGTTCTTGACTCAACATTGTCTGCCTGTAGGCCTGCCCAGTGTTGGATTGTACTTGTCCATCAATATCAGATTTTCTTTACTTTTGTATTTTCAGTTTGGAAAAATCAGTGTAATTCCTAAATACTTAGTTCATGGATTATGTTTATATTTCTTTTCCTTGTCATTTCTGTTCATTTTTTTAGTATGGCTCATTTATTATGATTATTAGTGTTAATGTCTTTTTGTTAATTTATCATTTACAGCAGGTGCTAAGTTTAATGTACTATTGTTTATGTTTACACTTAGAATTAGTTGTACTATTTCTTTAAACATAATTATGTTCGTTGTATTTTGTGGGTGGCAGTTAAAGAGCCGGGACCACCCCTTGTGTCACTGCTATCGGACCGCCTCCAGCCTTAAAAAGCATGCTGGCATGAGCAAATAATTGAAGGACTCTTACGTTTTTGTCTTGTTCAGAATTCCAGATCATAACAAAGTTAATTTTTCATTTTAGTACTGATTCTAGTTTTTTTATTTTATTTTATTCACAAAAGCCTTTTTTTCTGATACGTATATATAGCCAATTTCCCATTGCTTTACTTAGATGGAAGCTTCTGACTGAGCAACAATAAATGTGTCTCACATAAAGAACAAACATTCATAGAATAACTGTTTCCCTATTCAGAGGAAATGAAATCAGGCCTTTCTCAAAGGAAAAATAGAAAATCACAGAACTAAGTCATGGATAAAATATTACCCTCTCAGTTGCACAAGCTAATGGAGTATCTCGAATCACACTCAGCAAGAACTTTGTTAAATGAGCCTTTAAATGCAGGGCGTGCATATTTTCAATGAGCTATGACAACAAAAATTCAACTGATTCAACTTTTTTCCAACTTATTAATGTTATATATTATTAGTAAGTTTTTTTTTTTCTTTAGAAAACATAATGTTAACATTTTGCTTAATGCCCGTTTAAGGAATTGTGAGTAATTGTCTTTCATTGTTACTTAATGAAGTCAATTTGTTGTTAGTGTTCCAAACCTCAACACATCAAATCTGGATCATTTGCACTGCCTTGGGTGAAAGCAAACCTCCGTAGAAAGAAAAATCAGTGCATTTTATTCTTAGGCTATCCTAGTCTTGATTATCTTATTGCATTGTCAGTCATATCGCACAAATGAAAAAGTGTAAAAGAAGCACCACTCAATAAATTGTATGCACATTTTGCATAAGTATTATATAGTATTCATATCAGAAGCAGTGAAAGTCTCAAGCTAATTGGTTAAAGCATATCATTTCCATAATAATAATTCCTGATTGATTGTATGATGCTGAATGTGAGTTCATTTTCTCATATTAAAATTTAGTCAGTTTAGTACTGGTAAGAATTCTTGTTCTGAATTAAACTGCTGAGTACTTTAACTGGCTTAGAAGATATGAATTCACTTAAAACTTTATTATTTTCCACACATATGTCAGTGACTGTGTGCTACATTGTATAACTTAGATATTTTATCCACAATTTCCTGTTTTTATTTAAGTTTCATCCTATTGCTTATCTGTTTCTGAAGATTTAAAAATACAACCAAAAAAAAAAACATTCATTGTAAAGTGTGTGTATATCAGAAAAATGGCTTTGTGTTTTTTACTTCTATCATACAATTTCTATAGACATGGGCTTCATTCTTGGCTTTTTCATGGTGTTTTGCACATTGTCAGTGGGATTTCTCCAGGTCCTCTAGTTTTATTCCATATCATGTGACATGAATGTGAATGCATTCCAGCCATAATTAAACCCTATAATAAGCCTAATGTTGTAAGTATAAGCTTATAATTCCCATGGCTATGTAAGGGAAAAGGTGGATTTAGAAAATGGACACATAAATATAGTTGTTTTTATCAGTTTCCCAAAGTAATTGGCTTCTTGTTCAACTTCAGATCTTTGTTAATCTGGCTACCAGTTACTAATTGAATCAACAACTGTTTGTTATTTTTCAGACAGTACAATGATAGCAATAAAGATTCAGTGTAAAGCCTAACATAATTGTTACATCCTTGTTTCCTAATTACTGAACCATGCTACATTATGATTAAAGTGAATTGATAAAGATGTTAGAATGATTTTATAAATGGGAATTAGCTATTATACACGTGCTAACTGGATTAAATATTTCACATTTTACCACACAACTTTGTTTTAGATTTTTTCCTATTCTGTGTAGTCACTTTTTTAGTTTATAAGACTTATAAGTTATACACTTGATGCACAAGTATTTTGGTTTTGGAGAAAAAATTTAAGGATAGAGAGAGAGGATGAGGTTAAAGGATAGTATGAGGCTTGCCTACCCTAAATGGACACCTGTGAAAATGGTTAAAGATTTCAGATTTATACTTTAACTGGTGGTCACCATGCTGCTACAAGACCGCTCTTAGGTGTGCACTGAATAGGAACTCCTAGATTAAATGGCACATTCTACTCTTAGGCAAAGGTGTCTGAATTTCTGTTCTTGGCTATGTGGTGACCTCATCAATTACTTTACCATTCTAAGAGGCATTGATAATGTGTAACAAGCAGAACCCTTCAGTGTGTATCAAAGTCAAGTGATGTGAGTTTGTACACTGGAGGAAAAAAAAAATTTAGTTCAAGTTTGACATCAAAATTTTAGAATTTGGCCACCCAATGATAGATTACAAATTACAACTTTGTTTCCATTGTATTCTATCTTATGATTTGGAATCAGGGTGTGAGGCCCCTAAAGGATTCATAAGCCAGGCCAGGTCTCAACTGCCCGCATACAATAGGCCTTACCCCAAATAGCTTAAAACTCAATTCTACTGGCCTTCTTCTCAAAGTACCTCTTAAGTGAAAGCAAAACCATAGGAAAATCTTTGGCTTAAGGAAACTGTCCTCAAAAAATCTTTGTTAATCAAAATGTGTATTCAAAACAAGAAATATTTTCAAAATTGCTCAAAGAGCAAAAGGGATTTGCCTAAAAGGTATTCCAAAAGCAAACAAATCAGAATATGCTAAATCACAGAAGAATCCAAGAAACAGTGTGAAAAAATAAGTAAAACTAGTAAATCTTAAAGAAAAAAAAACAATATTGAAATGATTGCAGTAAACTTCAATGCACCACTTCTTTGCTCTTCTTTTCTTTGGATTAAATAGATAGGGGGAGTGATAATATCAGGGTGGCCTTGTCTCTTGAGGTACCACCCACAAAACACAAGGGACTTAAATACAACATTCTTAATATAAAACACATAATTACAATAAATAAATGAAAAACACTTAAAAATAAACCAAGGAGACATAGAAAAATAAATAGAGGCCGGGTAACACATCATTGCTGACACATAACAGTTTGTCACCAGTGTATCAGTTTGTAGCCCTCTTTAATGCTTTATATCTACTTTTCACTTTGACCTCCCCCAGACCTAAACATAATTTACAAAATTAAAGAGCATTTAACATGTGGAGATTACATTATATTAATTTTTTTAATAACTTTATCCTCATAACGAGGCAAAAATGTGAACTGAATGATAACTTTGGTAACCCTGCCCACTTCATATCATATAACACATTAATCGAATTAGCACTGATAAACCTTATGTAGTTCCGTTTATTCTTTACTTAAGCCATGGATGTTTTTTGTCCCAAGTAAACACTGGTACAGACATTTCAATGTCTGAGGAAAAAAAAAGAAAAGAAAATACATTACAGGAAGCATGAGCTGCACGATGGGGTTTCAGATTAAACCTGAAAATCAATATCATATTATTTCTCTCAATTAGACAATGATTATTCTCCTCAGGCCGAATCTTTATCTTTCTCCTGCCTGTTCTGTTGAGAATGCAAAATGATGAATAAAAATAATTTAAAATCCAGAGGCTGGATGCAATATTAATGTGTCTTACCTTCACTTGTTGGAGATAAAAGTAGATAAGAATATCCATGGTCACAAATGTCTAATTCACTTACACAGCTAAGCATTAATATAAATGAAGTATCCAGCATATACAAATTGTACAGAAGATTTTATTTTTCTTGTAAAATAAAAGCAGAACTGACATTGCACTGTACCAAATACAGCTTACATTAAATTGATACTGATGAAGTAGTGAGAAAAAAAAGATTAAGCAATAGAGCAATAAGTATAATATAACAGCCTATTAAATAGAGTATTAAATTCAACTACAAGCTTGTATAAATAATTTTCCAAAAATACTTGGTTTTAAGTACTTATCTTGCAAGATTCAAATGTATGGTTTTCATTATAAGCATACACATTTATAGTATTGAAGAGATTTGAAAAAAATGTATTTACGATTTATTTATTTATTTTTTTTAACTTTAAAATATTATACACAAATACTACTACTAATAATAACAATCCAAAGGCTTCATGGTCCCAGTTTGATGTTTAGAAAAAGCTGCATTGAGAAAATAAGTTGAGAAAACCTAGTGCAATATCAGAACTGTCATGCATTTAATAAAAGTGTTTTATGAAAAGTAATGTAAAGGGAAATTAAAACTGAAAATAGGATCAAGAAAATATCAAATTATTTCCATAGCTATCCTGTCACCTTCAAAAAACATTGAAAATATTTCAGTTATCTTACGCAATTGACTTGGCTTCTTTTTTCTGTTTTCACTGTATTTTACTGTTTTAATTATCCATCTATTTTAAAGTTAATTCATTCATTTTTGTTCTTTTGTCCATTACATGGATGAGTGGTTTTCATCGTAGTAAAAGGCATGAAGCAGGATGCCATCCCATGACATGCCATATTTAGACACATACCCTAATCATAACTTCAAACTGGGAAATTTTTGAAAAACAAATTAACCTAACATTGATCTCTTTGTTGCACCTAGACTATTTATGATTTTTTTTAAAAATATGTATTACACCAATATTAGCAAAATAAAAATAAAACAAGTATTCCCTCAGAGCTCAGAGTACTAAAAAATACATTGAAATCTTTAAAATGATTTAAGTAATGTACAGTATATCTTATGGGACTACACATCTGTATTATAAAGACACACTTAATATAAGAAAAGTAACTGATGATTGTAAGATTCATTAGTCAAGTGTGTGAAATACTACAGCTGCTTTTTACATTCCTCAATGTGGCTGTTTAATGCGCAAGTCAGTTCACTAAAAATGCATTGACAATTTTGATGAATTCATCCATCCTTAGTTAGAAATACTTATCTTGTTCACTGCAGCAGGTGATTTCCCTGAGCTGGTTGGTAGTATTTTACAGAGCTCATTTGATTTACATTTCTATATCCAAAAACAATGCTAAAAATTTACAGGCATCACCCTTAAACTACTGTAGTTTGTATTTATTTTATTGTTTACATTTGAAGTAAGTGGCACAAAGCATATTACATTTCTGATCTGTTCATTCATCTTTATCATTATATGCTGTATTTTAATCAAATAGAAAAAGCATTATGAACTATGAAAATGGAACTACTATAAAATACATTTTTCTTATTTAAACTTTAATATGTTTTATGTAAGTTTATGTAACTCTTAAACTCATAATTACAAATCTATACACTCTGTGACTATATTTACTGTAAGTTATTTATGTTTTCAGCTTGAAACTGTTACTGTTAAAAGAAATACTTTTACAAACATAAAGGAAATTGTTTTTATACATTAAAATAAACAGAACACAAATGCTGAAGTATGAAAATTATATTCAGTTTTAATTTTGACGTTATTTACTTTATCCTGACTTTATGAGCTATGTCACTTGGGATTATTGGCTGAAATCCACTCTCTCATTCACTCTCAACCTCACCTGTCAGCAGTTGTTGTTCTTGCTTTATTTTGGGGGGGGATTCAAAAACAAAAAAAAAATTATACTGATCTGAAAAATACCTAATTTATACAACAATATCTTATTCCCATCACTCCTCAGAAACATCAGTTTTTGTGCCATGTTGTACCTAACTCCAACAACTGCTTTTACTTTACTATAGACACAATTTCCATGTGAGTTATGTACAGCATTTATAATGGCAAAGAGTATTGATGAGTGAAGAACTCCTCTATAGTTAACATCCTGAGGTGCAGCTTACTGTAAATGTAGCATATTGTTAAAAAGCTAAACAATGCGGTAATCAATAATCTTTTCCATCCAGTAACTGACTTTAATAATATAATATGGCATGATGAGGTTTCCTAGTCATAATGTATCTGAGTTGAAATACCTTAAAAAAATATACTATACACTGCCCGTCTTAAATTTTTTTCGTTTTCTTTTCCACAGTGATTTCAGATCTAGCAATTCCTTTTTTTTAGGCTAAGAAAAACAGACTTCCTTTCATAATACTGTATCTACAGCACAATGTGACCTATTGATAAAAGAACAAAACGAGAAAGTGAATTTGTACATTAATGGACACAGAAAACGGCAGTATCTTCTGTTGCTTGCAATCTAATATAATGCATTATAACAACTACTGTTTCAGAAGTGAGGATAAATTCAGACAATGATTGGATCATAATAAGGAAAGGCTTTAAATATTACATATTCAATGCTATATGTCTTTGATGTAGCTCATGCTGGAAAATTCCTTCATAGTATGTTTGAATGCTAAAGGAAATTGATGGGATTATAAGAATATGACTCTTGAGAAACCATATTCAAAGAAGAAGAAAGGAAAAGAGCCGCCAGTCGAAAGGGTATTGGTTACTTTATGTACACTAGCTGCAAAATGACACAGAAGGTTTACTTACATCATTTTTTTACAATGCTATGTTAGAAACAGTGAAAACTCTTAGAGTAGTACTTCTGCCCATAACAATGAAATTTAATGCTTTACCTTTTTTTGCACATACTTACTTACACACTTTTTGAAATCTTTTCCATTTTGTAAGTTTGCATTTTTTTTCCTATAAGTTTTCTCCAGGTTCTACATGTTTTATCCTGCCTCATTCCAAAGACATAAAGGTTAGGTGAAAGAATTCCCACCAAACTGGCCCAGTATGTATTATAATGGGAGTGCATACATGTATACTTGCCCTGCAATCGCAGTTATTGACATTTGTGTGTTTTTGGTAGTTGCAACTACTTTGATTAGTCAATCATTTCTAGATGCAAAAGCTGTTGCTCAGTTGCATTGGGTAAATTTTTAGTTAAATGGCAAGTTAGAGTCACAAATTTGAAATACATTTTATGCTGAAAGATTCGTTTACAATCCATGTATCAATTGTTTCTAAGTATATATGAACAGATTGCTGTTTGCAGGTTTTTTTTAGTTGTTTATTTGCTTTCCACATAATGTATGCATATATTTTTAGCTTCAGAACTAAAGAGCTGTAATTTGGTTTTGGAAAAATGTATTTAAATATCTAATTTGTGTAAAAGATAATAATCCTCTGTTGTGAAAATATCTGTGACTTTCTCTACTTATGCTGTAATCCCATTTATAAATAGATCTCTCCAAAATAGCAGAGACATTATTAATTATAAATTTATGAATGAAATAGACTTTGTGATTCTAAGAACAACATAGCTAGAATATTCAACAGATTCCAGGATTGAAATGCATATCAACCAATATTATGTTAAATACTGCAGCAGTGAGATTACTCTTTTATAATAATAGCATCTATGTGTTTGATACAGTGATAGCTTTTACTGTTGCTTAGAACTATGGGTTTCAGTTATTTATGAGTTTTCTGGCTTTATGTCACATTGCACATTTATTTTTCTCTTTTGTTACATAGACCGTCTTGTTTCATAAATATCTCAGTAGTTGTGTGCATTCCATCCAAATTTAAGATTGGAATACAGAAGTAAGTTGTGAATGGGTCATTTTAGTTGATTTTTGGTTTACATTTTGGGCTTGTTGAAAGTCTGTTTGATTTCCTAGTTTTGACTGTCTCATTTTCTAACAAAAGTATATGTACTTTTCTACTCAATTTAGAATATTAACTATAAAAGGAGCTATAAAATAATAATAATAATAAAGAAAATTGTGGTAAAGTTCATTTACAAAGGCAAATACTGATAGATCCAGGTTAATATTTGATGGAAAGACATTATATGTGTATTAATATATTGCAATGTATTAATACAAGAATGATTTGGCTAATATTATTTTAATATTATTAGTCATGGCAATTTAATAGGCTAGTTGTAACAGTATGTATTGCCATCTGCAAAGAAGGCTGTAATATTGGACTGATGCATACTGCTTACGGTCTTAAATGTAAAACAAAGATAAGAAAATGGATAAATAACTTGTTTCCTTACGTGCTTCTATTTATTCATGTAACATGTATGCTTAAATGTTTGTCGTGTATATATACTTGTTTGCATATGTAACTCCTTATTGAATTAAATAACATATTTTTAAGAAGAAAATACAAATACAAATACACTACATTTTGAGCAAACACTTAGGAATTAGTTGTCCTTCTTTTTGTATATCAAGAACTTTTAGTTTATCTTTTGTTCTTGTGGTCACTCTACACCAAGTAATATATTGCTGGCCATTTGTGAAAACTGGTGAAGATAAACAAATATTAAAAATATTTAAAGTTTGCAGTACAATGGAGATGGAGGAGATGGCACACGTTTGTACGCCGAAATGTAGTATGAAAATAAATGCAGTATTACAGTTATAAACACACACATATGCATCAGCTTTAAAATCTGTATTCTGTACACAGATTGCACAAATTGTAATTTCTGGTGTATGTTTATTACTGTCTACATATTCAGTGCATTCATTTTCATATGTTGTGTAGCTAAATGCTGCTTGGGAATATATGCGCAAGATTCAAATTTGTGAAATATAAAGTGTCATTCATGAGCTGTATATAAAGGAGAAATTAAATATGTGGCTTGCTTCATGGTAAATTTGTAGAGAAGTGTTGTCTATCTGTAATGATTTCAACAGAGTTTAAGCCAATTTACTTGCTTTACCAAACATAATAACAGGTTCCAACTATACTAACACAGTTACGAAGGTTTCTTAAATAACTAATTAGATAATTGGCATTTAAATGTTGTTTATTAGGGATGTGTTAAAACCCTGGAATAACGACTGCTGAAAATGGGGCTTTCTGGTCATCCTCTTTAATAAAACCCCTGTGTGCGTCCATGTATCCGTGTGTGTGTGTGTCTTCTGGTGAAGTGCGCATTCGCAGGACACTCTTTAATAAAGGTCATCATTGCTGGGGAGAGTGCTGATTGGGTAGTCGTGGCCAAGGCAGAAGTACAGGGAAGGGCGGAATGAGTGGCAGAGTCACCGGCCTCTAGCAGATGCTTCAAAGGCCGCCTGACGCGTCACACAAGACAGAGAGGGCGGGACCTATAAAATATCATGCGGCCGATCCAATCGGATTTCAGCAAATGAGGTAAACAACATCTCCTGGAAGAACGGTCAGCTCAGCAAGTCAACATCAACAAAAGAAAGGCTGAAAGACAAAGAAAAATACGAGCAAATAGATTGATTTAAGAAAAAGAAAATGAGTGTCAGAAAAACGCTAAAAGAGAAAGACTCAGAAGAGCAAATAGATCTATAGAAGAAGAGGAAAATGAGAGTAAAAAAATTCTCAAAGAGAAAGACAAAGATGAGCAAATAGATCTATTGAAGAAGAGGAAAATGAGCGTCAGAAAAATGCCAAAACACACAGAGCTAAAGCTAAAATAAACAGAGGCAGGATAAGAGATCTTCAAACAGACACAACACATCAATCAACAGCCACAGAGGACAGGATAAATGTAATACTGTATTAATTATACTTACTGTATTGTCATATACATTTCTATTTTATTTTTATTATTATTTTACATTTAATATAGACTGTACCTACTAATGTTTATGCACTACTGTTCTAGCGCCCGTTATTGTAAATGAATACATGAATAATAAATTATAAATAATAAATAATAATAAATTATAAGCCAGTTATTTCATCCAGTAATAGCCATAAATAACATCTTGGCTACATTTTAAAATAATTTTAATGGTATCTCAACAAAGCAGTATCAATTCTACCAAAAATTGAAAACATTGTTGATGATTCCAGACTTTTAAACTTAAGTATATCTATAACAAAATCTATCAAATCATAAATACAAGGGCACTGTTCACAGAGGCAGAAATGCTATCAGTTTTTATACTGTTATTATTATTAGTAAACTATTAATGTTTTTTTTCATTTGCCACGTCATGTAGAAGTTTTAACTGTAGACAAATCGGTTGACTGCTGGCTGGGTACAGTACTGGCCATCTAGATTAAAAACAGACTTGTCTGTAAAAGCACTTATATAACCACATTTGGCAAGCAGATGGAACAGTATATTGCTCTCAGGCCCTGTCAATAGACCATTTTTCACTATATAAGAATAAACCTTGCTGAGGTTACAAAAAAGAAATAAAATTAAAGTACACTACAAATAGTTAAGATGAAGACAAATGTGCTAGTATTCAACTAAATATATAAATGTAATGAATTATTATATTATTATTAATACAAAAACTGTATAACCATAATTCCATTTTTATACTGTTTGAATGTTACTTAAACACTTAAATAGCTAACACTGGCCATTTGGTGACGAGCTCCAAAATTTTGAATTATTAGAATATACTAGTATATTTACATAATGAATTTACAGTAACTCTCCCTAAAATTGTAAGTTTTAAACTACTCTAAATATACCTGGTTAGAAATATAGTTATCAAGGCAGTAAGTATACAACCAATGACATTAATTTAGCCAATTTGCTAATCCAAAATAAATTAAATGTATGGAAAATGAGCCTGAGTTGACTCAGTTCCACTAGAAACAATTGATTTTTGTCAAGTAACTCGAATTAAAAGAAAATCTCACAACAAGCTCTGCTTTTCATTGATTAAACTGCAGTGCAAGGTATGGGAGGAATCTAAACAAAGAAAAATTTGTATTGCTCATGTGGCCAGAAAAAGTAAACCTCTACTTGAGTAGTTTGCTCATGGGAAATTTTACTTTTATTTATGTCACTTTCCAGAATGGTATCTCTGCTTTTAATCAAGTATGGCTGTTGAGTACTTTACAAACCACTGCATTGAATTGTTCACTAGTTTAATTGTCCTCACAGGTGGCGCAATGGTAGTGCTTCTGTTTTGCAGTAAGGTGACTGTGGAAGATTGTGGGTTTGCTTCCCGGTTCCTCCCTGTGTGGATAGCGCTTTGAGTACTAAGAAAAGCGCTATATAAATGTAATGAATTATTATTATTAATAGAAGCTATTTTTCTATTCCTTGTTTTACATTACCCAATTTCATATACAAGTGAATTTATTTTGGAAGATTCTGATCCCTTTCTTTTTTTCTTCACCTTTTTGAAAATGATCACCTGAATGACCAGACCTACACAAGAGAACAAATAACACTGAATGAGCTTCTCTGTTGTACAGTGTATTATATCATTTGCACCTATGTCTGAGTGTGGTTAATTTTCACCTCAGATTACCACTTCAGAAACAATTAAGAGGATTTAAAAAGTGAATTCAATTAAGTAGGAAAGTATAATATTTGACAGATCCTTGGGCACAAAAAGCTGTGCCAGCAATATAGATTTCTTTCAAAATTCCTTACAAAGTAACATACAGGATTGGGCACAGTATTTTAGTTTGCTTATTAAATTTAGAATAAGAAAAATACCAAAACTCTGATTAAGAAATTAGTGGGGCTAAAAACCAGCAACCTTAATTTTTACTCTAGGTTCTTAATCAAAAAATAAGAGGTCAGAATTATGATGAGATATTCATTATACTGAAAATCTAAGAAATCACTGTACAATAATAAAGATTAATTTTAGATAGAAAAAATAATCAAAAAACATTGTTCACATTTTAATGTATTTGTGCTAACCTTAAACTATCTTGCATTTTTATCAAAGTATTCTTTCACTGGGCCATCCACATACTCTCTGATACTCCTCACTTGCCCTTTCATTCAAATTACTGTGTGTGTGCAGCCATTAAAGTGCATGAAAAGGTTTGGTTCTCTGCCAGTAATAAAGTTCAGGTTTCTGTTATTGCAGTGACATTTAAAAGTGATAGAATAAGTTTCAGATAGTACTTAATAAATCACTGCGCCCAGATATGACACGGGCTTCTTTTCATTTACTATAGTAATTTAGAATTTATTAATTTCTCTTAAAATATTGTTCGCTGCAAGGAGGGGAAAAAGTTTGTCTCATCAATTAGGAGCCAAAATTCCAAAAACCTTGCAAACATCTAATAGTCTGACATTGTGTGATCTTAAAATCATTTTCAGTTGCATTGTTTTTGATAGGTTACAGTAATTACTGAGTCTTTTGAGACTGTTGTAGGCAGGTATTTAGTGGGTTTTGCTGGCAGGCAGAAATTGATCTTCTATATAAATAGCTTTCATATCTTTCTGCTTGCTGCTGTGTTACCAGTACCTAGGCTGCTCCTACTGCACTCACTCCCTGCAATCAAGATCCTTACCACTTACTTCTTCTTTCCTTACCCTGAGATCCAAAAGTCTTTATTTATATCTAACTATGTTTACAATTCTCAGCAAAATCTTTACCAGTCATTCTGATGAAAATGAACTGTATCCATAAAGCTGCCTGTGTGCAGCTAAAGCCGTAGTCATGAGATGCTATAAAGCAGTTATACCCCAAAGTGTGATATTGCACGTGTGGGTAAAGTCATACACTTTAGGTGCCATAAAGCTATTCCTAGCTCTCATAAAAACACACATACATTGTAGTTAGCTATAACTATGCAGCATAGGTATATCAAAATAACAAACACATGACCTTTTTTATGAAAATACACTTGAAAATGTTTTTTTTTCCAGAAATCCATACTGCATACATATCCATCCATACAAGGAGAATTTTATCCAGTGTGCTGGATAAACAGGTATATCACTGACTCAAAGTAGTAACTCTTTTGCTATTGTACTGCTTATTTTGTATTTATTTCAACACTTACATTTTGGTTTGCATTTTTGATGCATGTCAGGAATGCTTAGCCTCTTTTTCTTCAGTGTGATTTCTTAGACTTATCTTTTCCAGCCTTTGAATGTACAAGCAATGTCATTAAACCTTCAATGTAAATGTTTAGTATTTGTCTATTAAAACTTACCATGGCACCCCCAGAGGTTTATTTTCCACAGGGATGTTGCTGATTGAAGTTTTTGTTTTCCTCCCTTTTATTGTCAGATAGGCATAGTTCAATGATAATATTAATGGACAGTCAGATCATGTACTTAGGGTACTAATATATTATATTTAATATTGTATGAACAATGTAATGAACACTACTTTCCCTCATCATGTACTTTTCCAGTATTTCATCTTTAATGGAGTATTTGAGCAGAAAACATCAAGCTCTGCCTGATGCCAACCTTTCTGGTTGTCTTTTTTGACACATGTTGACCTTGGACATGTGGAGCAAAAGGGAGAGGATTATGTAGTTAAAAGATACACCAAGATGGAGGTGGATGGGATAAGTTCTACAGCGAAGACGTAGGCAGTTTCAGCTAATAAGGGTAAACCCAAAAATAGCTATTAAACTACTTTTAATGATGATGATTTGTTTTCCAGGAACCTTGAATTGATGTGCCCGGGATCCTTTGTTTTCATGATACCACCACTGTCAACAATCACACTAAGGATGGGGCTATATATATATATATATATATATATATATATATATATATATATATATATATATAAATAAGCCCTCTTAATTAACACTTGTTTGTCACACAGATCCCAAGCCAAGAGGGAAATGATGTAGATGAAGAGAATTTTATGAATTCCTGTTTAACAAACACTAAATATTTTAATACATATTTACCAATCCAGCTATATGTTTAAGAAAACAGTCAACATCAATGAAGAGTGCTCCACTCGTAATAAATGATGGTTCTTATCATACACTTGGAGCACTTATGAATCATGTAAAATTAGGTGTTATATTTCTACTTGCCAAACCAATCCAAACTAATGTATTCCAGTGTAGCAGTACAGTCAATTAACTATTACTTAAATTGTACCCTGAAAGTGCTAAACTAATACTTTAGAAGTCACTAAAAGTGGTTAACAGCTCATAAAGTTTTAAATGCACATATAGCTCATGGTATCTTATCTAGATTTTCTGAAGCTGATTAGTCAGAAATGGGTGGCATATAGACAGAATCTGCCCCATCAGCATACTCTAGCAGTAGTGGCGGCTGCTAGCTTTTGAAACAGGGGAAGCTCATATTAGGCCTTCATCATAAAATTCATTATGTTATTTGTACGTAAATTCTGCCATCCGTTCCTTTTGTAGAAAATGGTCTGTGACCCTGTCGTACCAATTGGCTGTCTTAACCAGTTTTCTCTCAATGGCCAGGAGAGCAAGGTTGCTCAAACGATCTTGGCCCATCGTGTTGTGGGTGTATGACTTGACCCGTTTTAAACAGGAGAAGCTCCTCTCTACACTGATGTAGCGCCAATTGTTGCCACTAACGACAACAGCTTGTATAGCTGAGGCATTGCACTATCCGACTCCATGTCTTTAAAAAACACCAAGAAATCACACAGCTTACCCCTGCTCCCCTGTAAGTCATGATCTGAATATAGTACTTGAAGTTCAGATCTCAGTCTCCCTGAGTCAAAGAAATGGCCATAACTTTTCAGCAAACTTTCAAATGCCTCCTCTGGAAACACTTGTCTCATTTCATCAAATTTCCCTGGATTGACTAATTCTAAGAAGCTCATGCTTTCCAAATTTGAAACATGCTGAGAAATCTGTTCCATGAGATTGTCTAGGATGGCCATGTATAAATTTCTGTAGCAGTCCTGGGGATCCTGTAATTGTGACAGACGGCGCTTTCTAATAGGTTCATCTCGAGGGTCTGATGTGAGATTTGATGCTTTTGCATAAACTGCTTGATAAGCCTCCTCTGACCTCTTCTCCTTGACAAAAGAAAGGAGAGACCCAATTCTTTTTTTGCAGTAAAGAACATCCATAGCCCTTTGCTGGACAATATCAAAGACAACATCTGTCTCAGAGAATATTTGTTCATATGTGTACAACATGAACACAAACTCAAAATCCTCCAGTTTCATTATGAAGCCTTTGGCAGCATCTAATGTGTCACCATCCATGCTCTCATCCTGGGTAATCTTGTCAAAAGTCTGCAGGAGGCCATCATAATTGTTTGCCACAGTGCTCACTGTCTGTGATGTGAAATTCCATCGAGTAGGAGCGTTTCTGGGCAATCCTGAAGACCCTGCAGACTCAAGAAAAGACATCCTTTTTGTGGACTTTGAAAAAAATGTGGTGAGAGAGATGCAAAAAATATTCTTGACTCAGGCAAGCATTTAGCACCCTGGGACAACACCAGGTTCAGTCTGTGTGCATAGCAATGCACAAACACTGCACTAGGGGCTATTACTTTAACTTTGGCCTGTAGGCCTTTGAGAGATGAAGCAAAGACAGCAGCCCCATCGTAGGTTTGTGCCACAAGTTTTTCTCTAAAACTGTAGCCCTGCATGTTCTCGTTTAAAACTTCAAACACAGACTGAGCATCTCGACCCCCTGACACATCCAAATATCCAATGAAGCACTCTTGAATTTTACCTGCATTATCCACATATCTAACAATGACAGACAATTGGGCATGGCAAGGTATGTCAGTTGCTTCATCCACCTGCCATGCAAAAAAGGAGCAGTCTGAATTTCACCTTTTATATGATCTGAAACAGTAGCTGCGAGAGCAGAGATCAAGTCATTTTGGATTGAGTGGGACATACCAGAAAACACAGCTGATGACTGAAATTGTGTGGCCAAGACAGAGTCCTATTTAGCTAATGTTTCTGTAAATTCCCTGTAATTCCCCTTATTTGCTGAATCACTACTGTCATCATGCCCCCTGAATGCCAGCTCCTGACGGCCAAGCAAGGAAGTCACATCAATTAGACGGTTTAGGAAGGCCCTGTTTTTTTTTTACTGTTTCACCTGAATGCGAAGATCTTCATTGATTGCATGTTCAACCCTGACCCTGCCTAGACAACATAACCTTGCACATGAACTCACATGTTCTTTGCACTTTTCATGCCTTTTGTATGCCCTGTCAAAGTTATCCAGATCCCCAAAACCCACGTTTGACCAAACACATCACATTCCTTGAGAAGGTGGCCAACAGTACATTTTCTTTGTCACAGCACTTCCAGTCAGCCAGTTCACCTTGTCATACCAGGAGAGCTGAAAAGACCTGTTATTTTTTCCTGATTTTTGCACCAGATCAATCTTGGGCATTGGTCTGACCTGCCGTTTAATTCTGAGTCTCTCCTCGTAAGGAAGACTACTAGATGGTTTTGCCAAAAGCAGGTCAACAATATTAGCACCGTCTGCGTCTGCCATTATGCACAGCTTGCTAGCTGGCTAGTTTCCCCTTCCACGAGCTACTTTAATTATATGAACGAACTAACTTTACAATGCTGAAACAAGGAGCAAAGTCAAGAACGCTATAATATGTTTTTTTTTTATTATTTAAAGAATGATTTGTACAAACAAAAATGGTTTATATCACCAGCAAACAGAGTGCAGCAGTTTGTCGTACGACTTCACCTGCAAATCCGCATGGGACTGAACTCGAATCTCTGTAGTGCTGATGTATACTTAAGACATGCTGTCAATCAAAAAAGGGGTTCCGCCCTTTAAACAGCTCCTCAAATCATCATGCAGCAGCCCAGTGTCCTGGCCCGCCCACTGCTCCATTCACTCCCAGAGAAGCTGAGCTTCCCTGGAAGTGACGATTTTTGTGCATTTATCCAATTACCATCCAGCTTTTCTGCAGTGAAAAAAGCTCCTCTGTGCTTGCCCATAGAGCTCCAGTGAAGCTGGGCTTCAGGAGGGTTTAACATGCTGTGCTGCACAGAAATGTATGACAAGAAAATCGCGTCAAATAATCTACAATAAATACCTGATTCTGAACAAGCTAGTCATGAAGTTGAACGCGTTCTAGCGCACTTTTATTAAAACCAATATAAATATGAGAATGCATATATGAGCATTTATTTTTTGACATAGTAGAGGAAGCGGAGCTTCCCTTGTAGTCTTAGAGCAGTCGCCACTGTCTAGCAGTGTTCAGTTGTGTAACACTAAAATCCCTTCATCCATCCAATATCTGAAACCAGCTAGTCTTATTCTGGAATCACTGTGTGCAAATCGGGTGCCAGCTATGGGTGGTACACTCATTCACATATCTATAGTTGCTAATGCTAGGCAAGTTAAGAGTCACAAATTAAACAAACTGACGTGCTCTGAGAAAGCAGAACAGGTATGATAAATTTGGTAAAACAAGTCTGGAGTGTATGCAATGTAACGTAAGATTTAAAATGGGTAACATTTTAGAATACTGGCTTTAAGGGCTTTCTGTATTGTGTCAATTAATCATTTATTTCTATGTAATGCAAACACTGCCTTTTTTAAGGTCTTGAAACACAACAGTAAATGTAGTAGCAGATGCACTATAGGGTTTCACCATTCTACATTGTGGTTGGGGCTTAGTGAATCTTAGTACTTTGCTAAGGTCTAGGTAGATAGTGCCTACTCTAAAGTATTACTAAATAGTTTAGATTTTGCAGCATATTTTACAAATCAACTGGAAATTATTTTGCTATACATGGGGAACTGTCACAATAACTAAAATATAATTAAAAATATGTAACAATTTTAATAAAGTAATGTTTGAAGTAAATTGTTTAAATACTATTATAACCAATATAAGCATTTCATTTTGATGTGAATCTTCAGTAGCCTATTTTTTTTTTTATTTAAAATCCTCAAGGACACCAGTGGAAATTAAGGGGAAGTGCATTTAAACTAAAGTCAGGAAGTGCTTCTTTATGCAAAGAGATGTGGGACTGTGGAACAAACTACAGAGACATGTAGTTGAAGCAGAAACCTTGACAACCTTTAATAAATATTGGGAGAGCTTAGATATTAGCTAAACAAATGGGCTTGATGTACTGAATGGTCACCTCTCATTTGTCAAATTTCTTATGTTCTTTCTTAAAGAATCTATTAGCAGATGCATGCTAATAAAATGTTTGCACAAGACAAAGAATGTTTACTCTTATATTATGTTCTTACTTACCCAAAATTTGTACATTTGATTAAATGTATTGTTCAGTGTGTAGCACAGAGATGCTGTGAGTAGTGCTGTTACCTCATGGATCCAAATCCAACACCTGGGGCTGAATGTATAAACTGTGTGTATGCACAAAAATGTTGCCCATTTCCACACTCATATCGCAATGTATATAAACTAAACTTGGCTTAAAGCCACACACATTTTCACACCAGGTCAATCCCTTGCGTATGCAATTTCTCCGCTCGGTTTTACAAAGTGGCGGCACCCAGCATCAAAGCAGAGCTACTGTTACTGTGTGGTTTCCCATTATTTTTTAGATTCACATCCCTGACGCGGCTTTATCAAATACACTGAAATTAACTGCATATCGTTTATTAGTTTAAGGCATTTGATTGTAATCAATCCCTAACCATATAATGCTGCAAAGAATGGCCAAACTATTATTACTCAATTAGTCCGTCAAGTGCCCCCTGTAGAACTGTTTGTATTTATAAGTACTGTAGCCAACAAAGTATAAGGCGAGTTCAAGCACGGGTAAAAACACGTGCCGAAAGAAATCTCTCAGTCCAAAAGTCTGTTTTTAAAATATTTAGTGAAAGTTAAAAGCAAATAATCCACACAAGAATAAAGAAAAAAGTAGTTAAACACGTAGAATAAAAGGCAAAAAAAAGGAAAAATGTATCTTCTCTAAACTTAGCTTTTCTTGAGAAACTTTAGTTATTTCTGTACTTTAAAATTCTTTACTTCTTCTTCTATACTTAAAGATTCTTAACTTCTTATATAGTTAAAGATTCTTAACTTCTTCTTCTGTACACTTTAAACATATGGCGCAGCACTTAAATAAGTGCTGTTTTCTTACAAGGTACTTCACAAACTCAAAAGGCACATAGGCATGGTTTAAAACCATGTGCCCTCTACACCTTACACATGGCAAGGCTGGTCACTAACTGAGAATAATGTTTAGTCAAAGCTGTTAGAAATGGCTAGAATATACCAATTCAATTCTACTTATGGGGGTTATAGGAACCTCCCATAGATTATACATTGTCATTTAGTAAAACATTTATGAATCTTATGTAACTATGAAATGGCTTTTACAAGTACAATTGCCTCACTGTAAACTTGCATTGCAGTTGTAATATTAGGTTTAGGTTTCTTTATTTAGTCATGTTTACACAAGAAAACATGAAATTTGCCTTCTCAGTTGCATCTAATAACAGGTAACAGACAGAATGAAATAAAACAGACAAATAGAAATAAGAAAGGTTAAGGTAAGGCAGTTAGATAAAACATATTTACACCAAAAAAAAAAAAAAAAAGGTAACAGGATATATATCAAAACCTTAAACATTATCTCCGATATTTCTTATTGAAAAGTCATATGGCACTAGGAAGAAAGGAGTTTCTGGAGCGATTTGTGTGGGTTTTCAAAGCAACTATCCTTCCTGATTTACTGAAGTTTAGTTCTCCATGTAATGGATGTCTGTCATCAGTTGAGATGATTTCCAGTTTCTTTAGCATTGCCCTCTGACACACACTAGTCAAATCATCTACATCAGCCCCAATAACTTTAGCTGCATACTTCGTAATCTGCTGGAGCTTTTTTGAGTTTTGGTTTGTCAGACTATTAAACCAGGCAATGAAACTGAAAGTGATCACAGACTGGATCATACTGCGATAGAAGGACAACATGAAGTCCTTGTCTACTTTAAACAGTTTGAGTTTATGGAGGAGAAATAAGCGCTGGTTGCATTTAGAAAATAATTTTTTTGTATTTGTATTCCAGTTAAGATTGTTATCTAGGTAAGTTCTTAAGTGTTTATATTCATTCACTATTTCTACCTCCTCTCCCAGAACTACAATAGGTGAACATACAGATTTCTGTCTCTTAAAATCAAATATCATTTCTTTGGTCTTTTTTACATTCAGAGTGAGAGAGTTTTTTTTGCACCAGTTTACCATACAGTCCACTTGATTTAGATAGTGGCTTTCATCCTCCCCAGATATGCATCCTATGATCATGGTGTCATCCGCATACTTAATAATGGAGCAGTGGTCATTGTTCTGTCTCAGGTCACTTGTGGACAGAGTAAACAGTAATGGTGATAAGACACACCCCTGTGGACTTCCTGTGTTTGAATGAATGCCTATTGAAAAAGTGTCCTGAACTTTAACTGTCTGTGAACGATTTAAAAGAAAGTTCTGAATCCATAGTGTGATAAATGGGTTTACTGTACATTCATACTGTTTAATTTCCCAATCAGTATATGTGGCTGTATAGTATTGAACGCTGAAGAAAAATCCAAAAATAGTGCTCTGACATATGAACCAGGCTGATCAAAAAAGGTATAGATTTGATGTAAGATAACAAGCAGAGCATCTTCCACACTTCTGTTTGCACAATAAGCAAATTGATTGTTGTCTTGAAAAGACTTTGTCTCTGTCATTAAAATGTTTTTCACCAAGTGTTCAAAGCATTTCATTGGAATAGATGTAAGTGCCACTGGTCTGTAGTCATTTAAACAGCTTGGCCTAGAAACCTTAGATACAGGGGTAATGATTGATTGTTTCCACAGATAAGGTACAATACCACAGGTCAGAGACCAGTTAAAAAGCAAATGAAAAACTGGGGAGAGCTGCTTAGAGCAAGACTTTAAGAGCCGACCTGATATGACGTCTGGTCCCACTGCACTATTTGTTTTGGCCTGCCACAAGCCTTTTTCCACTTCAGTTAAACTGAACCCAATCACAGCAGAATACCTGGTGTTTTTATAAAGCATTTCCTTTATTTCTGTGTTTTGGGTGCTGAAATCACTTGTTTCAAATCTGGCATAAAAGTTATTCAGTTCATCTGCTAAAAGCTTGTGGTCTTTGTCAGCTGGAAAATCCACATTCTTTTTAGGGCCCAGTCCTGTAATTGTTTTTAGTCCCTTCCAGACCTGCTTTGGATTGTTATCATTGAACCACCTCTTGATTTTTTTCCCCATACATCATTTTATTTTGTTTAATTAACCTGTTAATCCTTTGCTGTAAAATTCGCTTATCTTCTAACTTATTTTCTTGATGTGCATGTTGCTTTTGCAATAGTAATGCTTTAACCTCTTTAATGATCCATGGCTTACTGTTTGGGTACACCTTGACAGATTTTTTCTTAATGATCATAGACTCACAGAATTGAATATATTCACTGACAGTATAGGTGGCCTTATTCAGTGACTGTGAAGATGTCAGCAGATCCCAATTTGTACTGGAGAAGCATTCCTGCAGTTCCTCTACAATTTCCTTGCACCAGTTTTGTGTTGTTCATATGGCTGTTTTTTCTTGTTTCAGTTTCTGTTTGTACTTCAGGAGAAGATGAACAACGACGTGGTCAGATGCACCCAGGGCTGCTCTGTGATGCAATATGTAGGCATTAGTGACATTTCCATAGCACTTGTCCAGAGTTTTGTCCCCTCTAGTGTTAATATTCACATATTGATGGTAATTTGGTAATACTGACAACCTGAGCCACTTATGCTTTCATATTGTATATTTTTCACTGTTTTTATCCTATTATTATTATTATTGTTATTTTACAATTTTATAGGAAAATAAGTTTATGGAGGATTTGCATATTGAATCTCATTGTACCATACAATAACAATAAAGGAATTCAATTCAACTGAGAGCACGTATTTACAGATGATGACGGACTGGCTTCTAAGTCGATTTAGATTTCCAGGTGCTATCTTCATGGAGATATCATTTTAAAGATGAAATGCATTAAAATATATACAATATATTACATCAGGGGTGGGCAAAGTCATTCCTGGAGGGCCGCAGTGGCTGCAGGTTTTTGTTCCAACCCAATTTCTTAATAAGAAGCACTTATTGCTCTAGAAACATCTTCCACTTCATTTTAGTTAACTCCCTCATTAAGATTTTGAACCCTTATTGCTTATTTAAGTCTTAAACAGCTACATTCTCGGTTTTTAATTGCTCCTTATTAGCAATCAGATGCAAATGACAAAAGAAACCAGCAGTTAACCATTTTGCTTGTTACCCTTAACACCTGTGTGTATTTATCGTGCACTATTTGGCTTAATTAAATACTTGGAAGGAAAGAGAAGAGAAAAAAGTGAAGGACTGAGAATTACCCATCCATTTTACACTTCAAAGTATTTGGATGATATCCTTAGAATGGAAAAAAAAATCTAGAATATGAGAATGACTTGACATAGCAGAGTTAAAGCACTAACAAGCCATGAAATGTAATTATTGGCAAGGATTGTTTTCTAATTAAGCAACTGGGTTGGAACAAAAACCCGCGACCACTGTGGCCCTCCAGGAATGACTTTGCCCACCCCTGTATTACATTATACAGATACATTTTAAACTTCATTTAAATAATGTATATTGTTAATGATTAAATATGCAAGGACTCTGTAGCGCTGCATCAGTAGTTTCTGCCTCGCGCTGTATGCTTGCTGGGGCTGGTGCAACCCTGGATGGATGGATGGAATAATTAAACATGTACTACTAAAATATTTCAATGTTCCTTTAAAGTTTTGAAAAATTGGCGTTCTAAGCTTACAGATGGCTTGACATTAATTAAAGAGCTGATTGTTTGGCGATTGGTTATTTGGAGAAAGAAAAAGAAGGACAGGAATTGGGGGTTAGTAAGTTTGAAAGCGGCAGTACTACTGCGATATATTATTGTATTGAGGTTCATGCCCGAGGCAGGAACAATCTCTGCAAAGGGCGCCAGATCGTCGCCACCACTGCGCCAATGTGCCTCAATGTTTTATATAGGCTTTAATTTCTTTCATCATGAAAATGATATCAAGTGTACATCTTAGTATTTAAATTGTTCAGAGAGTTGTAACATCATGAATGTAATGTACTCTGTGTCCTGTCGGTGTAAGAGAAAGCCCGTTTAAGAAGCACGTACTGATTCACACACGTAAGAGTACATAGAATACAAAGCATTTAACATGCTACTTAAGTTACGATGGCATTTGAGAAACTATTAAACAATTTTAAGATGAAGTTTATGACGTTCTACTTTAGTGACAAAATAAACTATGTGATTAAAGTGAAAATTTCGACCTTTTTTCATACTGTGTCCCAGTTTTTTTTCTTTTCTTTGTACCCTAATACGCTTCCATATGACACTCAGACGGTGGGCCACGACTCACCTTTTCACAGAGACTTTGATATCTGACCACTTCTTTATTTTGGGCACCGTGCGACTTTCTGAACTTGAACTTCCGAGTTTCTCCGCCATTCTGTCACTCGATCAGCTTCCTTTTGTTGATTATATCACTGCTTAAACCAACAAATAGTATGTTTTTCTTTGCCTCTACTTAGTATTCACTGAAATGCTTATTTTTCCTCATGCTTCTACCATCGTCGTTTCACAGAACGCAAAACATAAAGGGCTATTTATATTGATTTGCATATTCAAGAGGCGTAATTCTGGGAGAAGTCAGGGTGGAGCGACAGGCTCTTGCACGATTGTTGCTTTTCATGCTGACCGGGATTTATGGAAGTTGGCATACACACAGATTTATGGATCTGGATTTTTGTGTGCGTACGCACATTTCTGCTTTTGTCCGTAAGCCAAGTTTTAGTGTGAATTCTACGCACGCTGTTATGCATGAGGCCCCTGGTCATTATTTTTGCAGAGATTGCAGAGTCTTCCCCATCTCTATTTGTCGTTTTCATCGTACTTGGTTTTTTCTTCCACATGCAAAGAAATTCACATTAAGATAACTGGCTCCAAATTAATGTGATTATGGGTGTATGAGAGTTGAGGCTGGAATGTCTAAAACCCAGTCTAAAGCTGGATGCTGCTGGGATAAACTCTGGCACCTTGTGAACCTAAAGTGGATTAAGCAGATTTCAGTAAATTGTGTTTAATTGCACAACATTTGTTTTATTATTATGCGGAGAATGAGATGGCTAGATTGGTGTACAAGCCTAAATGTAAATTTGACTTAATAATGTAAGACTGGAAAGTTTATCATACACTTTTACCACTTGCAGGTTTGGGATGTATAAGGTGAAAAAAATACAATCTTAACAAATTTCCAAAATAGTACTAAGAGTGCATTTTCAATCTGTTGACAAATATAACCCATCCATCCATCCATTGTCTCCTGCTTATCCGAGTTCGGGTCGCGGGGGCAGCAGCTTGAGCAGAGATGCCCAGACTTCCCTCTCCCCGGCCACTTCTTCTAGCTCTTCCAGGAGAATCCCAAGGCGTTCCCAGGCCAGTCGAGAGACATAGTCCCTCCAACGTGTCCTGGGTCTTCCCCGGGGCCTCCTCCCAGTTAGAAGTGCCCGGAACACCTCACCAGGGAGGCGTCCAGGAGGCATCCTGATCAGATGCCCGAGCCACCTCATCTGACTCCTCTCGATGCGGAGGAGCAGCGGCTCTACTCTGAGCCCCTCCCGGATGACTGAGCTTCTCACCCTATCTTTAAGGGAAAGCCCAGACACCCTGCGGAGGAAACTCATTTCAGCCGCTTGTATTCGCGATCTCGTTCTTTCGGTCACTACCCATAGTTCATGACCATAGGTGAGGGTAGGAACATAGATCGACTGGTAAATTGAGAGCTTCACCTTGCGGCTCAGCTCCTTTTTCACCACGACAGACCGATGCAGAGCCCGCATTACTGCGGATGCCGCACCGATCCGCCTGTCGATCTCACACTCCATTCTTCCCTCACTCGTGAACAAGACCCCGAGATACTTGAACTCCTCCACTTGGGGCAGGATCTTGCTACCAATCCTGAGAGGGCACTCCACCCTTTTCCGGCTGAGGACCATGGTCTCGGATTTGAAGGTGCTGATTCTCATCCCAGCCGCTTCACACTCAGCTGCGAACCGATCCAGAGAGAGCTGAAGATCACGGCCTGATGAAGCAAACAGGACAACATCATCTGCAAAAAGCAGTGACCCAATCCTGAGCCCACCAAACCGGACCCCCTCAACGCCCTGGCTGCGCCTAGAAATTCTGTCCATAAAAGTTATGAACAGAATCGGCGACAAAGGGCAGCCCTGGCAGAGTCCAACTCTCACTGGAAATGGGTTTGACTTACTGCCGGCAATGCGGACCAGGCTCTGGCACCGATCGTACAGGGACTGAACAGCCCTTATCAGGGGGGCCGGTACCCCATACTCTCGGAGTACCCCCCACAGGATTCCCCGAGGGACACGGTCGAATGCCTTTACCAAGTCCACAAAACACATGTAGACTGGTTGGGCAAACTCCCATGCACCCTCCAGGACCCTGCTAAGGGTATAGAGCTGGTCCACTGTTCCGCGACCAGGACGAAAACCACACTGTTCCTCCTGAATCCAAGGCTCGACTATCCGATGGACCCTCCTCTCCAGGACCCCTGAATAGACTTTTCCAGGGAGGCTGAGGAGTGTGATCCCTCTGTAGTTGGAACACACCCTCCTATCCCCCTTCTTAAAGAGGGGGACCACCACTCCGGTCTGCCAATCCAGAGGCACTGTCCCTGATGTCCATGCGATGTTGCAGAGGCGTGTCAACCAAGACAGTCCTACAACATCCAGAGCCTTGTGGAACTCCGGGCGTATCTCATCCACCCCTGGGGCCCTGCCACCAAGGAGTTTTTTGACCACCTCGGTGACCTCAGTCCCAGAGATGGGGGAGCCCACCTCTGAGTTCCCAGGCTCTGCTTCCTCATTGGAAGGCATGTTAATGGGAATGAGGAGGTCTTCGAAGTACTCCCCCCACCGACCCACAACGTCCCGAGTCGAGGTCAGCAGCGCACCATCCCCACCATATACAGTGTTGACACTGCACTGCTTCCCCTTCTCTTCGAAGCCGTCCGAAAGTCGTTCTCCATGGCCTCCCCAAACTCCTCCCACGCCCGAGTTTTTGCCTCGGCAACCACCAAAGCCGCATTCCGCTTGGCCTTCCGGTACCTATCAGCTGCCTCCAGGGTCCCACAGGACAAAAGGGTCCTGTAGGACTCCTTCTTCAGCTTGACGGCATCCTTCACCGCCAGTGTCCACCAATGGGTTCGGGGATTGCCGCCACGACAGGCACCGACCACCTTACGGCCACAGCTCCGGTCAGCTGCCTCAACAATAGAGGCACGGAACATGGCCCATTCGGACTCAATGTCCCCCACCTCCCTCGGGATGTGGTCGAAGTTCCGCCGGAGGTGGGAGTTGAAGCTACTTCTGACAGGGGGCTCTGCCAGATGTTCCCAGCAGACCCTCACAACACGTTTGGGCCTACCACGCCTGACCGGCATCCTCCCCCACCATCGAAGCCAACTCACCACCAGGTGGTGATCAGTTGACAGCTCCGCCCCTCTCTTCACCCGAGTGTCCAAGACATGTGGCCACAAGTCCGACGACACGACCACAAAGTCGATCATCGAACTGAGGCCTAGGGTGTCCTGGTGCCAAGTGCACATATGAACACCCCTATGCTTGAACATGGTGTTCGTTATGGACAATCCGTGACGAGCACAGAAGTCCAATAACAAAACACCGCTCGGGTTCAGATCGGGGGGGCCATTCCTCCCAATCACGCCCTTCCAGGTCTCACTGTCATTGCCCACGTGAGCATTGAAGTCTCCCAGCAGAACGAGGGAGTCCCCAGAAGGTATGCCCTCTAGCACCCCATCCAGGGACTCCAAAAAGGGTGGGTACTCTGAACTGCTGTTCGGTGCATACGCACAAACAACAGTTAGGACCCGTCCCCCCACCCGAAGGCGAAGGGAGGCTACCCTCTCGTCCACCGGGGTAAACCCCAATATACAGGCTCCAAGTCGGGGGGCAATAAGTATACCCACACCCGCTCGGTGCCTCTCACTGGGGGCAACTCCAGAGTGGTAGAGAGTCCAGCCCCTCTCAAGGAGATTGGTTCCAGAGTCCAAGCTGTGCGTCGAGGTGAGTCCGACTATATCTAGCCGGAACCTCTCAACTTCGCGCACTAGTTCAGGCTCCTTCCCCTTCAGAGAGGTGACATTCCACGTCCCAAGAGCCAGCTTCTGTAGCCGAGGATCGTACCGCCAAGGTCCCCGCCTTCGGCCACCACCCAACTCACACTGCACCCGACCTCCTTGGCCCCTCCCATAGGTGGTGAGCCCATGGGAAGGGGGACCCACGTTGCCTCTTCGGGCTGTGCCCGGCCGAGCCCCATGGGTGCAGGCCCGGCCACCAGGCGCTCGCCATCGAGCCCCACCTCCAGGCCTGGCTCCAGAGTGGGGCCCCGGTGACCCGCGTCCGGGCAAGGATAAAACGCAGTCCAAAATTGTTTTCCATCATAGGAGGTTTTGTTTAACCGCTCTTTGTCTCATCCCTCACCTAGGACCAGTTTGCCTTGGGTGGCCCTACCAGGGGCATAAAGCCCCGGACAACAGAGCTCCTAGGATCATTGGGACACGCAAACCCCTCCACTACGATAAGGTGGCGGTTAAAGGAGGGGTGACAAATATAACATTCCTTCAAATACAAAACAACATAGTATGATCCATCCATTTTCCAACCCGCTGAATCCGAACACAGGGTTACGGGGGTCTGCTGGAGCCAATCCCAGCCAACACAGGGCACAAGGCAGGAACCAATCCCGGGCAGGGTGCCAAACCCATCGCAGACATAGTATGATGCAGTTCCAAAATCACAAGGTCAGCCCATTTGAGTGGCCGCTAGACTTAAGGACTATAGCTCATGCAAAAACTTTTAACTTTGTCAAGTTATTTCCTATACTAGACTGTACAGTAGACGAGTGCTGAAAAGCTACATGTTATTTACAATTGGGAAAGTAAAATGAATGGTGTTCTCCACTGTGCTGACTGCCATTAAAGTGAGGCATGTGACATTTGAATTGGTGATAGTACTTTTACTATATTTCACATCACCAAAATGGTGCTGATATAAGTGTCTGCTCTTATAATGATGTATTCATGATGGATGCTTTTCTTTCATTGTTCTTAGAAGATACTTAATTGTCAGGAAAGCCAATCATGAGATGGCAGAACTTTTTTTGGGAAAGAAAGACTTTGAGAGAAGACATTTAGATCAATTTTAAGCAATATGTGGGCTCAAACACAGTGTACATATATAATGTGTCATTTTAGCAAGACCAAAAAAAAAGGAAATATAGTCCCCAGACTTCTTTTATAGCATTCCAGTCTTTTTAAATAATTATAATGCATCTGTATTTACACTTATGTATGCCTTTTTTTTAATGAGAAAAGAGTAAATATTTGCACAAACCATAGTACTGTTCATTTCGCAGTAACTCCTGATTTATCTTACACTTTAATCACCATATGGGGTTAAACCTAAATTGTGAATTAAAAATGGACAACACAAAATAAATTTATTTGACAGAAAACGTTTCATTTACTCTTTCCCAATGCCTTAAGTATTGAACTGTTAAGAAGGCCCATTCACTTGCAGCTTTGGAGCACCTTAATTATTAAAATTCAACATGGGAGGCACTGTTTTTTCCCTTATAAGCTATGTAATCTTCTTGTCTTCTACACCAGATGTTCTTGTTCTGTACAATTGGAGATAATTACAGTAGGATGACAAAAAACATGCAGCTTCAGAAAAGACATGACATCAAACCTATTAATTAGAAAATATACTTACACAAAAACATATGGAGAAAAACTACATGTGGTGCAAAAACATTCAGTGATGTCCATTCCTATGCAAATGAGCAAACCATGCTATTTTCATGGAGTTTAGCCTGCATTACTGATACTGTATGTTAAACGTACAAGCCCAGATAGTATATACTTGTATATATTATATACAAAGCATCTTACTAGTGTGAAAAACGTCTGTTATATCACAGTGTTCATTAAACATAATTACATTTCTTGAGTTGCTTTTCTAGTTTAATAAAATTTTCTAAATTTTAATAAAGATCTGTCATGCAGTCAGTATTACGGTCCATTTCCTTCTGCATTGGACATACTGGCTATTCAGCATATTGTAGTTTCATTGCGTGCCACCTACCAAGGAGTTACTAGAGTCTAAAAACCTCTCTATGTAAACCACATTAGACCACAGAATTTGAAGGAGGCCAGGAGACTGTTGTCATGAGTGAAGGGACAATTCAAAACAATGGTTTTATTGTAATATATCTTTAAACCAAACATAAAGCACAACAATACAGCATGTCAATGACTCATAAAAACATACTCCACTTGCACTGGCTCCGGAACGGTGGTATCAGCTTACATTTTACTCATCTTATTGGCCAGCAGGCACATCTATATCTCCATATCTCCCTTCTTTCTGATAACAAACACCCCTAAAACATTATTAACAAAACAAGAATTTTCCTAAAAAATTTGCTATGACAAATAACATATAACTTGAATTATCACCAGCACAGCAACACAAGGTATAATTGTGTTACAACTTGCTGTTGCTACTCTAAATGAATAAGTGTCCATTTCTTCTTAGGTATGACCATAGCGTTTTAGTGCTTTCACTATTCTTCCACTCCTTTTAAGTATTGGTGCTGTATTTGAGGTAGGAATTACAGGACCACCAGGAGTTGGATTAAGAAGTTCTTTCTCTGATGGAGGAATAGCTCGAACTTTTTGTTTTCCTTCTTGAGAATGATTGCTTTCAACAATGCTTGTTTGCCTTTGAACTGACTGCAGGTCTTTGCGATTCCAGCATACTGTAAGACAACACCATCTTCAATCTGCACTAAATATAACTGTGGTTCAGATGTTTTATTCACTACCACAGCTGATGTTTTCCAAGAGAAAGTTATCCCTGGGAATGAGTTTGTTTGTAATTGCAGCATGTTACTTAACTCAAATCTATATAGATATAATATAAAAAAAAACCAATGGTACCACTTCCTAGTGATACAAAGGTAAGAAATCACACAGGAGAAATAAGTTAGCTTTGTTTAATGTCGGCTTACACTGCAAATCATAATTCAGATGAAGTTCTTGACAATGCCCAGTTTTGGAGGGGAAGTCCAAGAGAAGGTGGCCATCATCAAATCCTGCAGCATGGAAGACATTTTGAGTGATGGGCGGCGTTGGCAATGTCATCCATCCATCTGGGTCGAGCTGTGAAGGACCAGCCTTTGTCAGACTTTTTATACGGTTTCTGTAGGTTAAAGGCGAGTTCATAACAACCAAACATGGGCACATTCTGTTTCAAGCAGCGAACAGCTGACATAAGATATCAACATACGGACGTGCATCATCCAGATATGTATGCTAGGAATAAAATTTAGTACTCAGTTGCTGCAAGGCACGTAGTGACTAATTTAGATCATACCTGTACCTCTTATATTAGCCTGATTAGGAATGCCTGTGTCCTTTTGAGTGAAGTTGCTTTAGGATAGGCTCAAGTTCTTTGTGACAACTGCTTGTAACCAACACAATGACATTTTTGTTGTTAACCCTTTGTTGCCTGCCATCCACACACATGCCAGGTTATGAAGTGGATTGGCATTTACGTGCTGTTTTCTAACAGAGGTTTCATGTTCTCATATTAAACATTTGTTGACCTAGCACTTTGATGTGATATAAACTAAATGTGCTTAAAAATATTTTTGTGTGTGGAATGCCAAATATACAGGTACTTCTACCTGGAGGGATAAAATCATTATTGTGGAACTGCAGACACTTAAAAAAACAAGCTGCAATCTGAGCCAAGTACAGGTTTATACTCAGATGGACTACGATGACCTATAAATAAACTCTTTGGGATTGTTTTATGAATTATGCATACATTCTTTCATGTTTCAAATTTATAAACTTAGCTTAGAATGGCTCGACAATTTACAACCTAATAGTAAAAGGTACTGAAGACAGCAAGAGATTGCACAGATAACACAAGGATCAAAGTTTTAGGCATAGCTGTCCATTACCAGAATACTTGACTAAGTATGTGTGTGTAACATCTCAAGGTCCAAATCCCCACATTGCTTTTGGACATAGAGAAAGGTCCATCTGAGAGAAAGAACAGACATCAGAGGAAGACATGTCAGAGGGAAAGGGACGGATGGACGGACTGACTGACTGACTGACTTACTACATTTCCATCAGAGGGGCTTTTTTCACCTGGGAGTTAAATATGCCATCAATGCATCAGCCCAAGTGCTAAATTTAAACAAGCAGTCCAGGAAGACACCATCTTTTGACAATGATGTTTCCTTTGCTCTTAATCTTTAATAACACTTCTGACTTTAAAGGAAGGGTGAATTTTTATATAGGACTATATATCCAGACTTTACTTTAAATTTCAACTTTATATTTTCTTCTGTTGATATTATACTCTTAATAAATATTACTTTATTGTTACATTTCCTGCATTCCTGCATATCTTGTGTGATTGATGTAATATAGTAATTATAGAGGACCTGGTGTGGTAGAGATTGCCACTTTCTTTTCCCACAGGGTTAGCAGGCTGAGGGAGATGTACCAAAAGAGTGAATAGCACAGTGACAGTAAATGCGTTGGTGGTTATGTTTAGTTAACCAAGGTGTATCAGCCTCCATGTGTCCCAGGGATGCCTGTGTGTTGTCTATGCTGATGGTAGTTAGTCCCACTTTGGAGTACTGAGAAGTGAGACGCTATGCAGGCACCACTCATAATCAGTGCTTACATGGATAGGGACTATGCGTGTTAAGCTTAGGTTGTGAGAGTAGACCAAATCAAAAATTAACTTGTTGAATTCCACTCATTCCACAATAGTACACAGCACTGAAATAGAACATGTAGAACCAGTTGATATTATAGTTCAATAATAGAGAAAAGCCAAGCAAAATGACATCTTTTATTGGCTAACTAAAAAGATTACAATATGCAAGCTTTCGAGGCAACTCAGGCCCCATCTTACCTGAAGAAGGGGCCTGATTTGCCTCGAAAGCTTGCATATTGTAATCTTTTTAGTTAGCCAATAAAAGATGTCATTTTGCTTGGCATTTCTCTACATTCATAATGGCTAACACGGTACAACACCATAGTACTATAGTCCAATAATACATATGTTAACAACTTTTGTACATGTTAATGTTGCATTATTAAAATATTAGCCGTGTAAGCCGGTCCTGTAAAAAGCCGGGGTCCTAGAAACTATTGAAATCGTCAGAAAATAAACTGAAATTAAAAGATGTCAGGTAATTGAAAGGAACTACTCTGGGCATCTCTCTTCTAGGAGGATTCGATTTGCCAACGTGCTCACATTTCTTGTGCATTAGCAGTGAGAAGAAAAATAAAAGGGATACCGGTTTGCTGATGTTAGCAGCTAAACGACTTTGTCTGTCTTCTGAGGTTTTGTTTTGCAGACATGCTTGCCTCACTTGTGTATTAGCAGCAGGAGGAAGAGTAAAAGTTAGTGTGCTGGCCATGCTTGTGTTATTAGTGGCTAAGCGAGCTATCTGTTTCCTCGGGGGTGGAGTCCTTACCCCGACTCCACCTCTCACTTCTGGGCCAGACACACAGACGCACACGCATAGATGTTTATATACAAAGAATGACAGATGCTTATATTGCATGATAACTATGTCAGTAATACTTAAGTCTAAAGAAAGTTATGAATCTTATTACAGCTTGCAGTAGCAGCAGAATTAAATATAAGGTTATTTTTTAAGTCCCATATTACGGGCCTCATGTATAAACGGTGCATATGAACAAAAATGTTGTGCACGGCCTTTTACATGCATACTTAGAGATGTATAAAAACTAAACTTGGCATAAAGTCACGCACATTTTCTCCTCACACTTTGTGTGTGCACGTTTCTGCTCAGTTTTGTAAACAGGCAACACCCAGCATTAAAGCAGTGTCATTGTTGCTATATTATTTCCCTTCTTTTTCATATTCACATCCATGACACAGGATTTATCAAATACACTGAAGTTAACTGCATATCAATTACAAATTTAATCCACTTGGAATGGCTAAACTATTCCAACCACCACAGATATTTTAGCATTGTAGAATCCATCGAAAATGGAGAATGAGAAGAGAGCATGTCTTTATAGATGATGAGGACTAGCTTCTAAGTCGATTTCGATTGTGCTGAACTGGCACCAGCTTTACAAATTCAGACTCTGAGGAATTGTACTCTATCTGCTTCTTTGCAAGTTCTGTCCACTCACGGGTTTTTAGCTACAGGAGCTTTTCAATGTGAACTTGTTGATCGATCGGTTATTTCACAAACATCACTGGGTCGCACTATGCCAGCTGTATAGGAAGGTATTATCCGCTTGTCATCCAGATGTATAAGATTTCCTTACACTGTGGTTGGACTGGGAAACATCAAAGTGCAGTTAGGAACAACGTCCAGTTTTCCAAATGTAATCGGAGTGGTCAACTGCATGCACATTGCTTTTGCAACGGTGCTGGACAAGTTACATCAGCCACGAATGAATCATCAAAAGAATGAGCTGTCATTACATCATCTATAGCAGGTGTGCCTATAAAAATGGCAACACTGCACAGTCACATGCACTCATTTCCAAATAGTGTGGTAAAAGGCAAGCAGTCCTTTTAAGGATAGTGAATCAACTCAGAGCCATGTAATGAGCAGAGAATCATTGAATGAATTTGCTTGAGTAAACAGAGAAAAGCCAAGCAAAATGACACCTTTTATTGGCTAACTAGAAAGATTACAATATGCAAGCTTTCGAGGCAACTCAGGCCCCTTCTTCAGGCAAGATGTAATACAGAAACTGAAGTTTCCTATGTTTATATACACACTCTAGGACAAGAAACAACATTGGTAAATCTTTAAATAAGAGATTTTGTATGTAAAAAATTAATAGATTCATTCAGGCTAGGGTTAATTTAGCAAGAAAGAAAAGAACAATGTATTGTCAAGATCTCTGGATAAGATAACTGTCCAACAAAGTCTTTTGAAGTTTGTAATGAGTTTTTCAAAACAATGTGGGTCTGTAGACAGGTTGTCTGTCATTCTGAGAGATGTAAACAATCCTCATATCTGGCCATAAAACTCTTGTCTTTATTCAATCCATGTTGTAAAGTATTAAATTTTAGAAAATTTAATACTTTACAACATGGATTGAATAAAGACAAGAGTTTTATGGCCAGATATGAGGATTGTTTACATCTCTCAGAATGACAGACAACCTGTCTACAGACCCACATTGTTTTGAAAAACTCATTACAAACTTCAAAAGACTTTGTTGGACAGTTATCTTATCCAGAGATCTTGACAATACATTGTTCTTTTCTCTCTTGCTAAATTAACCCTAGCCTGAATGAATCTATTAATTTTTTACATACAAAATCTCTTATTTAAAGATTTACCAATGTTGTTTCTTGTCCTAGAGTGTGTATATAAACATAGGAAACTTCAGTTTCTGTATTACATCTTGCCTGAAGAAGGGGCCTGAGTTGCCTCGAAAGCTTGCATATTGTAATCTTTCTAGTTAGCCAATAAAAGGTGTCATTTTGCTTGGCTTTTCTCTACATTCATAATGGCTAACATGGTACAACACCCTAGTACTTGAGTAAACAGAAAGCATTTCCACTCTGTTAATTTGCTTCCCTATAGTCCACAGAAAGTGTGTCGCATTGTGTAAGCATGTAGCGTGCTGCATAATATGGGACACAACTGTGGCTTGCCCATACCTGAAAAGACGCGATATGATGACCCTGCTCCACCAAATGATCAGCCAAATTGGACAATGTTACAACTTTGTTTGAATATAATTATCAGAATGTAAAAATAGGTAATCAGATGTGGCATTTATTTTTTTTAACAAATTCGTTTAATTTGTGGTCAATATCACATAGTACAACCTTGATATTCCTTAGTTCATTGGCCACATCTCTTATAGTATCCACTATTACATTTTGTAACTCTAGCGGTGTCCACCAGCACACAGCCAAATGGTTTCCAAGGCAGAGGTATGTGTGCAGCCTGCGCCCAAAGATTTTCTGGGCACAGCAGCAGCACCACCACCATGTGTACTTGTGTCCAAGGGACAGGCGTCAGTGTTTGTAAAATTGTCTGAAACAGAATAAACAGATGGTGGGCTGGGATTCACCTTTCCACATCGACTTTAATATCTGACAACTTTATTATTTCTGAACTTAGACTTTTGAGTGTCTCCGCCACTGTGTATCATTCGATCAACTTCCTTTTGTTGCATATACCACTGCTTAAGCCAACTAATAGTAAATTCCAAATTCTTTGGCCATTGTCTTTTAACAAAACACTCAGCGGAAGGGGCTATTTATATTTATATGCATATTCAAATATGCAAAATTCTGGAAGGAGTCAGGGTGAGGCTGTAGGCGCATACACGTGCGTTTAAATTTCACGTTCATATTGAGTGAGTGGAACACAGTTTTATGCATCTGGATTTTTTTTGTGCTTATGCTCAATCGCACATTTCCAGTTTTGTCTGTACACCATGTTTTGGTGTGAATTCTGCACATGGCATTATAGTTGAGGCCATATGAGTGTTGTAAAATTGGATATATTTTTTTTAAATAAAAGTTAAAACAATCTACTAATGAACATATTTCATTCTCTGTCTGTTTATGGGTGTACTGGACAAACTAAGTGATATTCTGATGTTTAAAAAATGAGGCATAAACCAAATCCTGTTCAGTCTAAAATCTCCAAATAATCTTTACTTTAGTGATGAGATAACTTAATATATAAAGCAATTTAACAATATGTCCATTGTCACTCACTCAAGCTGCAAGGTCAGCTACCAGGAAGGATAAGGGTGAAACACAGTCATTAAATCAATTTGTATATCCTTAGATAAGAGAAAAACTATACAGGTGAACTCTAAAATCATTTCTGCTCTACAAGGTACAGCTCTGTTCCTTCAGCCAGGATCACTATATAACCAGCAATGGAAGAAAGCATTCAGTCTGAACCCTGATCATGTGGAGGACATATTGCATATTATAAAAAGACCTATTGGTGAACTTTGCAGTGGTCCAAAATGCATTTTTTCTTTTTTTTTTTTTTTTTTTTTTACTACATTTCGTCATTAAATAAGGTTTGGTTATTTAAGCACTTCAACAACCTGGCACTCTCTCTGGCTTCTCTATTACACCATATATATTGTATTCAAGATACATGGGTACATAGTGTATTGAAAAATTTGAAACTGATTATGATGAGAAAAAAGACAAAAACAAACATGTTCAAAAGCTTTGTATAAACAAAAATTTTGCAACTTTTTAAACACAAAATGTAAAATTCAGAAAAAGGAATGTTCTTTTGGCTTTACAAATTTTACGCACATTATTGACTGTGCACACACAGCTTCGCTTTTTAAAAGCTGCATTATGTAAATCTGTCAAATTGAAAATATTTATTTGCAAAGCTGTAGCTTGTGAGCCTTAAAATGACATCCTGTCACTTCATACCCTTGTAGCATTTATCTCAAACTCTCAAGTAATTATTTGTACTAAACATGTATTGATTAATTTACACATGCTTGAAGTGGAAAGCTAGTATTTCAAACAGAGATCATTAACTTTAATTCAGGTACATTTTTTTTTAAATGAAAGCTGTTAACAAGTTTCCAGACAATTAGAATTTAACTATTTAAACAACAACGAGTGTATATTGTGGAATATCAGCCCCGACACAGACAGACAACAAGGCACAAGTTCCAAAAGCACACACTTTTATTTTCTTCTTTTGCTTTCTTTCAGCACAGTGCACAAAGCAGCAACAACACCCCTATTCTTCACAATAAAGCTCAGTCCCTTTTCCACTTTTCTTTCTTTTTTATTCTTCTCTGTTTCTTCTACCCCCTCCACTCCTCTCCCACAAGCGATGTCCTCCACCTCCTGACTGGCTCCTCGAATGGAGTGAGGCGGCCCCTTTTATATTGCACCCGGGAAGTGCTCCTGGTGCTCCCTAACAATTATCTGGCAGCAGTTCCTGGTGTGGCGGAAGTGCTGCACGGACACCCGGTAGCACTCCAGGTCCACCCAGATCTTGTTCTGCTGCTGCCCAGGGCTCCGGCACTGTCCAGACGCCCCCTGGCGGTGGCCACAGGCCCCAGCAGGGTTGAGCTTTAAAGCTCCAAGCCTGTGGCCCCGGTGCAATCTAGGGGGGATGCCCTCTTGTATCCCGGGGGATATATTGTCTCTCTCTCCCGGTCCTTCCAACAGAAGGGCATCCCGACCAGGCAAGGCCCCCAGCCATCTGTCACAATTTATAGACCTGATGAAGGCTACTCAACAAACACGTTGGGTCTCTGATCTTCCTTTTCAGCATAGGAATAAAATTTTGCAGGTAAATACTAATGCAATCCTTTACTTACTCAAGATATGGTATATCTGGGACAGTGTGGAGTTGGTGAACACACAACTATTCATTTACAAAAAAGAAATAATAGTGAAAAAAAAATTACATAAATTCTCAAAACATTTTTTCTGAAATGACGCTGAAAATGGAAATACCTGAAGATAACTCATTTTATGTGTTACTTATCTGCTGATAGAACATGCAAAATCATTTATCAGTACAGCTTTATTTTTATTTAGCAGTCTGTGACCTCTTGACTTACAGGCTGATTTAAAGTCACAATAGAAGGAATGCAACTGAGCAAACGACATAATTAGCATCAGAACATTATGATGTAGTTGAGGGAAAGAGGTGGTTAAATCCAATCTTTTATCACTGAGGTATTTCAAAAACAAGATTTAAGAAGCCACTTAAATGACACAGATGGTATGAAATTGCCATTAACAGTATAAACATACATAATTTAAAGTAGCTAAGTAAAAAAAAACGCATACACACTGAAAATATTGGCTTGTGTTAAGGTAGCATATATTAAATTGTGGTAATTCAAGCAAAGGTTACCCACTGGTCCAAAGGCAGGAAAAATAAATAAATTAAACTACTGCACTACTCCAGAAAACCGGAAAAAAAACAGAAGAGAAAGTAGGGGTTAGTACGGATTTTGAATATGAATACAGTGATCCCTCGCTATATTGCGCTTCGCCTTTCGCGGCTTCACTCCATCGCGGATTTTATATGTAAGCATATTTAAATATATATCGCGGATTTTTTGCTGGTTCGCGGATTTCTGCGGACAATGGGTCTTTTAATTTCTGGTACATGCTTCCTCAGTTGGTTTGCCCAGTTGATTTCATACAAGGGACGCTATTGGCAGATGGCTGAGAAGCTAGATTGCTTACTTTTCTCTCTCTCTTGCGCTGACTATCTGTGATCCTGACGTATGGGGATTGAGCAGGGGGGCTGTTCGCACACCTAGACGATACGGACGCTCGTCTAAAAATGCTGAAAGATTATCTTCACGTTGCTATCTTTGGTGCAGCTGCTTCCTGAAACGACATGCTGCACGGTGCTTCGCATACTTAAAAGCTCGAAGGGCACGTATTGATTTTTGACTGAAAAACAAACTCTGTCTCTCTCTATCTCTCTCTCTCTCTCTCTCTCCCTGCTCCTGACAGAGGGGGTGTGAGCTGCTGCCTTCAACAGCTTTGTGCCGCGGTGCTTCACATACTTAAAAGCCAAACAGCCCTATTGATTTGTTTGCTAGAGATTGTTTTCTCTATCTATGTGACATTCTGTGCTCCTGACACGCACTCCTTTGAAGAGGAAGATATGCTTGCATTCTTTTAATTGTGAGACAGAACTGTCATCTCTGTCTTGTCATGGAGCACAGTTTAAACTTTTGAAAAAGAGACAAATGTTTGTTTGCAGTGTTTGAATAACGTTCCTGTCTCTCTACAACCTCCTGTGTTTCTGCGCAAATCTGTGACCCAAGCATGACAATATAAAAATAACCATATAAACATATGGTTTCTACTTCGCGGATTTTCTTATTTCGCGGGTGGCTCTGGAACGCAACCCCCGCGATGAAGGAGGGATTACTGTACCATGAATAATAATGATAGTTAATTGAATGTACAGAGCATCAGGATTAAACTAAGATGAAGCTATGAGAAAGCCATGTTAAAGTAATGTGTTTTCAGCAGTGTTGTAAAGTGCTCCACTGTATTAGCCTGGCGATTTTCAATTGGCAAGCTATTCCAGATTTTAGGTGCATAACAGCAGAAGGCCGCCTCACCACTTCTTTTATGTTTAGCTCTTGAAATTCTAAGCAGACACTCATTTGAAGGTCTAAGGTTACGATTTGGAGTGTAAAGTGTAAGACATTCCAAAATATAAGATGGAGCGAACAAACCCCATCATTAAGCAAGTTAAATTTTGGACACCAGAGACTGAGAGCACCCTGCAGGACTGTTTTCCTCAGACAGACTGGGATGTGTTTAGGGTTGCAGCCACTCTAGAGGACTCTTGTATCAGCATACAGGACTATGCTGAGTACGTGACTGGGTACATTAGCACCTGTATTGACAACATCGTGCCCACAATACCAGTCAGGAAGTTCCCCAACTAGAAGCCCTGGATAAACAGTCAGGTACGCCACATGCTGCGTGCCCACTCTCTTGCTTTTAGATCAGGCACTGAGATGGAGTACAAAGCTGCGAAATACAGACTAAGAAAAGCCATCCCAGCAGCCAAGAGGCAGTACAGAGAGAACCTGGAGGGCTTCTATTCTACTGATGACTCTGGATGTATGTGGCAGGGCTGACAGCACATCACAGACTACAGGACCACCACCAGCACAATCAGCTCCACAGACAGATGATCTCAACACTTTCTACACCCGCTTTGAGACATCCAGCAACAGCACAGAGTGGAGGCACACACACACCTGGACCACACAACCCACAGGGATGCTTCCTCAGCCCCATCCTCTACACCTTGTTCACCCACGACTGTGTCACTTCCCACAAAGATAACATCATCCTAAAGTTCGCAGACGACACCGCAGTGATAGGACGCATCACTGGTGGGGATGAGGCAGCCTACAGGAGGGAGGTGGACAGTCTGGCATCATGGTGTGAGGACAACAATTTCACCCTCAACACAGATAAGAAAAAGGATATGATAGTGGACATGAGGAAAGAGAGGAGACCTCACCAGCCACTGTTCATCTGAGAGCTTGAAGTGGAGAGGGTGACCAGCATTAAATACCTGGGCATCTACATCAGTGAGGACCTCACTTGGACACTTAACACCACACAGCTGGTCAAGAGGGCTCAACAGTGGCTGTGCTTTCTGAGGAGGCTGAGGAAGTTTGCTATGTCGACTAAGATCCTCTGCAACTTTTACAGCTGGATTGTTGAGAGCATCTTGACCAGCTGCATCATCTTGTGGTACGGCAACACTACTGCTATGGACCGCAAACGCCTGCAGAGAGTGGTAAAGACTGCTGAGAAGATCACCAGGATCCCACTGCCCTCTCTGCAGAGCATCTACAACTACAGAGTCCGCAGGAGAACTGCCTCGATCCTCAGAGACCCCACCCACCCCCAACACGAACTGTTCTCTACCCTCAGGCAGGAGGTATAGAAGTATGAAATGCAGGACTTCCAGGCTAAAAAACTCTTTCTTTCCCAAGGCCATTAGACTCCTAAATAACTGACTGAAGTTTATAACCATGGTTCACCTCATTCTATCTACCTCACACAACTGTATTTGACTTGACCATCACACACTTACCTGCACATTACACTTTATGTTTCTATTCTGTTTTTATACTTTATGTTGCCTTTGTTACTTATTACCTATCTGCTACTTATTATTTATGTTTATCTTTATACGTTGGTTTTGTCATCTGGTGTGGACAGCAAAGAAAGAATTTCATTGTACAGGGAAACGTGTTTCCTTACTGTGCACATGAGAATAAACTTTGAACTTACATTCAGTTTCTGTATGCCTACAGTCCTGCAGGGTGCCTGCTTAAAATATGTTTTTGCCAACATAAAAAGGCAATTTTTGCCAGTGTCTAATTTTCCTAAAGTAGCTGGAGCGATTGACTGCACTCAAATTGCAATAAGGACACCTAGCAAGAATGAAGCTGCTTTAGTTAATCTAAGTAGTGACATTCTATTAATGCACAAGTCATCTGTGATGCCAAGATAAGACTAATAAATATTGTGGCTCAGCCCTTAGTCAACTCATGATTAATTTATTTTGAAGCAAAAGACTTGCTAATAGTACTGTATGTTGACTTGTTGGTATGGTAACTGGCTGAACCCTCAGTTTTTCATGTGGCCTATAACATTAATTGTAACATTAATCACGTCACTACATGTACCAGTCGATAGTGGCTACCTGCTCAAACGCTGTGGCCTTATGCCTTTCCCCAGGTCCTGGAGGTCAGAGAAAAGGCACTGTAATTCCAATGCAGGTGGCAGTGTCTCAGTGTGTCTGGTGGGAGGCTGTTATACCAACAAATGAAGTTTGGCAAAATTGTAAATGTAAATGCATGAGATTGACTGGAGAAATCCAGAGTTTGAGGCGTGTTCACCACATACAAGATGATTGTAATTTATAAAAGTTAAATTGCACAGAAATGTATGAATGACAGGTTTTTATAAATCACATATTTTTCCAAGTTTTTTTGTGTATGTCAGCTTTCATTCTCAAATCAAAGTACTGTATTGTAAATGAGACCCCAGGACTGTAACTTATGTCTGACTTTATCTGTAATAACCAGCTGTGGACCTTATACCCAGCCAATGTTAATTTTATCTAGTGATGCTGCTGACTGGAGTTATTGTTTTCGTCTCCTCTGATGTCAGTTGGCTATAGTTCAATATCTTAATTACTATCGACCCAGGCATCGCAATTTTTTTATGGAGTATGTTCATTCTGCAAAATGCTATATTGTTTAAATATATTGCAGAGGGAAGGGGCTGCATACTCAAAGGGGATTGCTGAGTCAGGTGGTATAGCAACGAATACAAAACAAGGAGGAGGAGAAAAACAATGAATAACAAAACTCAAGCTAGACTTCAGATACATCCAACATTGACTGTAATCCTGCCTTGCCCTGGGCCTCATTCTTCCTTAATCCAGATAAACCCTTATTACTTCTCTTCTCCCAACTCCAAGCTTACCTAGCTATCAGTATGAGGTCCTTTTTAAAAGGCAGCCACTGGTTTCAAGTCATCCTTAACCCCTTCAAAGGCATGCAGCTATCTCCTTAAGGAATCGGGCAGCCATACATCTGGCCAGAGTGTGGCGGTAGCCCCTGCTGCTCCTGAGTGGCCTGGTGGACTGAGAAATTGGCATATATGTGAGTGTGTGTGTGTATATATCTCTCTATTATGATGAAAAAAATCTTGGGTCGATACGTGATCTTCTCGGAAGACACTTTGACGTCCCGTGAGACAGGGCCGTGAGACAAAAGGACAGCTGCTGTACAGGTTTTTAAATGATCGATGCAAGGCTCGACAAGCAGAACACACAGCTTGGTAGCAGCAGCAGAAAGCCAGCAGCTGAACCGTCCGCATCTCCTTAGCATGCATTCAGCCCACAAACTCTCCCCCTCCTCCTCCCCCGACACAACGCAAGTGGCAGAGATGCGAAATGGCAGAAGCGTAGCGCGCCTTTGGGGAGAGGGGGTGGGCAAACGAAGCCAGAAAGAACATACATATATATATACAGTATATCCATATATATATATATATATATATATATATATATATATATATATATATATATATATATATATATATATATACTAGCCATGTGCGCCCAACTACGTTGCACGTGTTAAACTTGTCTGTGAAGGGCTCCCTGTTTAAACGCGGCTGCCAGTCGTGAACTGGGCCCTTGGTCGCACAGCATTATGATTTTTTTATAAGGGAAACAAAATTACAAAAGAAAACCCTTGGACATTGATTCAATAGGAACGGCCTACTCGGAATCACTGTCCGAATAGTAATTATGTGGTGGTGTAGGAGCATTTCTGCTTCTCTCCGTTCACAGTCCGTCTCGTTTTCACGACGCTGTCGTTTCCTCTCACGATCTTTTCTCAACCTTTCTCCAGTCTCGCAGGTTGCTTTGTGGCAATCCAATGAGTAAGGCAATATACACGGAGCAATGGTTATAAAAGGGGGACACATAGGTATCCAGGCTCTTTAAAGCATAAATAGGGATCACTTCACTGACATGTGAGCAAGCCAGGGTACAACAGTGAGACGCGCAGCACTCGCCGGCTACAACGTAACAATAATAATTTCCGGAACGTGCTGTTACGTTGTCATTCATTTTACCCAATTTCTTTCTTTTATTCATATGTTACGTAGGCACGTACCTTTTATCTTCTGCAATCTCATTCTCTAACCAGGCCTCAGGAGCTAACCAGCGTAACACTGTCCACCACCCCTTTCATTATTCCGGCACATTGTTGACATCCGTGAGTAACAACAACGTACTAAACTGGAAGGTGGTCTACGCATGCATGGAATTCGCGGACAAACAAAGATCAAGATCCAAATGAAGATTTTATATAAAGAAAAGATTAGTTAATTTAAAGCACAACAATTTGTTTAGTTTGAATGTCTGTGTTTTGAGGTGTGACTGGAGTACTACAGTCTTCAGTAGTATAAGCCTGGAGGAGATTCTTAACACTAGAATTACCAGAGTCTACGAAAAAACTCGTAGATCCGGCCCACCTTAAAACCGTTCTCACCTCTCTTTTGTCTTCTAAATGTGCCGATTAAGAGGAGCAGCGAGCAGCCGGCTATTCCATCCCCCACCGTCGCAGAATGTTCACTAAGTTTTCCCAGCTCATGCCTTGTTTGATTACCTGGGAGTGACTGAACTGCTGGAGTTTTAGAATAGAAATAATAGATCGCTATTTGGAATACATGCATTTCATGCGTGTTCCGTTTCTACAGTAATCTGTGTAAACACATTGCTAAAACAGAAACTTTTTCATATTTTAGTAATAAATGTTACAAAATGTAGGCATAAACTATAGAATGTGTAAAGCCCGAGTTTCTAAGATCAAATAAACACTTCCACAAAAGCTTCACACACCATATAACAGCTTCCATGGCGTAGCACGCTAAGATTTGCCTCTCAGACCGAGTAGCTTTTCTCTGCCTCACAAACATGAGTTCAATTCCCCGCTGGGGATAAAGTGTTACTTCTTTTTTTTCTTTTTAACCTCAAACGGACATAAAATTTGTAAATTGGTATGCACTGTCAGTTAATGAGATCGTTATATTTTCATGTGGGATGCTCCTTTTAAAATATTTTTTTAACAATTGAGACTGCAATTAACATGAACAACTGTCCTTATAACTTATTTTTTCAAGATCCATAACACACAGACAGACAGAGCACTACGTAATACAGAGACAGACAGGCAGAGATATACAAACAAACAGGGAAGGCACATGTACTGAAAGAAAAAAAAATCAACATGTGCGTTGTTTCTGCAGCACTGAATAAGCTCACCGCTCTAACATCACCCCTCCCCCGATCTGGCTCTCTAAGTAACAGCGCAAGTATAGACACAAACCAAGTGTAATCAAGAGTCCTGGTTCGATCCCCACTCACTCCTATATTTGCCGTTTTCAGTAGTAAGCTGCTCTTTTTGTTAATATTATACAGTACACACATGCACTTGATTTGTGATTGCCACGAAAAGTGCATGCAGACACTTCAGTTCGCAAGCATTGGTACGACAATGCAGTCACAAGTACACTGCAGAGCTTTAGCGCATCTTTATGTGAAAACAGCATCAGATGGGGAGTGTCTGATGATTGCATATAGCGCTGAAGTTACTGCTCTTTACTATGCTTTCCTCTGCATGTCCTGGAGTACAAAAGAAACAGCATACAGCAACACGTGGGGACTGGCAATACTGGGGGAAAAAAACACGCGGTCGTATGTATCGTGATACACTGCAGAACTATAGCGCGTCTTTATGTAAAAACAGCAGTGTCAGGTGGGGGGCGGTAGGGATGGATCCTGAACGCGACTGAGACAATGAAAAGTGAATTTAAAAAAAATAAAGCTAACCTTTACAAATATCATAAATTACACCAGCTGTTACAGACTGAAATCAAATGTATCATTTTATTCTAAAATAAGAACACTTCTCAAATGGGAGTTGTGTAGGATCGAACTCACGATCTTCTGATTCCCAGTCAGCGACTGATACTGTTACGCCACGGAAGCAGCGATAGTTAAGTCATGTCAATGTCTCACACTAAGACGGGTTTTTTTGGCGGTGGCTTTTTTTTTGTACCTTTTGTGAAAGTGTTTCTTTGATATTTGGACTTCAGGCTTCATACATTATATAGTTTATGCCAGGGGTCTGCAACCTTCACTATGAAAAGAGCCATTTTGCCCCCCCTTCCTCCAAAGAAAAATAGTCTGGAGCCGCAAAACATAACACAGCTTATAAACTTTTAAAAGTTTTAATCTTTTTTTAGATTTTACATGTTACAACCACGGAATACAACAAACAGAAGTGCAGTGTGCATGTGTAGGCCTACTTTGAAATAAATTAAACTGAACTATGCAGGCCTATTTGGGTCCTTCCTATACCTGTGTAAAATTAAAATAAAAACTAGTCCACTTTAATATAAATAAAACATTTAGCTGTAGCTTAGCAGCTTTAAAAAAGTAAACATTAAATTCCATTTCAGTGTGCTGAATCAACTGAAGCACCTGAACATACAAAAAAAACCCACATCAGCTCCTGGTCCGAAATGAATATGTTTTTTTTTCTGAAAAATAATAGCATATTAAATGCTATTGTTCTCACCTGTTTAATGTGACTTCTGTTCCTGAAGTTCGCTGCTAATCATCTCTATGTCGGGGCTGTACGATGTGACTTTGACCTTCACACAGGACTGCAGGCTCTCATGTGTGAGGCAGGAGCGATATTTGGACTTTATGAAGTTCATGCTTGAGAAAACTTGCTCACATAAATATGTTGAGCCAAAGATGGACAGGACTCCAAATGCATATTTTTTCATGTTCATATACGTTTCCGGAATGGCACTCCATGTGTCGAAAACAAATTTGTCGGGTTTGGGGAGGTTTTCAATATCACTCCATTTGTGCTCTTTAGCGAGAGTAGCCTTCTGACGGGCGACTTCTTCAAGATCCGCTGTCAGGCATTTGAACTTGGACACCCATTAATCTTTATCTGCTATGTCGTCCAGTTCAATTTCTAGATCGGGCTTACTTACTCACTCCTGTGAATGCGGATGTGTTCAGCAGGGATGGGTCGATATCCAGGGGTGTGACAGGGAAGGAGACAGTGTTTTTTTCCGTTCTATACTCACTGAACCTTTCTCTAAATGCAGCTTGCATTTTCTGAACAATTTTCCGTTTGTTTTTAAAGTCGGAGAATAGATGCTCTGATATTTTTATGAACGATTCTTTCATGTATTCTCCGTCTGTGAACGGCTTACCCCTCCTTACGATCTCTTGAGCTGCCACAAAACTAGCAGCTGTTGTTGACTGTGTAGAAGTGATCCACTTTTTGAAAGTATGTTTGCTCTGTTCAGCTTTCCGTTGCAGTTCCGAAATTGTTCTCTTTCGCTTATCTTCACTTGGGTATATTGAATGCTGAGTGCTTGTTTCGAAAATGTCTTTCAACGTTACATTTTTTGTTGTTCGATAATTTATCGCCACATATTAAGCACACCGGTAAGCCAGCGTCGTTGGCGGCGAAGGCAAATGCTTCTGTCCACGCAGAATTAAACTCTCTAAATTAGATGTTAAAATGTATAACAGTAGTAGTCGTAAATAAACATATATATAAATACAACTTAAATTAAGAAATTGCCATTATTCATTTTCATGGTTTTTTTTTTGTCAAGGCCAAAGGGAGCCACTACAAGGAGGCTGAAGAGCCGCATGTGGCTCCAGAGCCGCGGGTTGCCGACCCCTGGTTTATGCCTACATTTTGTCATTTGCTACTAGAATATTGTAAACCGTTTCTGTTTTAACAATGTGTTTACACAGATTACTGTAGAAATGCAACACATATGAAATGCGTGTGTTCCAAATAACAATCTTATTATTTCTACTCTAAAACTCCACTTCACTCCCAGATAATCAATCAAGGCATTAGCTGGGAAAAGCTTGTTTACGTTCTAAGTCGTTGGGGGGATGGAATAGCCGGCTGCTGGCAGCTTGTCTTTATCAGTACATTTCAGATGGCAAAAGACGCTGGCGGAGAGGTGAGAAAGGTTTTAAGAAGCGATTTAAGGTGGGCCGGATATACGAGTTTTTTCGTAGGCTCTGGTAATTCTAGTGTTAATGCAATGCCTATGTTTTAGCTGTCTCTCTACTGCCATCTAGTGCTTCTTCTTCTAATTCATTCGCAGACAAAGATCAAGATCCAAATGAAGATTATATATAGAGATATATATATGTATATCCATATATATATCTATACTAATAAAAGGCAAAGCACTCACTCACTCACTCATCACTAATTCTCCAACTTCCCGTGTAGGTGGAAGGCTGAAATTTGGCAGGCTCATTCCTTACAGTTACTTACAAAAGTTAGGCAGGTTTCATTTCGAAATTCTACGCATAATGGTCATAACTGGAACCTCTTTTTTTGTCCATATACTGTAATAGACTGCAGCTCAATGGCCATGGGAGGCGGAGTTGCGTATCGCGTCATCACGCCTCCCACGTAATCACGCAGTAATCACAGTAATCACTG